>NW_026870978.1:0-343840 GCF_033118175.1 Dama dama
GAAGAGCTTCAAAGGGTGAGAAAAATATGAAGAGCTTCAAAATGTGTCAAAAATATGAGGAGCATGAAACGTTCTGAAAAATAGGAGGAGCATGAAGCGGTGTTGAAATACATGAAGAGCCTGAAAATGTGTGAAAAACATGAAGAGCTTAAAAAGGTGTCAAAAATATGAGGAGCATGAAACGGTCTGAAAAAGAAGAGGAGCATGAAGCGGTGTTGAAAAACATGAAGAGCCTGAAATGGTGTGAAATATATGAAGAGCTTAAAAAGGTGTCAAAAATATGAGGACCATGAAACGGTTTGAAAAATAGGAGGAGCATGAAGTTGTGTTGAAAAACATGAAGAGCCTGAAATGGTGTGAAATATATGAAGAGCTTCAAAAGGTGTAAAAAATATGAGGAGTTTGAAACGGTCTGAAAAATAAAAGGATCTGGTTTCCTCAGTGTGTATGCCCAGAAGTGGAATTGCTGGGTCATATGGCAGTTCTATTTCCAGTTTTTTAAGAAATCTCTTCACCGTTTTCCATAGCGGCTGTACTAGTGTGCATTCCCACCAACAGTATAAGAGGGTTCCCTTTTCTCCACTCCCTCTCCAGCATTTATTGCTTGTAGACTTTTGGATAGCAGCCATCCTGACTGGCATGTAATGGTACCTCATTGTGGTTTTGATTTGCATTTCTCTAATAATGAGTGATGTTGAGCATCTTTTCATGTGTTTGTTATCCATCTGTATGTCTTCTTTGGAGAAATGTCTGTTTAGTTCTTTGGCTCATTTTGTATTGGGTCATTTATTTTTCTGGAATTGAGCTGCAGGATTTGCTTGTATATTTTTGAGATTAATCCTTTGTCTGTTTCTTCATTTGCTATTATTTTCTCCCAATCTGAGGGCTGTCTTTTCACCTTACTTATAGTTTCCTTTGTAGTGCAAAAGCTTTTAAGTTTCATTAGGTCCCATTTGTTTAGTTTTGCTTTTATTTCCAATATTCTGGGAGGTGGGTCATAGAGGATCTTGCTTTGATTTATGTCGGAGAGTGTTTTGCCTATCTTCTCCTCTAGGAGTTTTATAGTTTCTGGTCTTACATTTAGATCTTTAATCCATTTTGAGTTTATTTTTGTGTATGGTGTTAGAAAGTGTTCTATTTTCATTCTTTTACAAGTGGTTGACCAGTTTTCCCAGCACCACTTGTTAAAGAGGTTGTCTTTTTTCCATTGCATATCCTTGCCTCCTTTGTCAAAGATAAGGTATCCATAGGTTGGTCTGAAAGAGACACGTGCACCCCAATGTTCATCGCAGCACTGTTTATAATAGCCAGGACATGGAAGCAACCTAGATGCCCGTCAGCAGATGAATGGATAAGAAAGCTGTGGTACATATACACCATGGAATATTACTCAGCCATTAAAAAGAATTCATTTGAATCAGTCCTAATGAGATGGATGAAGCTGGAGCCCATTTTACAGAGTGAAGTAAGCCAGAAAGATAAAGAACATTACAGCATACTGACACATGTATATGGAATTTAGAAAGGTGACAACGATAACCCTATATGCAGAACAGAAAAAGAGACACAGAAATACAGAACAGACTTTTAAACTTTGTGGGAGAATGTGAGGGTGGGATATTTCAAAAGAACAGCATGTATGCTATCTATGGTGAAACAAATCACCAGCCCAGGTAGGATGCACGAGACAAGTGCTCCGGCTTGGTGCACTGGGAAGACCCAGAGGAATCGGGTGGAGAGGGAGGTGGGAGGGGGAATCGGGACTGGGAATACATGTAAATCCATGGCTGATTCATATCAAAGTATGACAAAACCCACTGGAAAAAAAAATAAAAAAAATAAAAAAAAATAAAAAAAAATAACAATAAAAAAAAAATAAGAGGAGCATGAAACGGTGTTCAAAAACATGAAGAGCCTGAAAAGGTGTGAAAAATATGAAGAGCTCCAAAAGGTGTGAAAAATATGAGGAGCATGATACGGTCTGAAAAATAGGAGGAGCATGAACCGGTGTTCAAAAACATGAAGAGCCTGAAAAGGTGTGAAAAATATGAACAGCTTCAAAAGGTGTGAAAAATATGAGGAGCATGAAACGGTCTGAAAAATAGGAGGAGCATGAAGCGGTGTTGAAAAACATGAGGAGCCTGAAAAGGTGTGACAAATATGAAGAACTTCAAAAGGTGGGAAATACATGAGGAGCATGAAACGGTCTCAAAAATAGGAGGAGCATGAAGCGGTGTTCAAAAACATGAAGAGCCTGAAAAGGGGTGAAAAATATGAAGAGCTTCAAAAGGTGTCAAAAATATGAGGACCATGAAACGTTCTGAAAAATAGGAGGAGCATGAAGCGGTGTTGAAAGACATGAAGTGTCTGAAAAGGTGTGAAATATATGAAGAGCTTCAAAAGGTGTAAAAAATATGAGGAGTTTGAAACGGTCTGAAAAATATGAGGATCTGGTTTCCTCATTGTGTATGCCCAGAAGTGGAATTGCTGGGTCATATGGCAGTTCTATTTCCAGTTTTTTAAGAAATCTCTTCACCGTTTTCCATAGCGGCTGTACTAGTGTGCATTCCCACCAACAGTATAAGAGGGTTCCCTTTTCTCCACTCCCTCTCCAGCATTTATTGCTTGTAGACTTTTGGATAGCAGCCATCCTGACTGGCATGTAATGGTACCTCATTGTGGTTTTGATTTGCATTTCTCTAATAATGAGTGATGTTGAGCATCTTTTCATGTGTTTGTTATCCATCTGTATGTCTTCTTTGGAGAAATGTCTGTTTAGTTCTTTGGCTCATTTTGTATTGGGTCATTTATTTTTCTGGAATTGAGCTGCAGGATTTGCTTGTATATTTTTGAGATTAATCCTTTGTCTGTTTCTTCATTTGCTATTATTTTCTCCCAATCTGAGGGCTGTCTTTTCACCTTACTTATAGTTTCCTTTGTAGTGCAAAAGCTTTTAAGTTTCATTAGGTCCCATTTGTTTAGTTTTGCTTTTATTTCCAATATTCTGGGAGGTGGGTCATAGAGGATCTTGCTTTGATTTATGTCGGAGAGTGTTTTGCCTATCTTCTCCTCTAGGAGTTTTATAGTTTCTGGTCTTACATTTAGATCTTTAATCCATTTTGAGTTTATTTTTGTGTATGGTGTTAGAAAGTGTTCTATTTTCATTCTTTTACAAGTGGTTGACCAGTTTTCCCAGCACCACTTGTTAAAGAGGTTGTCTTTTTTCCATTGCATATCCTTGCCTCCTTTGTCAAAGATAAGGTGTCCATAGGTTCGTCTGAAAGAGACACGTGCACCCCAATGTTCATCGCAGCACTGTTTATAATAGCCAGGACATGGAAGCAACCTAGATGCCCGTCAGCAGATGAATGGATAAGAAAGCTGTGGTACATATACACCATGGAATATTACTCAGCCATTAAAAAGAATTCATTTGAATCAGTCCTAATGAGATGGATGAAGCTGGAGCCCATTTTACAGAGTGAAGTAAGCCAGAAAGATAAAGAACATTACAGCATACTGACACATGTAATTGGAATTTAGAAAGGTGACAACGATAACCCTATATGCAGAACAGAAAAAGAGACACAGAAATACAGAACAGACTTTTAAACTTTGTGGGAGAATGTGAGGGTGGGATATTTCAAAAGAACAGCATGTATGCTATCTATGGTGAAACAAATCACCAGCCCAGGTAGGATGCACGAGACAAGTGCTCCGGCTTGGTGCACTGGGAAGACCCAGAGGAATCGGGTGGAGAGGGAGGTGGGAGGGGGAATCGGGACTGGGAATACATGTAAATCCATGGCTGATTCATATCAAAGTATGACAAAACCCACTGGAAAAAAAAATAAAAAAAATAAAAAAAAATAAAAAAAAATAACAATAAAAAAAAAATAAGAGGAGCATGAAACGGTGTTCAAAAACATGAAGAGCCTGAAAAGGTGTGAAAAATATGAAGAGCTCCAAAAGGTGTGAAAAATATGAGGAGCATGATACGGTCTGAAAAATAGGAGGAGCATGAACCGGTGTTCAAAAACATGAAGAGCCTGAAAAGGTGTGAAAAATATGAAGAGCTTCAAAACGTGTCAAAAATATGAGGAGCATGAAACGGTATGAAAAATAGGAGGAGCATGAACTGGTGCTGAAAAACATGAAAGCCTGAAAAGGTTTGAAAATATGAAGAGCTTCAAAAGGTGTGAAAAATATGAGGAGCATGAAACGGGCTGAAAAATAAGAGGAGCATGAAGCGGTGTAGAAAACCATGAAGAGCCTGAAAAAGTGTGAAAAATATGAAGAGCTTCAAAAGTAGGCAAAATTATGAAGAGTAAGAAACGGTCAAAAAAATAGGAGGAGCATGAAACTGTGTTCAAATACATGAAGAGTCTGAAAAGGTGTGAAATATATGAAGAGTTTCAAAAGGTGTAAAAAATATGAAGAGCATGAAACGGTCTGAAAAATAGGAGGAGCATGAAGCGGCGTTGAAAAACATGAAGAGCCTGAAAAGGTGTGAAAAATATGAAGAGCTTCAAAAGGTGTCAAAAATATGAAGAGCATGATATGGTCTGAAAAATATGAGGAGCATGAAACGGTGTTGAAAAACATGAACAGCCTGAAAAGGTGTGAAATATATGAAGAGCTTCAAAAGGTGTCAAAAATATGAAGAGCATGAAACTGTCTGAAAAATAGGAGGAGCATGAAATGGTCTGATAAATAGGAGGAGCATGAAACGGTGTTGAAAAACATGAAGAGCCTAAAAATGTGTGAAATATATGAAGAACTTAAAAGGAATCAAAAATATGAGATGCATGAAACGGTCTGAAAAATAGAAGGAACATGAAGCGGTGTTGAAAAACGTGAAGAGCCTGAAAAGGTGTGAAAAATATGAAGAGCCGCAAAAGGTGTCAAAATGAGATGAGCATGAAATGGTCTGAAAGATAGGAGGGGCATGAAGCGGTGTTGAAAAACATGAAGAGCCTGAAAAGGTGTGAGAAATATGAAGATCTTCAAAATGTGTCAAAAATATGAGGAGCATGAAACTGTCTGAAAAATAGGAGGAGCAAGAAGTGATGTTTAAAAACCTGAAGAGCCTGAAAAGGTGTGAAAAATATGAAGAGTATCAAAAGATGTGAAAAATATGAGGAGCATGAACCGGTCTGAAAAATAGGAGGAGAATGAAGTGGTTTTGAAAAGCATGAAGAGTCTGAAAAGGTGTGAAAAATATGAAGAGCGTCATAAGGTGTCAAAAATATTAGGAGCATGAAACTGTCTGAAAAATAGGAGGAGCATGAAGTGGTGTTGAAAAACGTGAAGAGCCTAAAAAGGTGTGAAAAATATGACGAGCTTCAAAAGGTGTGAAAAATATGAGGAGCATGAAACGGTCTGAAAAATAGGAGGTGCATGAAGCGGTGTCGAAAAACATGAAGAGCCTGAGAACGTGTGAAAAATATGAAGAGCTTCTAAAGGTGTGAAAAATATGAGGAGCATGATACGGTCTGAAAAATAGGAGGAGCATGAAACGGTGTTCAAAAACATGAAGAGCCTGAAAAGGTGTGAAAAATATGAAGAGCCTGAAAAGTTATGAAAAATACGAAGAGCTTCAAAAGGTGTCAAATATATGAGGAGCATGAAACGGTCTGAAAAATAGGAGGATCATAAAGCGGTGTTGAAAAACATGAAGAGCCTGAAAATGGTGTGAAAAATATCAAGAGCTTCAAAAGGTGTCAAAAATGAGATGTGCATGAAACGGTCAGAAAAATAGGAGGAGCATGAAACGGTGTTCAAAAACATGAAGAGCCTGAAAAGGTGTGAAAAATATGAAGAGCCTCAAAAAATGTCAAAAATATGAGGAATATGAAACGGTCTGAAAAATAGGAGGATCATAAAGCGGTGTTGAAAAACATGAAGAGCCTGAAAATGGTGTGAAAAATATGAAGAGCTTCAAAAGGAGTCAAAAATGAAATGTGCATGAAAAGGTCTGAAAAATATGAGGAGCATGAAGTGGTTGTGAAAAACATGAAAAGCCTGAAAATGTGTGCAAAATACGAAGAGCTTCAAAAGGTGTGAAATACATGAGGAGCATGAAACGGTCTGAAAAAAAGGAGGAGCATGAAAAGATGTTGAAAAACATGAAGAGCCTGAAAACGTGTGAAAATATGAAGATCTTCAAAAGGTGTGAAAAATATGAAGAGCTTCAAAAGGTGTCAAAAATGAGATGAGCATGAAACTGTCTGAAAAATGGGAGGAGCATGAAGTGGTGTTCAAAAAAATGAAGAGCCTAAAAAGGTGTGAAAAATATGCAGACCTTCAAAAGAAATAAAAAATATGAGGAGCATGAAACGGTCTGAAAAGTAGGAGGAGCATGAAGCGGTATTCAAAAACATTAAGAGCCTGAAAAGGTGTGAAAAAAGTGAAGAGCTTCAAAAGGTGTCAAAAAAATGAGTAGCATGAAACGGTCTGAAAAATCGGAGGAGCATGAAACGGTGTTCAAAAACCTGAAGAGCCTGAAAAGGTGTGAAAAAAGTTAAGAGCTTCTAAAGGTGTCAAAAATATGAGGAGCATGATACGGTCTGAAAAATAGGAGGAGCAAGAAGCGGTGTTGAAAAACCTGAAGAGCCTGAAAAGGTGTGAGAAATATGAAGAATTTCAAAAGGTATCAAAAATATGAGGAGACTAAAACGGTCTGAAAAATAAGAGGAGCATGAAGCGGTGTTCAAAAACATGAAGAGTCTGAAAAGGTGTGGAATATATGAAGACCTTCAAAAGGTGTCAAAGGTATGAGGAGAATGAAACGGTCTGAAAAATACGAGGAGCATGAAACGGTGTTCAAAAACATGAAGAGCCTGAAAAGATGTGAAAAATATGAAGAGCTTCAAAAGGTGTCAAAAATATGAGGAGCATGAAACGGTCTGAAAAATAGAAGCAGCATGAAGCGGTGTTGAAATGGATGAAGAGCCTGAAAACGTGTGAAAAATATGAAGAGATTCAAAAGGTGTGAAAAATATGAAGAGCTTCAAAAGGTGTGAAATGAATGAAGAGATTCAAAAGGTGTCAAAAATATGAGGAACATGAAATGGTCTGAAAAATTGGAGGAGCATGAAGCCGTGTTCAAAAACATGAACAGCTTGAAAATGTGTGAAAAATATGAAGAGCCTGAAAAGTTATGAAAAATACGAAGAGCTTCAAAAGGTGTCAAATATATGAGGAGCATGAAACGGTCTGAAAATTAGGAGGATCATAAAGCGGTGTTGAAAAACATGAAGAGCCTGAAAATGGTGTGAAAAATATCAAGAGCTTCAAAAGGTGTCAAAAATGAGATGTGCATGAAACGGTCTGAAAAATAGGAGGAGCATGAAACGGTGTTCAAAAACATGAAGAGCCTGAAAAGGTGTGAAAAATATGAAGAGCCTCAAAAAATGTCAAAAATATGAGGAATATGAAACGGTCTGAAAAATAGGAGGATCATAAAGCGGTGTTGAAAAACATGAAGAGCCTGAAAATGGTGTGAAAAATATGAAGAGCTTCAAAAGGAGTAAAAAATGAAATGTGCATGAAACTGTCTGAAAAATATGAGGAGCATGAAGTGGTTGTGAAAAACATGAAAAGCCTGAAAATGTGTGCAAAATATGAAGAGCTTCAAAAGGTGTGAAATACATGAGGAGCATGAAATGATCTGAGAAATAGGAGGAGCATGAAGCGGTGTTCAAAAACATGTAGAGACTGAAAAGGTGTGAAAAATATGAAGAGCTTCAAAAGGAGTGAAAAATAGGAGGAGCATGAAACGGTCTGAAAAATAGGAGGAGCATGAACCGGTGTTCAAATACATGAAAAGCCTGAAAAGGTGTGAAAAATATGAAGAGCTTCAAAAATATGAAAAATATGAAGAGCTTCAAAAGGTGTGAAAAATACGAAGAGCTTCAAAAGGTGTCAAAAATATGAGAAACATGAAAAGGTCTGAAAAATAGGAGGAGCATGAAGCGGTGTTGAAAAAAATGAAGAGCCTTAAAATGTGTGAAATATATGAAGAGCTTCAAAAGTTGTGAAATACATGAGGAGCATGAAACGGGCTGAAAAATAGGAGGAGCATGAAGCGGTGTGGCAAAACATGAAGAGCCTGAAAAGGTGTGAAAGATATGAAGAATTTCTAAAGGTGTCAAAAATATGAGGAGCATGAAAACGTCTGAAAAATAGGAGGAGCATGAAGTTGTGTTGAAAAACATTAAGAGCCTGAAAGGGTGTGAAAAATATGAAGAGCTTCAAAAGGTGTCAAAAATATGAGGAGCATGAAACGGTCTGAAAAATAGGCGGAGCATGAAGCGGTGTTCAAAAACATGAAGAGCGTGAAAAGGTGTGAAAAATATGAAGAGCTTCGAAAGGTGTCAAACATAAGAGGAGCATGAAACGGTCTGAAAAATAGGAGGAGCATGAAACGGTGTTGAAAAACATGAAGAGCCTGAAAATGGTGTAAAAAATATGAAGAACTTCAAAAGGTGTGAAAAATATGAAGAGCTTCAAAAGGTGTCAAAAATATGAGGAACATGAAACGGTCTGAAAAATTGGAGGAGCATGAAGCCGTGTTCAAAAACATGAACAGCCTGAAAATGTGTGAAAAATATGAAGAGCCTGAAAAGGTGTGAAAAATATGAAGTACTTCAAAAGGTGTTAATTATATGAGGAGCATGAAACGGTCTGAAAAATAGGAGGGTCATAAAGCGGTGTTGAAAAACATGAAGAGCGTGAAAATGGTGTGAAAAATATCAAAGGCTTCAAAAAGTGTCAAAAATGAGATGTGCATGAAACGGTCAGAAAAATAGGAGGAGCATGAAACGGTGTTCAAAAACATGAAGAGCCTGAAAAGGTGTGAAAAATATGAAGAGCCTCAAAAAATGTCAAAAATATGAGGAATATGAAACGGTCTGAAAAATAGGAGGATCATAAAGCGGTGTTGAAAAACATGAAGAGCCTGAAAATGGTGTGAAAAATATGAAGAGCTTCAAAAGGAGTCAAAAATGAAATGTGCATGAAAAGGTCTGAAAAATATGAGGAGCATGAAGTGGTTGTGAAAAACATGAAAAGCCTGAAAATGTGTGCAAAATACTAAGAGCTTCAAAAGGTGTGAAATACATGAGGAGCATGAAATGGTCTGAGAAATAGGAGGAGCATGAAGCGGTGTTCAAAAACATGTAGAGACTGAAAAGGTGTGAAAAATGTGAAGAGCTTCAAAAGGAGTCAAAAATGAAATGTGCATGAAACGGTCTGAAAAATATGAGGAGCATGAAGTGGTTGTGAAAAACATGAAAAGCCTGAAAATGTGTGCAAAATACTAAGAGCTTCAAAAGGTGTGAAATACATGAGGAGCACGAAACGGTCTGAAAAATAGGAGGAGCATGAACCGGTGTTCAAATACATGAAAAGCCTGAAATTGTGTGAAAAATATGAAGAGATTCAAAAGGAGTCAAAAATATGAGGAGCATGAAACGGCCTCAAAAATAGGAGGAGCATGAATCGGTGATGAAAAACATGGAGAGCCTGAAAAGGTGTGAAAAATATGAAGAGCTTCAAAAGGTTTCAAAATGTGTGGAGCATGAAACGGTCTGAAAAATAGGAGGAGCATGAAGCGGTGTTGAAAAACATGAAAAGCCTGAAAAGGTGTGAAAAATATGAAGAGCTTGAAAAGGTGTGAAAAATATGAAGAACTTCAAAAGGTGTGAAACATATGAAGAGCTTCAAAACGTGTGAAATACATGAGGAGCATGAAACTCTCTGAAAAATAGAAGGAGCATAAAGTGGTGTTCAAAAACATGAAGAGCCTGAAAAGGTGTGAAAAATATGAAAAGCTTCAAAAGGTGTCAAAAATATGAGGAGCATGAAACGGGCTGAAAAATAGGAGAAGCATGAAGTGGTGTTGAAAAACATGAAGATCCTGAAAAGGTGTGAAAAATATGAAGAGCTTCAAAAGTGTGAAATACATGATGAGCATGAAATGGCCTGAAAAATACGAGGAACATGAAACGCTGTTCAAAAACATGAAGAGCCTGAACAGGTGTGAACAATATGAAGAGCTTCAAAAGGTGACAAAAATATGAGGAGCATGAAAACGTATGAAAAATAGGAGGAGCATGAAATGGTGTTGAAAAACATTAAGAGCCTGAAAGGGTGTGAAAAATATGAAGAGCTTCAAAAGGTGTCAAAAATATGAGAAGCATGAAACTGTCTAAATAATAGGAGGAGCATGAAGCGGTGTTCAAAAACATGAAGAGTCTGAAAAGGTGTGAAAAATATGAACAGCTTCAAAAGGTGTCAAAAATATGAGGAGCATGAAACGGTCTGAAAAATGGGAGGAGCATGAAATGGTGATCAAAAACATGAAGAGCCTGAAAAGGTGTGAAAAATGTGAAGAGCTTCAAAAGGTGTTAAAGACATGAGGAGCATGAAACGGGCTAAAAAATAGGAGAAGAATGAAGTGGTGTTGAAAAACATGAAGAGCCTGAAAAAGTGTGAAAAATATGAAAAGCTTCAAAAGGTGTGAAATACATGAGGAGCATGAAACTCTCTGAAAAATAGAAGGAGCATGAAGTGGTGTTCAAAAACATGAAGAGCCTGAAAAGTTGTGAAAATATGAAGAGCTTCAAAAATATGAAAAATATGAAGAGCTTCAAAGGGTGAGAAAAATATGAAGAGCTTCAAAAGGTGTCAAAAATATGAGGAGCATGAAACGGTCTGAAAAATAGGCGGAGCATAAAGCGATGTTGAAAAACATGAAGAGCCTGAAAAGGTGTGAAAAATATGAAGAGCTTCAAAAGGTATGAAAAATATGAGGAGCATGATACAGTTTTAAAAATAGGAGGAGAATGAAGCGGTGTTGAAAAACATGAAGAGCCTGAAAACGTGTGAAAATATGAAGAGCTTCAAAAATATGAAAAATATGAAGAGCTTCAAAGGGTGAGAAAAATATGAAGAGCTTCAAAATGTGTCAAAAATATGAGGAGCATGAAACGTTCTGAAAAATAGGAGGAGCATGAAGCGGTGTTGAAATACATGAAGAGCCTGAAAATGTGTGAAAAACATGAAGAGCTTAAAAAGGTGTCAAAAATATGAGGAGCATGAAACGGTCTGAAAAAGAAGAGGAGCATGAAGCGGTGTTGAAAAACATGAAGAGCCTGAAAAGGTGTGAAAAATATGAAGAGCTTCTAAAGGTGTCAAAAATATGAGGAGCATGAAACGGACTTAAAAATACAAGGAGCATGCAGTGGTGTTGAAAAACATGAAGAGCCTGAAAAGTTGTGAAAAATATGCATAGCTTCAAAAGGTGTCAAAAATTAGATGAGCATGAAACGGTCTGAAAAATTGGAGGAGCAAGAAGTACTGTTTTAAAAAATGAAGAGCCTGAAAGGGTGTGAAAAATATGAAAAGCTTCAAAAGGTGTCAAAAATATGAGGACCTTGAAACGGTCTGAAAAATAGGAGGAGCATGAAGCGGTGTTGAAAAATATGAAGAGCCTGAAAAGGTGTGAAAAATATGAAGAACTTCTAAAGGTGTCAAAAATATGAGGAGCAAGTAACGGTCTGAAAAATAGGAGAAGCATGAAGCGGTGTTGAAAAACATGAAGAGCCTGAAAAGGTGTGAAAAATATGAAGTGCTTGAAAAGGTGTGAAATATATGAAGAGCTTCAAAAGGTGTCAAAATTGAGATGAGCATGAAACTGTCTGAAAAATAGGAGGAGCATGAAACGGTGATCAAAAACATGAAGAGCCTGAAAAGGTGTGAAAAATATGAAGAGCTTCAAAAGGTGTGAAATACATGAGGAGTTTGAAACGGGCTGTAATAGAGGAGAAGCATGAAGTGGTGTGGAAAATTTTGAAGAGCCTGAAAAGGTGTGAAAAATTTGAAGAGCCTGAAAAGGTGTGAAAAATATGAAGAGCCTGAAAAGGTGTGAAAAATTTGAAGAGCCTGAAAAGGTGTGAAAAATTTGAAGAGCCTGAAAAGGTGTGAAAAATTTGAAGAGCCTGAAAAGGTGTGAAAAATTTGAAGAGCCTGAAAAGGTGTGAAAAATATGAAGAACTTCAAATCGTGTGAAATACAAGAGGAGCATGAAACTCTCTGAAAAATAGGAGGAGCATGAAGCGGTTTTCAAAAACATGAAGAGCTTAAAAAGTTGTGAAAAATATGAAAAGCTTCAAGAGGTGTCAAAAATGAGATGAGCATGAAACGGTCTGAACAAAAGGAGGATCATGAAACGGTGTTGAAAAACATGAAGAGCCTGAAAAGTTGTGAAAAATATAAAGAGCTTCAAAATGTGTCAAAATATGAGGAGCATGAAACGGTGTGAAAAATAGGAGGAGCATGAAGATGTGTTCAAAAACATGAAGAGCCTGAAAAGGTGTGAAAAATATGAAGAGCTTCAAAAGGTGTGAAAAATATGAGGACCATGAAACGGTCTGAAAAATAGAAGCAGCATGAAACGGTGTTGAAAAACATGAAGAGCCTGAAAGGTGTGAAAAATATGAAGAGCTTCAAAACGTGTGAAATACATGAGGAGCATGAAACGGTCTGAAAATTAGGGGAAGCATGAACTGGTGTGGAAAAACATGAAGAGCCTGAAAAGGTGTGAAAAAAATGAAGAGCTTCAAAAGTTGTCAAAAATATGAAGAGCATGAAATGGTTTGAAAAATAGGAGGATCAGCAAGCGGTGATCAAAAACATGAAGATCCTGAAAAGGTGTGAAAAGTATGAACAGCTTCAAAAGGTGTCAAAAAAGAGATGAGCATGAAACGGTCTGAAAAATAGGAGGAGCATGAATCAGTGTTGAAAAACATGAAGAGCCTGAAAAGGTGTGAGAAATATGAAGAGCTTTAAAAATGTGAAAAATATGTAGAGCTTCAAAAGTTGTCAAAAATTAGATGAGCATGAAACGGTCTGAAAAATAGGAGGAGCATGAAGTGGTGTTGAAAAACATGAAGAGTCTGAAATGGTGTGAAATATATGAAGACCTTCAAAACGTGTGAAAAATATGAGGAGCTTCAAAAAGTGTCAAAATTATGAGGAGCATGAAACGGTCTGAAAAATAGGAGGAGCATGAAGCAGTGTTGAAAAATTCGAGGAGCATGAAGAGGTGTTGAAAAAAATGAAGAGCCTGAAAAGGTGTGAAAAATATGAAGAGCTTCAAAAGTTGTCAAAAATTAGATGAGCATGAAACGGTCTGAAAAATAGGAGGTGCATGAAGTGGTGTTGAAAAACATGAAGAGCCTGAAATGGTGTGAAATATATGAACACCTTCAAAACGTGTGAAAAATATGAGGAGCTTCAAAAAGTGTCAAAATTATGAGGAGCATGAAACGGTCTGAAAAATAGGAGGAGCATGAAGCGGTGTTGAAAAATACGAGGAGCATGAAGAGGTGTTGAAAAAAATGAAGAGCCTGAAAAGGTGTGAAAAATATGAAGAGCTTCAAAAGTTGTCAAAAATTAGATGAGCATGAAACGGTCTGAAAAATAGGAGGAGCATGAAGTGGTGTTGAAAAACGTGAAGAGCCTGAAATGGTGTGAAATATATGAACACCTTCAAAACGTGTGAAAAATATGAGGAGCTTCAAAAAGTGTCAAAATTATGAGGAGCATGAAACGGTCTGAAAAATAGGAGGAGCATGAAGTGGTGTTGAAAAATACGAGGAGCATGAAGAGGTGTGGAAAAAATGAAGAGCCTGAAAAGGTGTGAAAAATATGAAGAGCTTCTAAAGGTGTCAAAAATATGAGGAGCCTGAAACGGCCTGAAAAATTGGAGGAGCATGAAGTGGTGTTGAAAAACATGAAGAGCTTGAAAATGTGTGAAAAATATAAAGAGCTTCAAAAGGTGTCAAAATTATGAGGAGCATGAAACGGTCTGAAAAATAGGAGGAGCATGAAGTGGTGTTGAAACACATGAAGATCCTGAAATGGTGTGAAATATATGAAGACCTTCAAAATGTGTGAAACTTATGAGGAGCTTCAAAACGTGTCAAAAAAAAGAAGAGCATGAAATGGTTTGAAGAATATGAGGAGCTTCAAAAGGTATCAAAAATAGGAGTAGCATGAAGTCGTGTTGAAAAACATGAAGAGCCTAAAAAGGTGTGAAAAATATGAAGAGCTTCAAAAGGTATCAAAAATAGGAGTAGCATGAAGAGGTGTTCAAAAATATGAAGAGCCTGAAAAGGTGTGAAAAATATGAAGAGCATGAAACGGTCTGAAAAATAGGTGGAGCATGAAGCGGTGTTCAGAAGCATGAAGAGCCTGAAAACTGTGAAAAATATGAAGAGTTTCAAAAAGTGTGAAAAATATGAAGAGTTTCAAAAGTTGTGAAAAATATGAGGAGCATGAAACGGTCTGAAAAATAGGAGGAGCATGAAACTGTGTGTAAAAAATGAAGAGCATGAACAGGTGTGAAAATTATGAAGAGCTTTAAAAGGTTTGAAAAATATGACGAGCATAAAATTGTCTGAAAAATAGGAGGAGCATGAAGCGGTGTTGAAATACATGAAGAGCCTGTAAAGGTTTGAAAAATATGAAGAGCTTCAAAAGGTGTGAAAAATATGAAGAGCTTCAAAATTTGTCAAAAATAAGAGGAGAAAGACACGGTCTGAAAAATAGGAGGAGCATGAAGCGGTGTTGAAATACATGAAGAGCCTGTAAAGGTTTGAAAAATATGAAGAGCTTCAAAACGTGTGAAATACATGAGGAGCATGAAACGGTCTGAAAATTAGGGGAAGCATGAACTGGTGTGGAAAAACATGAAGAGCCTGAAAAGGTGTGAAAAAAATGAAGAGCTTCAAAAGTTGTCAAAAATATGAAGAGCATGAAATGGTTTGAAAAATAGGAGGATCAGCAAGCGGTGATCAAAAACATGAAGATCCTGAAAAGGTGTGAAAAGTATGAACAGCTTCAAAAGGTGTCAAAAAAGAGATGAGCATGAAACGGTCTGAAAAATAGGAGGAGCATGAATCAGTGTTGAAAAACATGAAGAGCCTGAAAAGGTGTGAGAAATATGAAGAGCTTCAAAAATGTGAAAAATATGTAGAGCTTCAAAAATTGTCAAAAATTAGATGAGCATGAAACGGTCTGAAAAATAGGAGGAGCATGAAGTGGTGTTGAAAAACATGAAGAGTCTGAAATGGTGTGAAATATATGAAGACCTTCAAAACGTGTGAAAAATATGAGGAGCTTCAAAAAGTGTCAAAATTATGAGGAGCATGAAACGGTCTGAAAAATAGGAGGAGCATGAAGCAGTGTTGAAAAATACGAGGAGCATGAAGAGGTGTTGAAAAAAATGAAGAGCCTGAAAAGGTGTGAAAAATATGAAGAGCTTCAAAAGTTGTCAAAAATTAGATGAGCATGAAACGGTCTGAAAAATAGGAGGTGCATGAAGTGGTGTTGAAAAACATGAAGAGCCTGAAATGGTGTGAAATATATGAACACCTTCAAAACGTGTGAAAAATATGAGGAGCTTCAAAAAGTGTCAAAATTATGAGGAGCATGAAACGGTCTGAAAAATAGGAGGAGCATGAAGCGGTGTTGAAAAATACGAGGAGCATGAAGAGGTGTTGAAAAAAATGAAGAGCCTGAAAAGGTGTGAAAAATATGAAGAGCTTCAAAAGTTGTCAAAAATTAGATGAGCATGAAACGGTCTGAAAAATAGGAGGAGCATGAAGTGGTGTTGAAAAACATGAAGAGCCTGAAATGGTGTGAAATATATGAACACCTTCAAAACGTGTGAAAAATATGAGGAGCTTCAAAAAGTGTCAAAATTATGAGGAGCATGAAACGGTCTGAAAAATAGGAGGAGCATGAAGTGGTGTTGAAAAATACGAGGAGCATGAAGAGGTGTGGAAAAAATGAAGAGCCTGAAAAGGTGTGAAAAATATGAAGAGCTTCTAAAGGTGTCAAAAATATGAGGAGCCTGAAACGGCCTGAAAAATTGGAGGAGCATGAAGTGGTGTTGAAAAACATGAAGAGCTTGAAAATGTGTGAAAAATATAAAGAGCTTCAAAAGGTGTCAAAATTATGAGGAGCATGAAACGGTCTGAAAAATAGGAGGAGCATGAAGTGGTGTTGAAACACATGAAGATCCTGAAATGGTGTGAAATATATGAAGACCTTCAAAATGTGTGAAACTTATGAGGAGCTTCAAAACGTGTCAAAAATATGAGGAGCATGAAATGGTCTGAAAAATCGGAGGAGCATGAAGTGGTGTTCAAAAACATGAAGAGCCTGAAAAGGTGAGAAAAATACGAAGAGCTTCTAAAGGTGTGAAAAATATGAAGAGCTTCAAAAAGGATGAAAAATATGAGGAGCATGAAACTGTCAGAAAAATAGGAGGATCATGAAGCGGTGTTGAAAAACATGAATAGCCTGAAAATGTGTGAAATATATGAAGAGCTTAAAAATGTGTCAAGTATATGAGGAGCATGAAACGGTCTGAAAAATAGGAGGATCATGCAACGGTGTTGAAAAACATGAAGAGCCTGAAAAGGTGTGAAAAATATGAAGAGCTTCCAAAGCTGTCAAAAATATGAGGAGCATGAAACGGTCTGAAAAATAGGAGGAGCATGAAGCTGTGTTCAAAAACATGAAGAGCCTGAAAATGTGTGAAAAATATGAAGAGCTTCAAAAGGTGTGAAAAATATGAGGAGTATGAAACGGGCTGAAAAATAGGAGGAGCATGAAGTGGTGTTGAAAAACATGAAGAGCCTGAAAAGGTGTGAAAAAAATGAAGAAATTCAAAAGGTGTAAAAATATGAGGAGCATGAAACGGTCTGAAAAATAGGAGGAGCATGAAGTGGTGTTGAAAAACATGAAGAGCCTGAAAAGGTGTGAAAAATATGAAGAGCTTCAAAATGTGTCAAAAATATGAGGAGCATGAAACGGTCTGAAAAATAGGCAGAGCATGAGACGGTGTTCAAAAACATGAAGAGCCTGAAAAGGTGTGAAAAATATGAAGAGCTTCAAAAGGTGTCAAAAATATGAGGAGGATGAAACGAGCTGAAAAATAGGAGGAGCATGAAACGGTGATCAAAAACATGAAGAGGCTGAAAACGTGTGAAAAATATGAAGAGCTTCAAAAGGTGTGAAATTCATGAGGAGCATGAAACGAACTGAAAAATAGGAGTAGCATGAAGTGGTGTGGAAAAACGTGAAGAGCCTGTAAAGGTGTGAAAAATATGAAGAGCTTCAAAAGGTGTGTAATACATGAGGAGCATGAAACTCTCTTAAAAAATATTAGGAGCATGAAGTAGTGTTCAAAAACATGAAGAGCCTGAAAAGGTGTGAAAAATATGAAGAGCTTAAAATGGTGTGAAAAATATGAGGAGCATGATATGTTTTGAAAAATAGGATTAGCATGAAGCGGTGTTCAAAAACATGAAGAGCCTGAAAAGGTGTGAAAAATATGAAAAGCTTCAAAAGGTGTCAAAAATGAGATGAGCATGAAACGGTCTGAAAAATAGGAGGTGCATGAAGCGTTGTTGAAAAACATGAAGAGCCTGAAAATGTGTGAGAAATATGAAGAGCTTAAAAAGGTGTCAAAATTATGAGGAGCATGAAACGGTCTTACAAATACAAGGAGCATGAAGCGGTGTTGAAAAACATGAATAGCCTGAAAAGGTGTGAAAAAAATGAAGAAATTCAAAAGGTGTAAAAATATGAGGAGCATGAAACGGTCTGAAAAATAGGAGGAGCATGAAGCGGTGTTGAAAAACATGAAGAGCTTGAAATGGGGTGAAATATATGAAGAGCTTCAAAAGGTGTCAAAAATAGGAGGAGTATGAAACGGTCTGAAATCTAGGAGGAGCATGAAGTGTTATTGAAAAACATGAAGATCATGAAAAGGTGTGAAATATGAAGAGCTTCAAAAGGTGTCAAAAATGTGAGGAGCATGAAACGGTCTGAGAAATAGGAGGAGCATGAAGCCATGTTCAAAAACATGAAGAGCCTGAAAAGGTGTGAAAAATATGAAGAGCTTCAAAAGGTGTCAAATTATGAGGAGAATGAAACGGTGTGAAAAATAGGAGGAGCATGAAACGGGTTGAAAAATAGGAGGAGCATGAAGCGGAGTCCACAAAAATGAAGAGCCTGAAAAGGTGGAAAGTATATGAAGAGCTTCAAAAGCTGTCAAAAATTTGAGGAGCATGAAACGGTATGAAAAATAGGAGGAGTGTGAAGCGGTGTTCAAAAACATGAAGAGTTTAAAAGGTGTGAAAAATATGAAGAGCTTCAAAAGTTGTGAAAAATATGAAAAGCATAAAACGGTCTGAAAAATAGGAGGAGCATGAAACGGTCTGAAAAATAGGAGGAGCATGAAGCGGTGTTGAAAAACATGAAGAGTCTGAAAAGTTGTGAAAAATATGAAGAGCTTCAAAAGGTGTCAAAAATTTGAGGAGCATGAAAAGTTCTGAAGAATAGGAAGAGCATGATGCAGTGTTGAAAAACATGAAGAGCCTGAAAAGGTGTGAAAAATATGAAGCACTTCAAAAGATGTCAAAATTATGAGGAGCATGAAACAGTTGAAAAATAGGAGGAGCATGAAGCAGTGTTCAAAAACATGAAGAACCGGAAAAGGTGTGAAAAATATGAAGAGCTTCAAAAGGTGTGAAAATTATGAGGAGCATGAAACGGTCTGAAAAATAGGAGGAGCATGAAGGGGTGTTCAAAAACATGAAGAGCCTGAAAAAGTGTGAAATATATGAAGAGCTTCAAAAGGTGTCAAAAATATGAGGAGCATGAAACGGTCTGAAAAATAGGAGGAGCATGAAACGGTCTGAAAAATGGGAGGAGCATGAAGCGGTGTTGAAAAACATGAAGTTCCTGAAAAGCTGTGAAAATAAGACAAGCTACAAAAGGTGTGAAAAATATGAGGAGCATGAAACGGTCTGAAAAATAGGAGGTGCATGAAGCGGTGTCGAAAAACATGAAGAGCCTGAGAACGTGTGAAAAATATGAAGAGCTTCTAAAGGTGTGAAAAATATGAAGAGCTTCAAAAGGTGTCAAAAATGAGATGACCATGAAACGGCCTGAAAAATAGGAGGAGCATGAAGTGGTGTTGAAAAACATGATGAGCCTGAAAAAGTGTGAAATATATGAAGAGCTTCAAAAGGTGTCAAAAATATGAGGAGCATGAAACGGTCTGAAAAATAGGAGGACCATGAAGCGGTGTTGAAAAACATGAAGAGCCTGAAAAGGTGTGAAAAATATGAAGAGCTTCAAAAGTTGTCAAAAATATGATGAGCATGAACGGTCCGGAAAATAGCAGGAGCATGAACCGGTCTTGAAAACCAAGAAGAGCCTGAAAAGGTGTGAAAAATAAGAAGAGCTTCAAAATGTTTCAAAATTATGAGGAGAATGAACGGTCTGAAAAATAGGAGGAGCATGAAGCGGTGTTGAAAAACATGAAGAGCCTGAAAAGGTGTGAAATATATGAAGAACTTCAAAAGGTGTGAAGTACATGAGGAGCATTAAACGCTCTGAAAAATAGAAGCATGAAGTTTTGTTCAAAAACATGAAGAGCCTGAAAAGTTGTGAAATATATGAAGATCTTCAAAAGGTGTGAAAAATATGAGGGGCATGAAACGGTCTGAAAAATAGGAGGTGCATGAAGCGGTGTTGAAAACATGAAGAGCCTGAAAACCTGTGAAAAATATGAACAGCTTCAAAAGGTGTGAAAAATATGAAGAGCTTCAAAAGGTGTGAAAAATATGAAGAGCTTCAAACGGTGTCAAAAATGAGATGAGCATGAAATGGCCTAAAAAATAGGAGGAGCATGAAGTGTTGGTGAAAAACATGAAGAGCGTGAAAAGGTGTGAAAAATATGAAGAGCCTCAAAAGGTGTGAAAAATATGAGAAACATGACATGATCTGAAATATTGGAGGAGCATGAAGCGGTGTTGAAGAACATGAAGAGTCTGAAAAGGTGTGAAAAATATGAACAGCTTCAAAAGGTGTCAAAAATATGAGGAGCATGAAACGGTCTGAAAAATGGGAGGAGCATGAAATGGTGATCAAAAACATGAAGAGCCTGAAAAGGTGTGAAAAATGTGAAGAGCTTCAAAAGGTGTGAAAGACATGAGGAGCATGAAACGGGCTGAAAAATAGGAGAAGAATGAAGTGGTGTTGAAAAACATGAAGAGCCTGAAAAAGTGTGAAAAATATGAAAAGCTTCAAAAGGTGTGAAATACATGAGGAGCATGAAACTCTCTGAAAAATAGAAGGAGCATGAAGTGGTGTTCAAAAACATGAAGAGCCTGAAAAGTTGTGAAAATATGAAGAGCTTCAAAAATATGAAAAATATGAAGAGCTTCAAAGGGTGAGAAAAATATGAAGAGCTTCAAAAGGTGTCCAAAATATGAGGAGCATGAAACGTTCTGAAAAATAGGAGGGGCATGAAGCGGTGTTGAAATACATGAAGAGCCTGAAAATGTGTGAAAAACATGAAGAGCTTAAAAAGGTGTCAAAAATATGAGGAGCCTGAAACGGTCTGAAAAAGAAGAGGAGCATGAAGCGGTGTTGAAAAACATGAAGAGCCTGAAAATTTGTGAAAAATATGAAGAGCTTCTAAAGGTGTCAAAAATATGAGGAGCATGAAACGGTCTTAAAAATACGAGGAGCATGCAGTGGTGTTGAAAAACATGAAGAGCCTGAAAAGTTGTGAAAAATATGCATAGCTTCAAAAGGTGTCAAAAATTAGATGAGCATGAAACGGTCTGAAAAATTGGAGGAGCAAGAAGTACTGTTGAAAAAATGAAGAGCCTGAAAAGGTGTGAAAAATATGAAAAGCTTCAAAAGGTGTCAAAAATATGAGGACCTTGAAACGGTCTGAAAAATAGGAGGAGCATGAAGCGGTGTTGAAAAATATGAAGAGCCTGAAAAGGTGTGAAAAATATGAAGAACTTCTAAAGGTGTCAAAAATATGAGGAGCATGTAACGGTCTGAAAAATAGGAGAAGCATAAAGCGGTGTTGAAAAACATGAAGAGCCTGAAAAGGTGTGAAAAATATGAAGAGCTTGAAAAGGTGTGAAATATATGAAGACCTTCAAAAGGTGTCAAAATTGAGATGAGCATGAAATTGTCTGAAAAATAGGAGGAGCATGAAACGGTGATCAAAAACATGAAGAGCCTGAAAAGGTGTGAAAAATATGAAGAGCTTCAAAAGGTGTGAAATACATGAGGAGTTTGAAACGGGCTGAAATATAGGAGAAGCATGAAGTGGTGTGGAAAAATTTGAAGAGCCTGAAAAGGTGTGAAAAATTTGAAGAGCCTGAAAAGGTGTGAAAAATATGAAGAGCCTGAAAAGGTGTGAAAAATTTGAAGAGCCTGAAAATGTGTGAAACATTTGAAGAGCCTGAAAAGGTGTGAAAAATTTGAAGAGCCTGAAAAGGTGTGAAAAATTTGAAGAGCCTGAAAAGGTGTGAAAAATATGAAGAGCTTCAAATCGTGTGAAATACAAGAGGAGCATGAAACTCTCTGAAAAATAGGAGGAGCATGAAGCGGTTTTCAAAAACATGAAGAGCTTAAAAAGTTGTGAAAAATATGAAAAGCTTCAAGAGGTGTCAAAAATGAGATGAGCATGAAACGGTCTGAACAATAGGAGGATCATGAAACGGTGTTGAAAAACATGAAGAGCCTGAAAAGTTGTGAAAAATATAAAGAGCTTCAAAAGGTGTCAAAATATGAGGAGCATGAAACGGTGTGAAAAATAGGAGGAGCATGAAGATGTGTTCAAAAACATGAAGAGCCTGAAAAGGTGTGAAAAATATGAAGAGCTTCAAAAGGTGTGAAAAATATGAGGTGCATGAAACGGTCTGAAAATTAGGGGAAGCATGAAGTGGTGTGGAAAAACATGAAGAGCCTGAAAAGGTGTGAAAAAAATGAAGAGCTTCAAAAGTTGTCAAAAATATGAAGAGCATGAAATGGTTTGAAAAATAGGAGGATCATGAAGCGGTGATCAAAAACCTGAAGATCCTGAAAAGGTGTGAAAAGTATGAACAGCTTCAAAAGGTGTCAAAAAAGAGATGAGCATGAAACGGTCTGAAAAATAGGAGGTGCATGAAGTGGTGTTGAAAAACATGAAGAGCCTGAAATGGTGTGAAATATATGAACACCTTCAAAACGTGTGAAAAATATGAGGAGCTTCAAAAAGTGTCAAAATTATGAGGAGCATGAAACGGTCTGAAAAATAGGAGGAGCATGAATCAGTGTTGAAAAACATGAAGAGCCTCAAAAGGTGTGAGAAATATGAAGAGCTTCAAAAATGTGAAAAATATGAAGAGCTTCAAAAGTTGTCAAAAATTAGATGAGCATGAAACGGTCTGAAAAATAGGAGGAGCATGAAGTGGTGTTGAAAAACATGAAGAGCCTGAAATGGTGTGAAATATATGAAGACCTTCAAAACGTGTGAAAAATATGAGGAGCTTCAAAAAGTGTCAAAATTATGAGGAGCATGAAACGGTCTGAAAAATAGGAGGAGCATGAAGCAGTGTTGAAAAATACGAGGAGCATGAAGAGGTGTTGAAAAAAATGAAGAGCCTGAAAAGGTGTGAAAAATATGAAGAGCTTCAAAAGTTGTCAAAAATTAGATGAGCATGAAACGGTCTGAAAAATAGGAGGTGCATGAAGTGGTGTTGAAAAACATGAAGAGCCTGAAATGGTGTGAAATATATGAACACCTTCAAAACGTGTGAAAAATATGAGGAGCTTCAAAAAGTGTCAAAATTATGAGGAGCATGAAACGGTCTGAAAAATAGGAGGAGCATGAATCAGTGTTGAAAAACATGAAGAGCCTGAAAAGGTGTGAGAAATATGAAGAGCTTCAAAAATGTGAAAAATATGAAGAGCTTCAAAAGTTGTCAAAAATTAGATGAGCATGAAACGGTCTGAAAAATAGGAGGAGCATGAAGTGGTGTTGAAAAACATGAAGAGCCTGAAATGGTGTGAAATATATGAAGACCTTCAAAACGTGTGAAAATATGAGGAGCTTCAAAAAGTGTCAAAATTATGAGGAGCATGAAACGGTCTGAAAAATAGGAGGAGCATGAAGCAGTGTTGAAAAATACGAGGAGCATGAAGAGGTGTTGAAAAAAATGAAGAGCCTGAAAAGGTGTGAAAAATATGAAGAGCTTCAAAAGTTGTCAAAAATTAGATGAGCATGAAACGGTCTGAAAAATAGGAGGTGCATGAAGTGGTGTTGAAAAACATGAAGAGCCTGAAATGGTGTGAAATATATGAACACCTTCAAAACGTGTGAAAAATATGAGGAGCTTCAAAAAGTGTCAAAATTATGAGCAGCATGAAACGGTCTGAAAAATAGTAGGAGCATGAAGTGGTGTTGAAAAATACGAGGAGCATGAAGAGGTGTTGAAAAAAATGAAGAGCCTGAAAAGGTGTGAAAAATATGAAGAGCTTCAAAAGTTGTCAAAAATTAGATGAGCATGAAACGTACTGAAAAATTGGAGGAGCATGAAGTGGTGTTGAAAAACATGAAGAGCCTGAAATGGTGTGAAATATATGAACACCTTCAAAACGTGTGAAAAATATGAGGAGCTTCAAAAAGTGTCAAAATTATGAGGAGCATGAAACGGTCTGAAAAATAGGAGGAGCATGAAGCGGTGTTGAAAAAAATGAAGAGCCTGAAAAGGTGTGAAAATTATAAAGAGCTTCAAAAGGTGTCAAAATTATGAGGAGCATGAAACGGTCTGAAAAATAGGAGGAGCATGAAGTGGTGTTGAAACACATGAAGATCCTGAAATGGTGTGAAATATATAAAGACCTTCAAAATGTGTGAAACATATGAGGAGCTTCAAAACGTGTCAAAAATATGAGGAGCATGAAACGGTCTGAAAAATAGGAGGAGCATGAAGCGGTGTTGAAAAACATGAAGAGCCTGAAAAAGTGTGAAAAATATGAAGAGCTTAAAAGGTGTGAAAAATATGAGGAGCCTGAAACGGTCTAAAAAATAGGAGGGGCATGAAGCGATGTTGAAAAACATGCAGAGCCTGAAAATGTGTGAAAAATATGAAGATCTTCTAAAGGTGTCAAATATATGAGGACAATGAAACGGCCTGAAAAATTGGAGGAGCATGAAGTGGTGTTGAAAAACATGAAGAGCTTGAAAAGGTATGAAAATTATAAAGAGCTTCAAAAGGTGTCAAAATTATGAGGAGCATGAAACGGTCTGAAAAATAGGAGGAGCATGAAGTGGTGTTGAAACACATGAAGATCCTGAAATGGTGTGAAATATATAAAGACCTTCAAAATGTGTGAAACATATGAGGAGCTTCAAAACGTGTCAAAAATATGAGGAGCATGAAATGGTCTGAAAATTGGAGGAGCATGAAGTGGTGTTCAAAAACATGAAGAGCCTGAAAAGGTGAGAAAAATACGAAGAGCTTCTAAAGGTGTGAAAAATATGAAGAGCTTCAAAAAGGATGAAAAATATGAGGAGCATGAAACTGTCAGAAAAATAGGAGGATCATGAAGCGGTGTTGAAAAACATGAAGAGCCTGAAAAGGTGAGAAAAATACGAAGAGCTTCTAAAGGTGTGAAAAATATGAGGAGCATGAAACGGTCTCAAAATAGGAAGAGCATGAAACGGTCTGAAAAATAGGAGGAGCATGAAGCGGTGATGAAAAAATAGAAGAGCATGAAATGGTTTGAAGAATATAAGGAGCTTCAAAAGGTATCAAAAATAGTAGTAGCATGAAACGGTGTTGAAAAACTTGAAGAGCCTGAAAATGTGTAAAATATGAACAGGTTAAAAGGTGTCAAAATATGAGGAGCATGAAACGGTCTGAAAAATAGGAGGAGCATGAAGCGGTGATGAAAAAAAAGAAGAGCATGAAATGGTTTGAAGAATATGAGGAGCTTCAAAAGGTATCAAAAATAGTAGTAGCATGAAGCCGTGTTGAAAAACATGAAGAGCCTGAAAAGGTGTGAAAAATATGAAGAGCTTCAAAAGGTATCAAAAATAGGAGTAGCATGAAGAGGTGTTCAAAAATATGAAGAGCCTGAAAAGGTGTGAAAAATATGAAGAGCATGAAACGGTCTGAAAAATAGGTGGAGCATGAAGCGGTGTTCAGAAGCATGAAGAGCCTGAAAACTGTGAAAAATATGAAGAGCTTCAAAAAGTGAAAAATATGAAGAGTTTCAAAAGGTGTGAAAAATATGAGGAGCATGAAACGGTCTGAAAAATAGGAGGAGCATGAAACAGTGTGTAAAAAATGAAGAGCATGAATAGGTGTGAAAATTATGAAGAGCTTTAAAAGGTTTGAAAAATATGAGGAGCATGAAATTGTCTGAAAAATTGGAGGAGCATGAAGCGGTGTTGAAATACATGAAGAGCCTGTAAAGGTTTGAAAAATATGAAGAGCTTCAAAAGGTGTGAAAAATATGAAGAGCTTCAAAATTTGTCAAAAATAAGAGGAGAAAGACACGGTCTGAAAAATAGGAGGAGCATGAAGCGGTGTTGAAATACATGAAGAACCTGTAAAGGTTTGAAAAATATGAAGAGCTTCAAAAGGTGTGAAAAATATGAAGAGCTTCAAAATGTGTCAAAAATAGGAGGAGCATGACACGGTCTGAAAAATAGGAGGAGCATGAAGCGGTGTTGAAAAACATGAAGAGCCTGAAAAGGTGTAAAAAACATGAAGAGCCTAAAAAGGTGTCAAAAAAATGAGGAATATGAAACGGTCTTAAAAATAGGAGGATCATGAAGAGGTGTTGAAAAACATGAAGTTCCTGAAAAGGTGTGAAATATATGAAGAGCTTCAAAAGTTGTGAAATATATGAGGAGCATGAAACGGTCTGAAAAATAGGAGGAGCATGAAACGGTGTTCAAAAACATGAAGAGCTTCAAAAGGTGTGAAAAATATGAACAGCTTCAAAAGGTGTCAAAAATGAGATGAGTAAAAAACGGTCTGAAAAATGGGAGGAGCATGAAGTTGTGTTGAAAATAATGAAGAGCCTGAAAAGGTGTGAAAAATATGAGGAGCATGATACGGTCTGAAAAATAGGAGGAGCATGAAGTGGTTGTGAAAAAACATGAAGAGCCTGAAAACGTGTGCAAAATATGACGAGCTTCAAAAGGTGTGAAATACATGAGAAGCTTGAAACGGTCTGAAAAATAGGAGGAGCATGAAGCGATGTTGAAAAACATGAAGAGCCTTAAAATGTGTGAAAAATATGAAGAGCTTCAAAAAGTGTGAAAAATATGAGGATCATGAAACGGTCTGAAAAATAGGAGGAGCATGAAGCGGTGTTGAAAAACATGAAGAGCCTGAAAAGGTGTGACAAATATGAAGAGCTTCAAAAGGTGTGAAATACATGAGGAGCATGAAACGATCTGAAAAATAGGAGGAGCATGAAGCGGTGTTCAAAAACATGCAGAGTCTGAAAAGGTGTGAAAAATATGAAGAGCTTCAAAAGGTTTGAAAAATATGAAGAGCTTCAAAAGGTGTCAAAAATGAGATGAGCATGAAACGGTCTGAAAAATAGGAGGATCATAAAGCGGTGTTCAAAAACATGAAGAGTCTGAAAATGGTGTGAAAAATATGAAGAGCCTCAAAAAATGTCAAAAATGAAATGTGAATGAAAAGGTCTGAAAAATATGAGGAGCATGAAGTGGTTGTGAAAAACATGAAAAGCCAGAAAATGTGTGCAAAATACGAAGAGCTTCAAAAGGTGTGAAATACATGAGGAGCATGAAACGGTCTGAAAAATAGGAGGAGCATGAAAAGATGTTGAAAAACATGAAGAGCCTGAAAACGTGTGAAAATATGAAGATCTTCAAAAGGTGTGAAAAATATGAAGAGCTTCAAAAGGTGTCAAAAATGAGATGAGCATGAAACTGTCTGAAAAATGGGAGGAGCATGAAGTGGTGTTCAAAAAAATGAAGAGCCTAAAAAGGTGTGAAAAATAGGAAGACTTTCAAAAGAAATCAAAAATATGAAGAGCATGAAACGGTCTGAAAAGTAGGAGGAGCATGAAGCGGTATTCAAAAACATGAAGAGCCTGAAAAGGTGTGAAAAAAGTGAAGAGCTTCAAAAGGTCTCAAAAAAATGAGTAGCATGAAACGGTCTGAAAAATCGGAGGAGCATGAAACGGTGTTCAAAAACCTGAAGAGCCTGAAAAGGTGTGAAAAATATGATGAGCTTCAAAACGTGTCAAAAATATGAGGAGCATGATACGGTCTGAAAAATAGGAGGAGCAAGAAGCGATGTTGAAAAACATGAAGAACCTGAAAAGGTGTGAAAAATATGAAGAACTTCAAAAGGTGTGAAAAATATGAAGAGCTTCAAAATGTGTCAAAAAGAGATGAGCATGAAACGGTCTGAAAAATAGGAGGAGCATGAAGTGGTTTTGAAAAACCTGAAGAGCCTGAAAAGGTGTGAGAAATATGAAGAGTTTCAAAAGGTATCAAAAATATGAGGAGACTGAAACGGTCTGAAAAATAAGAGGAGCATGAAGCGGTGATGAAAAAAAAGAAGAGCATGAAATGGTTTGAAGAATATGAGGAGCTTCAAAAGGTATCAAAAATAGGAGTAGCATGAAGCCGTGTTGAAAAACATGAAGAGCCTGAAAAGGTGTGAAAAATATGAAGAGCTTCAAAAGGTATCAAAAATAGGAGTAGCATGAAGAGGTGTTCAAAAATATGAAGAGCCTGAAAAGGTGTGAAAAATATGAAGAGCATGAAACGGTCTGAAAATTAGGTGGAGCATGAAGCGGTGTTCAGAAGCATGAAGACCCTGAAAACTGTGAAAAATATGAAGAGCTTCAAAAAGTGTGAAAAATATGAAGAGTTTCAAAAGGTGTGAAAAATATGAGGAGCATGAAGCGGTCTGAAAAATAGGAGAAGCATGAAACAGTGTGTAAAAATGAAGAGCATGAATAGGTGTGAAAATTATGAAGAGCTTTAAAAGGTTTGAAAAATATGACGAGCATGAAATTGTCTGAAAAATTGGAGGAGCATGAAGTGGTGTTGAAATACATGAAGAGCCTGTAAAGGTTTGAAAAATATGAAGAGCTTCAAAAGGTGTGAAAAATATGAAGAGCTTCAAAATTTGTCAAAAATAAGAGGAGAAAGACACGGTCTGAAAAATAGGAGGAGCATGAAGCGGTGTTGAAATACATGAAGAGCCTGTAAAGGTTTGAAAAATATGAAGAGCTTCAAAAGGTGTGAAAAATATGAAGAGCTTCAAAATGTGTCAAAAATAGGAGGAGCATGACACGGTCTGAAAAATAGGAGGAGCATGAAGTGGTGTTGAAAAACATGAAGAGCCTGAAAAGGTGTAAAAAACATGAAGAGCCTAAAAAGGTGTCAAAAAAATGAGGAATATGAAACGGTCTTAAAAATAGGAGGATCATGAAGAGGTGTTGAAAAACATGAAGTTCCTGAAAAGGTGTGAAATATATGAAGAGCTTCAAAAGTTGTGAAATATATGAGGAGCATGAAACGGTCTGAAAAATAGGAGGAGCATGAAACGGTGTTCAAAAACATGAAGAGCTTCAAAAGGTGGGAAAAATATGAACAGCTTCAAAAGGTGTCAAAAATGAGATGAGTAAAAAACGGTCTGAAAAATGGGAGGAGCATGAAGTTGTGTTGAAAATAATGAAGAGCCTGAAAAGGTGTGAAAAATATGAGGAGCATGATACGGTCTGAAAAATAGAAGGAGCATGAAGTGGTTGTGAAAAAACATGAAGAGCCTGAAAACGTGTGCAAAATATGACGAGCTTCAAAAGGTGTGAAATACATGAGAAGCTTGAAACGGTCTGAAAAATAGGAGGAGCATGAAGCGATGTTGAAAAACATGAAGAGCCTTAAAATGTGTGAAAAATATGAAGAGCTTCAAAAAGTGTGAAAAATATGAGGATCATGAAACGGTCTGAAAAATAGGAGGAGCATGAAGCGGTGTTGAAAAACATGAAGAGCCTGAAAAGGTGTGACAAATATGAAGAGCTTCAAAAGGTGTGAAATACATGAGGAGCATGAAACGATCTGAAAAACAGGAGGAGCATGAAGCGGTGTTCAAAAACAAGCAGAGTCTGAAAAGGTGTGAAAAATATGAAGAGCTTCAAAAGATTTGAAAAATATGAAGAGCTTCAAAAGGTGTCAAAAATGAGATGAGCATGAAACGGTCTGAAAAATAGGAGGAGCATGAAGCGGTGTTCAAAAACATGAAGAGCCTGAAAAGGTGTGAGAAATATGAAGAGCTTCAAAAGATGTCAAAAATATGAGGAGCATGAAACGGTCTGAAAAATAGGAGGAGCATGAAATGGTGTTCAAACACATGAAGAGCCTGAAAAGGTGTGAAAAATATGAAGAGCTTCAAAAGGTGTGAAATACATGAGGAGCATTAAACGGTTTAAAAATTAGGAGGAGCATGAAGCGGTGTTCAAAAACATGAAGAGCCTGAAAAGGTGTTAAAAATATGAAGAGCTTCAAAAAGTGTGAAAAATATGAGGAGCATGAAACGGTCTGAAAAATAGGAGGAGCATGAAGCGGTGTTGAAAAACATGAGGAGCCTGAAAAGTTGTGACAAATATGAAGAGCTTCAAAAGGTGTGAAATACATGAGGAGCATGAAACGGTCTGAAAATAGGAGGAGCATGAAGCGGTGTTCAAAAACATGCTGAGACTGAAATCTTGTGAAAAATATGAAGAGCTTCAAAAGGTGTGAAAAATATGAAGAGCTTCAGAAGATGTCAAAAATGAGATGAGCATGAAACGGTCTGAAAAATAGGAGGAGCATGATGTAGTGTTGAAAAAAATGAAGAGCCTGAACAGGTGTGAAATATATGAAGAGCTTCAAAAGGTGTGAAAAATATGAGAAGCATGAAACGGTCTGAAAAATATGAGGAGCATGAACCGGTGTCGAAAAACCTGAAGAGCCTGAAAAGGTGTGAAAAATATGAAGAGCTCCAAAAGGTGTGAAAAATATGAGGAGCATGATACGGTCTGAAAAATAGGAGGAGCATGAACCGGTGTTCAAAAACATGAAGAGCCTGAAAAGGTGTGAAAAATATGAACAGCTTCAAAAGGTGTGAAAAATATGAGGAGCATGAAACGGTCTGAAAAATAGGAGGAGCATGAAGCGGTGTTGAAAAACATGAGGAGCCTGAAAAGGTGTGACAAATATGAAGAGCTTCAAAAGGTGGGAAATACATGAGGAGCATGAAACGGTCTCAAAAATAGGAGGAGCATGAAGCGGTGTTGAAAGACATGAAGTGTCTGAAAAGGTGTGAAATATATGAAGAGCTTCAAAAGGTGTAAAAAATATGAGGAGTTTGAAACGGTCTGAAAAATATGAGGATCGGGTTTCCTCATTGTGTATGCCCAGAAGTGGAATTGCTGGGTCATATGGCAGTTCTATTTCCAGTTTTTTAAGAAATCTCTTCACCGTTTTCCATAGCGGCTGTACTAGTGTGCATTCCCACCAACAGTATAAGAGGGTTCCCTTTTCTCCACTCCCTCTCCAGCATTTATTGCTTGTAGACTTTTGGATAGCAGCCATCCTGACTGGCATGTAATGGTACCTCATTGTGGTTTTGATTTGCATTTCTCTAATAATGAGTGATGTTGAGCATCTTTTCATGTGTTTGTTATCCATCTGTATGTCTTCTTTGGAGAAATGTCTGTTTAGTTCTTTGGCTCATTTTGTATTGGGTCATTTATTTTTCTGGAATTGAGCTGCAGGATTTGCTTGTATATTTTTGAGATTAATCCTTTGTCTGTTTCTTCATTTGCTATTATTTTCTCCCAATCTGAGGGCTGTCTTTTCACCTTACTTATAGTTTCCTTTGTAGTGCAAAAGCTTTTAAGTTTCATTAGGTCCCATTTGTTTAGTTTTGCTTTTATTTCCAATATTCTGGGAGGTGGGTCATAGAGGATCTTGCTTTGATTTATGTCGGAGAGTGTTTTGCCTATCTTCTCCTCTAGGAGTTTTATAGTTTCTGGTCTTACATTTAGATCTTTAATCCATTTTGAGTTTATTTTTGTGTATGGTGTTAGAAAGTGTTCTATTTTCATTCTTTTACAAGTGGTTGACCAGTTTTCCCAGCACCACTTGTTAAAGAGGTTGTCTTTTTTCCATTGCATATCCTTGCCTCCTTTGTCAAAGATAAGGTATCCATAGGTTGGTCTGAAAGAGACACGTGCACCCCAATGTTCATCGCAGCACTGTTTATAATAGCCAGGACATGGAAGCAACCTAGATGCCCGTCAGCAGATGAATGGATAAGAAAGCTGTGGTACATATACACCATGGAATATTACTCAGCCATTAAAAAGAATTCATTTGAATCAGTCCTAATGAGATGGATGAAGCTGGAGCCCATTTTACAGAGTGAAGTAAGCCAGAAAGATAAAGAACATTACAGCATACTGACACATGTATATGGAATTTAGAAAGGTGACAACGATAACCCTATATGCAGAACAGAAAAAGAGACACAGAAATACAGAACAGACTTTTAAACTTTGTGGGAGAATGTGAGGGTGGGATATTTCAAAAGAACAGCATGTATGCTATCTATGGTGAAACAAATCACCAGCCCAGGTAGGATGCACGAGACAAGTGCTCCGGCTTGGTGCACTGGGAAGACCCAGAGGAATCGGGTGGAGAGGGAGGTGGGAGGGGGAATCGGGACTGGGAATACATGTAAATCCATGGCTGATTCATATCAAAGTATGACAAAACCCACTGGAAAAAAAAATAAAAAAAATAAAAAAAAATAAAAAAAAATAACAATAAAAAAAAAATAAGAGGAGCATGAAACGGTGTTCAAAAACATGAAGAGCCTGAAAAGGTGTGAAAAATATGAAGAGCTCCAAAAGGTGTGAAAAATATGAGGAGCATGATACGGTCTGAAAAATAGGAGGAGCATGAACCGGTGTTCAAAAACATGAAGAGCCTGAAAAGGTGTGAAAAATATGAACAGCTTCAAAAGGTGTGAAAAATATGAGGAGCATGAAACGGTCTGAAAAATAGGAGGAGCATGAAGCGGTGTTGAAAAACATGAGGAGCCTGAAAAGGTGTGACAAATATGAAGAACTTCAAAAGGTGGGAAATACATGAGGAGCATGAAACGGTCTCAAAAATAGGAGGAGCATGAAGCGGTGTTCAAAAACATGAAGAGCCTGAAAAGGGGTGAAAAATATGAAGAGCTTCAAAAGGTGTCAAAAATATGAGGACCATGAAACGTTCTGAAAAATAGGAGGAGCATGAAGCGGTGTTGAAAGACATGAAGTGTCTGAAAAGGTGTGAAATATATGAAGAGCTTCAAAAGGTGTAAAAAATATGAGGAGTTTGAAACGGTCTGAAAAATATGAGGATCTGGTTTCCTCATTGTGTATGCCCAGAAGTGGAATTGCTGGGTCATATGGCAGTTCTATTTCCAGTTTTTTAAGAAATCTCTTCACCGTTTTCCATAGCGGCTGTACTAGTGTGCATTCCCACCAACAGTATAAGAGGGTTCCCTTTTCTCCACTCCCTCTCCAGCATTTATTGCTTGTAGACTTTTGGATAGCAGCCATCCTGACTGGCATGTAATGGTACCTCATTGTGGTTTTGATTTGCATTTCTCTAATAATGAGTGATGTTGAGCATCTTTTCATGTGTTTGTTATCCATCTGTATGTCTTCTTTGGAGAAATGTCTGTTTAGTTCTTTGGCTCATTTTGTATTGGGTCATTTATTTTTCTGGAATTGAGCTGCAGGATTTGCTTGTATATTTTTGAGATTAATCCTTTGTCTGTTTCTTCATTTGCTATTATTTTCTCCCAATCTGAGGGCTGTCTTTTCACCTTACTTATAGTTTCCTTTGTAGTGCAAAAGCTTTTAAGTTTCATTAGGTCCCATTTGTTTAGTTTTGCTTTTATTTCCAATATTCTGGGAGGTGGGTCATAGAGGATCTTGCTTTGATTTATGTCGGAGAGTGTTTTGCCTATCTTCTCCTCTAGGAGTTTTATAGTTTCTGGTCTTACATTTAGATCTTTAATCCATTTTGAGTTTATTTTTGTGTATGGTGTTAGAAAGTGTTCTATTTTCATTCTTTTACAAGTGGTTGACCAGTTTTCCCAGCACCACTTGTTAAAGAGGTTGTCTTTTTTCCATTGCATATCCTTGCCTCCTTTGTCAAAGATAAGGTGTCCATAGGTTCGTCTGAAAGAGACACGTGCACCCCAATGTTCATCGCAGCACTGTTTATAATAGCCAGGACATGGAAGCAACCTAGATGCCCGTCAGCAGATGAATGGATAAGAAAGCTGTGGTACATATACACCATGGAATATTACTCAGCCATTAAAAAGAATTCATTTGAATCAGTCCTAATGAGATGGATGAAGCTGGAGCCCATTTTACAGAGTGAAGTAAGCCAGAAAGATAAAGAACATTACAGCATACTGACACATGTAATTGGAATTTAGAAAGGTGACAACGATAACCCTATATGCAGAACAGAAAAAGAGACACAGAAATACAGAACAGACTTTTAAACTTTGTGGGAGAATGTGAGGGTGGGATATTTCAAAAGAACAGCATGTATGCTATCTATGGTGAAACAAATCACCAGCCCAGGTAGGATGCACGAGACAAGTGCTCCGGCTTGGTGCACTGGGAAGACCCAGAGGAATCGGGTGGAGAGGGAGGTGGGAGGGGGAATCGGGACTGGGAATACATGTAAATCCATGGCTGATTCATATCAAAGTATGACAAAACCCACTGGAAAAAAAAATAAAAAAAATAAAAAAAAATAAAAAAAAATAACAATAAAAAAAAAATAAGAGGAGCATGAAACGGTGTTCAAAAACATGAAGAGCCTGAAAAGGTGTGAAAAATATGAAGAGCTCCAAAACGTGTCAAAAATATGAGGAGCATGAAACAATCTGAAAAATAGGAGGAGCATTAAGCGGTGTTCAAAAACATGAAGAGCCTGAAAAGGTGTGAAAAATATGAAGAGCTTCAAAACGTGTCAAAAATATGAGGAGCATGAAACAATCTGAAAAATAGGAGGAGCATTAAGCGGTGTTCAAAAACATGAAGAGCCTGAAAAGGTGTGAAAAATATGAAGAGCTTCAAAACGTGTCAAAAATATGAGGAGCATGAATCGCTCTGAAAAATAGGAGGAGCATGAAGCAGTATTCAAAAACATGAAGAGACTGAAATGTGCGAAAAATATGAAGAGCTTCAAAACGTGACAAAATATGAGGAGCATGAAACTGTCTGAAATATAGGAGGTGCATGAAGTGGTGTTGAAAAACATGAAGAGCCTGAAAAGGTTTGAAAAATATGAAGAGCTTCAAAGGTGTCAAAATTATGAGGAGCATGAAACGGTCTGAAATATAGGAGGTGCATGAAGAGGTGTTGAAAAACATGAAGAGCCTGAAAAGATGTGAAATATATGAAGAGCTTCAGAAGCTGTCAAAAATATGAGGAGCATGAAACGGTCTGAAAAATAGGAGGAATATGAAACGGTGTTGAAAAATATGAAGAGCTTGAAAAGGTGTGAAAAAAATGAAGAGCTTCAAAAGGTGTGAAAAATATGAGTAGCATGAAACGGTCTGAAAAGTAGAAGGAGCATGAAAAGGTGTTCAAAAACATGAAGAGCCTGAAAAGGTGTGAAATATAGGAAGAGCTTCAAAAGGTGTCAAAAATATGAGGAGCATGAAACGGTCTGAAAAATATAAGGAGCATTAAGCGGTGTTGAAAAACATGAAGAGCCTGAAAAGGTGTGAAAAAATATGAAGTGCTTCCAAAGGTGTGAAAAATATGAGGAGCATGAAACGCTCTGAAAAATAGGAGGAGCATGAAGCGGTGTTGATAAAAGTGAAGAGCCTGAAAAGGTGTGAAAAAATATGAAGTGCTTCCAAAGGTGTGAAAAATATGAGGAGCATTAATTGGGCTGAAAAATAGGAGGAGTATGAAACTGTGTTCAAAAACATGAAGAGCCTGAAAAGGTGTGAAAAATATGAAAAGCTTCAAAAGGGATCAAAATTATGAGGGGCATGAAACGGTGTGAAAAAGAGGAGGAGCTTGAAACAGTGTTCAAAAACATGAAGAGCCTGAAAAGGTGTGAAAAATATGAAGAGCCTCAAAAGGTGTCAAAAATATGAGCATCAAGAAACGGTCTGAAAAATAGGAGGAGCATGAAGCGGTGTTGAAAAACATGAAGAGTCTGAAAAGGTGTGAAAAATATGAAGAGCTTCAAAAGGTGTCAAAAATATGAGGAGCATGAAACGGTCTGAAATATAGGAGGAGCATGAAGCGGTGTTGAAAGACAGGAAGAGCCTGAAAATGTGTGAAAAACGTGAAGAACTTCAAAAGATGTCAAAAATATGAGGAGCATGAAACGGTCTGAAAAATATGAGGAGCATGAAGCGGTGTTAAAAAACATGAAGAGCCTGAAAAGCAGTGAAAAATATGAAGAGCTTCAAAAGGTGTGAAAAACATGAAGACCTTCAAAAGGTGTCAAAAATGAGATGAGCATGAAACGGTCGGAAAAATAGGAGGAGCATGAAGCGGTGTTGAAAAACATGAAGAGCCTGAAAACCTGTGAAAAATAGGAAGAGCTTCAAAAGTTGTGAAAAATATGAAGAGCTTCAAAAAATGTCAAAAATATTAGGAGCATGAAATGGTCTCAAATATAGGAGAATCATGCAGCGGTGTTGAAAACTATAAACAGCCTGAAAAAGTGTGAAAAATATGAAGAGCTTCAAAAGGTGTCAAAAATATGAGTATCATGAAATGGTCTGAAAAACAGGAGCAGCATGAAACAGTGTTCAAAAACATGAAGACATTGAAAAGGTGTGAAAAATATGAAGAGGTTCAAAAGGTGTGAAATACATGAGGATCATGAAACAGTCTGAAAAATATGAGGAGCATGAAGCGGTGTTCAAAAACATGAGGAGCCTGAAAAGGTGAGAAAAATATGAAGAGCTTCAAAAGGTGTGAGAAATGTGAGGAGCATGAAGCGGTGTTCAAATACATGAAAAGCCTGAAAAGGTGTGAAAAATATGAAGAGCTTCAAAAGGTTTCAAAAATATGAGGAGCTTGAAATGGTCTGAAAAATAGGACGAGCATGAAACGGTGTTCAAAAACATGAAGAGCCTGAAAAAGTGTGAAAAATATGAACAGCTTCAAAAGGTTTGAAAAATAAGAGGAGCATGAAGCGGTGTTCAAAAACATGAAGAGCCTGAAAAAGTGTGAAAAATATGAAGAGCTTATAAAATTGTCAAAAATATGAGGAGCATGAAACGGTCTGAAAAATACGAGCAGCCTGAAACCGTCTGAAAAATAGGAGGAGCATGAAGCGGTGTTCAAAAACATGAAGGGCCTGAAAACGGGTGAAAAATATGAAGAGCTTCAAAAGGAGTCAAAAATATGCGGAGCCTGAAACGATCTGAAAAATAGGAGGAGCATGAAGCGGAGTTGAAAAACATGAAGAGCCAGAAAAGGTGTGAAAAATGTGAAGAGCTTCAAAAGGTGTCAAAAATATGAGGAGCATGAAACGCTCTGAAATATAGGAGGATCATGAAGCGGTGTTGAGAAACATGAAGAGCCTGAAAAGGTGTGATAAATGTGAAGAGCTTCAAAAGGTGTCAAAAATATGAGGAGCATGAAACGGTCTGAAAAATAGTAGGAGCATGAAACGGTGATCAAAAACATGAAGAATTTGAAAACGTGTGAAAAATATGAAGAGCTTCAAACGGTGTGAAAAATATCAGGAGCATGAAACGGTCTGAAAAAGATGAGGAGCATGAAGTGGTCTTCAAAAACATGTACAGCCTGAAAAGGTGTGAAAAATATGAAGAGCTTCAAAACGTGTCAAAAATATGAAGAGCTTCAAAACGTTTCAAAAATATGAGGAGCATGAAACGGTCTGAAATATAGGAGGATCATCAAGCGGTGTTGAAAAACATGAAGAGCCTGAAAATGTGTGATAAACGTGAAGAGCTTCAAAAGATGTCAAAAATATGAGGAGCATGAAACGGTCTGAAAAATATGAGGAACATGAAGCGGTGTTAAAAAACATGAAGAGCCTGAAAAGAAGTGAAAAATATGAAGAGCTTCAAAAGGTGTGAAAAATATGAAGACCTTCAAAAGGTGTCAAAAATATGAAGAGCTTCAAAAGATGTCAAAAATATGAGGAGCATGAAACGGTCGGAAAAATAGGAGGAGCATGAAGCGGTGTTGAAAAACATGAAGAGCCTGAAAACCTGTGAAAAATAGGAAGAGCTTCAAAAGGTGTGAAAAATATGAAGAGCTTCAAAAAATGTCAAAAATATGAGGAGCATGAAATGGTCTCAAATATAGGAGAATCATGCAGCGGTGTTGAAAACTATAAACAGCCTGGAAAAGTGTGAAAAATATGAAGAGCTTCAAAAGGTGTCAAAAATATGAGTATCATGAAATGGTCTGAAAAACAGGAGCAGCATGAAACAGTGTTCAAAAACATGAAGACATTGAAAAGGTGTGAAAAATATGAAGAGGTTCAAAAGGTGTGAAATACATGAGGATCATGAAACGGTCTGAAAAATATGAGGAGCATGAAGCGGTGTTCAAAAACATGAGGAGCCTGAAAAGGTGAGAAAAATATGAAGAGCTTCAAAAGGTGTGAGAAATGTGAGGAGCATGAAGCGATGTTCAAATACATGAAAAGCCTGAAAAGGTGTGAAAAATATGAAGAGCTTCAAAAGGTTTCAAAAATATGAGGAGCTTGAAATGGTCTGAAAAATAGGACGAGCATGAAACGGTGTTCAAAAACATGAAGAGCATGAAAAGGTGTGAAAATTATGAAGAGCTTCAAAAGGTGTGAAACACATGAGGAGAATGAAACGGTCTGAAAAATAGGAGGAGCATGAAGCAGTGTTCAAAACATGAAGAGCCTGAAAAAGTGTGAAAAATATGAAGATCTTCAAAAGTTTGAAAAATATGAAGACCCTGAAAAAGTGTCAAAAAAGAGATGAGCATGAAAAAGTCTGAAAAGTAGGAGGAGCATGAAGTGTTGTTCAAAAACATGAAGGGCCTGAAAACGTGTGAAAAATATGAAGAGCTTCAAAAGGTTTGAAAAATAGGAGGAGCATGAAGCGGTGTTCAAAAACATGAAGAGCCTGAAAAAGTGTGAAAAATATGAAGAGCTTATAAAATTGTCAAAAATATGAGGAGCATGAAGAGATGTTCAAAAACATGAAGAGGCTGATAAGGTGTGAAAAACATGAAGAGCTTCAAAAGGTTTGAAAAATAGGAGGAGCATGAAGCGGTGCTCAAAAACATGAAGAGCCTGAAAATGTGTGAAAAATATGAAGAGCTTATAAAATTGTCAAAAATATGGGGAGCATGAAACGGTCTGAAAAATACGAGCAGCCTGAAAACGTCTGAAAAATAGGAGGAGCATGAAGCGGTGTTCAAAAACATGAAGGGCCTGAAAACGTGTGAAAAATATGAAGAGCTTCAAAAGGAGTCAAAAATATGCGGAGCCTGAAACGATCTGAAAAATAGGAGGAGCATGAAGCGGTGTTGAAAAACATGAAGAGCCAGAAAAGGTGTGAAAAATGTGAAGAGCTTCAAAAGGTGTCAAAAATATGAGGAGCATGAAACGCTCTGAAATATAGGAGGATCATGAAGCGGTGTTGAAAAACATGAAGAGCCTGAAAAGGTGTGATAAATGTGAAGAGCTTCAAAAGGTGTCAAAAATATGAGGAGCATGAAACGGTCTGAAAAATAGGAGGAGCATGAAACGGATATCAAAAACATGAAGAATCTGAAAACGTGTGAATAATATGAAGAGCTTCAAACGGTGTGAAAAATATCAGGAGCGTGAAACGGTCTGAAAAAGATGAGGAGCATGAAGTGGTCTTCAAAAACATATACAGCCTGAAAAGGTGTGGAAAATATGAAGAGGTTCAAAAGGTGTGAAATACATGAGTATCATGAAACGGTATAAAAAATAGGAGGAGCATGAAGCTGTGTTCAAAAACATGAGAGCCTGAAAAGGTGTGAAAATATGAAGAGCTTTAAAAGGTGTGAAAAATACGAGGAGCATGAAACGGTGTTCAAAAACATGAAGAGCCTAAAATGGTGTGAAAATTATGAAGAGCCTCAAAACGTGTCAAAAATAGGAGGAGCATGAAGCGATGTTGAAAAACTTGAAGAGCCTGAAAACGTGTAAAATATGAAGAGCTTCAAAAGGTGTGAAAAATATGAAGAGCTTCAAAAGGTGTCAAAAATGAGATGAGCATGAAACGGTCTGAAAAATAGGAGGAGAATGAAACGGTGTTGAAAAACTTGAAGACCCTGAAAAGCTGTGAAAAATATGAAGAGCATCAAAAGGTGTGAAAAATATGAAGAGCTTCCAAAGGTGTCAAAATTATGAGCAGCATGAAAAGGTCACAAAAAGAGGAGGAGCATGAGTGGAGTTGAAAAACATGAAGAGACTGAAAAGGTGTGAAAAATATGAAGAGCTTCAAAAGGTGTCAAAAATATGAGGAGCTTGAAACGGTCTGAAAAATAGGAGGAGCATGAAGCAGTGTTCAAAAACATGAAGAGTCTGAAAAGGTGTGAAAAATATGAAGAGCTTCAAAACGTGTGAAATACATGAGGAGCATGAAAAGGTCTGAAAAATAGGAGTAGCATGAAGAGGTGTTCAAAAACATGAAGAGTCTGATAAGGTGTGAAAAACATGAAGAGCTTCAAAAAGTTTGAAAAATAGGAGGAGCATGAAGCGGTGTTAAAAAACATGAAGAGCCTAAAAAAGTGTGAAAATTATGAAGAGCTTATAAAATGGTCAAAAATATGAGGAGCATGAAACGGTCTGAAAAATAGGAGGAGCATGAAACAGTGATCAAAAACATGAAGAGCCTGAAAACGTGTGAAAAATATGAAGAGCTTCCAACGGTGTGAAAAATATGAGGAGCATGAAACAGACTGAAAAAGATGAGGAGCATGAAGTCGTGTTCAAAAACATGTGCAGCCTGAAAAGCTGTGAAAAATATGAAGAGCTTCAAAAGGTGTGAAAAATAGGAGGAGGATGAAGCGGTGTTCAGAAACATGAAAAGCCTGAAAATGTGTGAAATATGTGAAGAGCTTCAAAAGATGTCAAAAATATGAGGAGCATGAAACGGTCTGAAAAATAGGAGGAGTAAGAAGCGTTATTGAAATACATGAAGAGCCTGAAAACGTGTGAAGAATATGAAGAGCTCAAAAGGTGTGAAATAAATGAAGAGCTTCAGAAGGTGTCAAAAATGAGATGAGCATGAAACGGCCTCAAAAATAGGAGGAGCAGGAAGTGGTGTTCAGAAACATGGAGAGCTTGAAAAGGTGTGAAAAATATGAACAGCTTCAAAAGGTGTGAAATACATGAGGAGCATGAAACGGTCTGAAAAATAGGAGGAGCATGAAGAGGTGTTCAAAAACCTGAAGAGCCTGAAAAGGTGTGAAAAATATGAAGAGCTTCAAAAAGTGTGAAAAACAGGAGGAAAATGAAGCGGTGTTCAAAAATATGAAGAGCCTGAAAAGGTGTGAAAAATATGAAGTGCTTCAAAAGGTGTCAACAATATGAGGAGCATGAAACGGTCTGAAAAATAGGAGGAGCAAGAAGCGGTGTTGAAAAACAAGAAGAGACGGAAAAGGTGTGAAAAATATGAAGAGCTTCAAAACGTGTCAAAAATATGAGGAGCATGAAACTGTCTGAAAAACAGGAGGAGAATGAAGCGGTGTTGAAAAACATGAAGAGCCTGAAAATGTGTGAAAAATATGAAGAGCATCAAAAGGTATGAAAATATGAAGAGCTTCAAAAGTTGTCAAAAAAGAGATGAGCATGAAACGGTCTGAAAAATAGGAGCAGCATGAAGCGGTGTTGAAAAACATGAAGAGTCTGAAAAGGTGTGAAAAATATGAAGAGCTTCAAAAGGTGTCAAAAATATGAGGAGCATGAAACGGTCTGAAATATAGGAGGATCATCAAGCGGTGTTGAAAAACATGAAGAGCCTGAAAATGTGTGAAAAATGTGAAGAGCTTCAAAAGATGTCAAAAATATGAGGAGCATGAAACGGTCTGAAAAATATGAGGAGCATGAAGCGGTGTTAAAAAACATGAAGAGCCTGAAAAGAAGTGAAAAATATGAAGAGCTTCAAAAGGTGTGAAAAATATGAAGACCTTCAAAAGGTGTCAAAAATGAGATGAGCATGAAACGGTCGGAAAAATAGGAGGAGCATGAAGCGGTGTTGAAAAACATGAAGAGCCTGAAAACCTGTGAAAAATAGGAAGAGCTTCAAAAGGTGTGAAAAATATGAAGAGCTTCAAAAAATGTCAAAAATATGAGGAGCATGAAATGGTCTCAAAATAGGAGAATCATGCAGCGGTGTTAAAAACTATAAACAGCCTGAAAAAGTGTGAAAAATATGAAAAGATTCAAAAGGTGTCAAAAATGAGATGAGCATGAAACGGTCTGACAAATAGGAGGTGCATGAAGCGTTGTTGAAAAACATGAAGACATTGAAAAGGTGTGAAAAATATGAAGAGCTTCAAAATGTGTGAAATACATGAGGAGCAAGAAACGGTCTGAAAAATAGGAGGAGCATGAAGTGGTGTTCAAAAACATGTACAGCCTGAAAAGGTGTGAAAAATATGAAGAGCTTCAAAAGGAGTGAAAAATAGGAGGAGCATGAAGCGGTGTTCAAAAACATGAGAAGCCTGAAAAGGTGTGAAAAACATGAAGAGCTTCAAAAGGTGAGAAAAATATGAAGAGTTTCAAAAATGTGAAAAATATGAAGAGCTTTAAAAGGTGTGAAAAATATGAACAACTTCTAAAGGTGTCAAAAAAGAGATGAGCATGAAACGGTCTGAAAAATAGCAGGAGCATGAAGCGGTGTTGAAAATCATGAAGAGCCTGAAAAGGTGTGAAAAATATGAAGAGCTTCAAAAGGTGTGAAAAATATGAAGAGCTTCAAAAGGTGTCAAAAATATGAGGAGCATGAAACAGTCTGAAAAATAGGAGGAGCATGATGCGGTGTTGTAAAACAAGAAGAGACTGAAAAGTTGTGCAAAATTGGAAGAGCTTCATTACGTGTGAAATACATGAGGAGAATGAAACGGTCTGTAAAATAGGAGGAGCATGAAGCGGTTTTGAAAATGATGAAGAGCTTGAAAAGGTGTGAAAAATAAGAAGAACTTCAAAAGATGTGAAAAATATGAGGAGCATGAAAAGGTCTGAAAAACAGGAGCAGCATGAAGCGGTGTTTAAAAACATGAAGAGCCTGAAAAGGTGTGAAAAATATGAAGAACTTCAAAACGTGTCAAAAATATGAGGAGCATGAAACGGTCTGAAAAATAGGAGGAGCAAAAAGCGGTGTTGAAAAACATGAAGAGTCTGAAAAGGTGTGAGAAATATGAAGAGCTTCAAAAGGTGTGAAAAATATGAAGAGCTTCAAAAGGAGTGAAGAATATGAAGAGCTTCAAAAGGTGTCAAAAATGAGATGAGCATGAAACGTTCTGAAAAATAGGAGGAGCATGAAGCGGTGTTGAAAAACATGAAGAGCCTGAAAAGGTGTGAAAAATATGAAGAGCTTCAAAAGGTGTGAAAAATATGAGAAGCATGAAACGATATGAAAAATAGGAGGAGCATGACGCGGTGTTCAGAAACATGAAGAGCCTGAAAAGGTGTGAAAAATATGAAGAGCTTCAAAAGGTGTCAAAATATGAGGAGCATGAACGGTCTGAAAAATAGGAGGAGCATGAAACGGTGTTCAAAAACATGAAGAGCCTGAAAAGGTGTGAAAAATATGAAGAGCTTCAAAACGTGTCAAAAATATGAGGAGCATGAAACGGTCTGAAAAATGGGAGGAGAATGAAACCTTGTTCAAAAACATGAAGAGCCTGAAAAGATGTGAAAAATATGAAGAGCTTCAAAATGTGTCAAAATATGAGGAGCATGAACGGTCTGAAAAATAGGAGGAGCATGAAACGGTGTTCAAAAACATGAAGAGCCTGAAAAATGGGAAAAATATGAAGAGCTTCAAAACGTGTCAAAAATATGAGGAGCATGAAACGGTCTGAAAAATGGGAGGAGCATGAAATCTTGTTCAAAAACATGAAGAGCCTGAAAAGATGTGAAAAATATGAAGAGTTTCAAAAGGTGTGAAATACATGAGAAGCATGAAAGGGTGTGAAAAATGGAGGAGCAAGAAGCGGTGTTGAAAAACATGAAGAGCCTGAAAAGGTGTGAAAAATATGAAGAGCTTCAAAAGGTGTGAAAAATATGAGGAGCATGAAGCGGTGTTCAAAACCCTGAAGAGCCTGAAAAGGTGTGAAAAATAGGAAGAGCTTCAAAAGGTGTGAAAAATATGAAGAGCTTCAAAAGGTGTAAAAATAAGATGAGCATGATACGGTCTGAAAAATAGGAGGGGCATTAAGTGGTGTTGAAAAACATGAAGAGCCTGAAAAGGTGTGAAAAATATGAAGATCTTCAAAAGGTGTGAAATACTTGAGGAGCATGAAACGGTCTGAATAATAGGAAGATCATGAAGCGTTGTTGAAAAACATGAACAGCCTGAAAAGGTGTGAAATATATGAAGAGATTCAAAAGGTTTAAAATATATGAGGAGCATGAAACGGTCTGAAAAATAGAGGCAGCATAAAACGGTGTTCAAAAACATGAAGAGCGTGAAAAGGTGTGAAAAATAGGAAGAGCTTAAAAAGGTGTGAAATGTATGAGGAGCATGAAACGGTCTGAAAATTAGGAGGAGCATGAAGCTGTGTTCAAAAACATGAAGAGCCTGAAAAGGTGTGAAAAACATGAAGAGCTTCAAAAGTTTGAAAAATAGGAGGAGCATGAAGCGGTGTTCAAAAACATGAAGAGCCTGAAAAAGTGTGAAAAATATGAAGAGCTGATAAAATTGTCAAAATTATGAGGAGCATGAAACGCTCTGAAATATAGGAGGATCATGAAGCGGTGTTGAAAAACATGAAGAGCCTGAAAAGGTGTGATAAATGTGAAGAGCTTCAAAAGGTGTCAAAAATATGAGGAGCATGAAACGCTGATCAAAAACATGAAGAATCTGAAAACGTGTGAATAATATGAAGAGCTTCAAACGGTGTGAAAAATATCAGGAGCATGAAACGGTCTGAAAAATAGGAGGAGCATGAAGCGGTGTTGAAAAACATGAAGAGCCTGAAAAGGTGTGAAAATATGAAGAGCTTTAAAAGGTGTGAAAAATACGAGGAGCATGAAACGGTGTTCAAAAACATGAAGAGCCTAAAATGGTGTGAAAATTATGAAGAGCCTCAAAACGTGTCAAAAATATGAGGAGTATGAAACGGTCTGAAAAATAGGAGGAGCATGAAGCAATGTTGAAAAACTTGAAGAGCCTGAAAACGTGTAAAATATGAAGAGCTTCAAAAGGTGTGAAAAATATGAAGAGCTTCAAAAGGTGTCAAAAATGAGATGAGCATGAAACGGTCTGAAAAATAGGAGGAGAATGAAACGATGTTGAAAAACTTGAAGACCCTGAAAAGCTGTGAAAAATATGAAGAGCTTCAAAAGGTGTGAAAAATATGAAGAGCTTCCAAAGGTGTCAAAATTATGAGGAGCATTAAAAGGTCAGAAAAAGAGGAGGAGCATGAGTGGAGTTGAAAAACATGAAGAGACTGAAAAGGTGTGAAAAATATGAAGAGCTTCAAAAGGTGTCAAAAATATGAGGAGCTTGAAACGGTCTGAAAAATAGGAGGAGCATGAAGCAGTGTTCAAAAACATGAAGAGTCTGAAAAGGTGTGAAAAATATGAAGAGCTTCAAAACGTGTGAAATACATGAGGAGCATGAAAAGGTCTGAAAAATAGGAGTAGCATGAAGAGGTGTTCAAAAACATGAAGAGGCTGATAAGGTGTGAAAAACATGAAGAGCTTCAAAAAGTTTGAAAAATAGGAGGAGCATGAAGCGGTGTTAAAAAACATGAAGAGCCTAAAAAAGTGTGAAAAATATGAAGAGCTTATAAAATGGTCAAAAATATGAGGAGCAAGAAACGGTCTGAAAAATAGGAGGAGCATGAAACGGTGATCAAAAACATGAAGAGCCTGAAAACGTGTGAAAAGTATGAAGAGCTTCCAACGGTGTGAAAAATATGAGGAGCATGAAACAGACTGAAAAAGATGAGGAGCATGAAGTCGTGTTCAAAAACATGTGCAGCCTGAAAAGCTGTGAAAAATATGAAAAGCTTCAAAAGGTGTGAAAAATAGGAGGAGGATGAAGCGGTGTTCAGAAACATGAAAAGCCTGAAAATGTGTGAAATATGTGAAGAGCTTCAAAAGGTGTCAAAAATATGAGGAGCATGAAACGGTCTGAAAAATAGGAGGAGTAAGAAGCGTTATTGAAATACATGAAGAGCCTGAAAACGTGTGAAGAATATGAAGAGCTCAAAAGGTGTGAAAAAAATGAAGAGCTTCAGAAGGTGTCAAAAATGAGATGAGCATGAAACGGCCTCAAAAATAGGAGGAGCAGGAAGTGGTGTTCAGAAACATGGAGAGCCTGAAAAGGTGTGAAAAATATGAACAGCTTCAAAAGGTGTGAAATACATGAGGAGCATGAAACGGTCTGAAAAATAGGAGGAGCATGAAGAGGTGTTCAAAAACCTGAAGAGCCTGAAAAGGTGTGAAAAATATGAAGAGCTTCAAAAGGTGTGAAAAACAGGAGGAACATGAAGCGGTGTTCAAAAATATGAAGAGCCTGAAAAGGTGTGAAAAATATGAAGTGCTTCAAAAGGTGTCAACAATATGAGGAGCATGAAACGGTCTGAAAAATAGGAGGAGCAAGAAGCGGTGTTGAAAAACAAGAAGAGACGGAAAAGGTGTGAAAAATATGAAGAGCTTCAAAACGTGTCAAAAATATGAGGAGCATGAAATGGTCTGAAAAATAGGAGGAGCATGAAGCGGTGTTGAAAAACATGAAGAGCCTGAAAACGTGTGAAAAATCTGAAGAGCTTCAAAAGGTATGAAAATATGAAGAGCTTCAAAAGTTGTCAAAAAAGAGATGAGCATGAAACGGTCTGAAAAATAGGAGGAGCATGAAGCGGTGTTGAAAAACATGAAGAGTCTGAAAAGGTGTGAAAAATATGAAGAGCTTCAAAAGGTGTCAAAAATATGAGGAGCATGAAACGGTCTGAAAAATAGGAGGAGCATGAAGCGGTGTTGAAAAACATGAAGAGCCTGAAAACGTGTGAAAAATATGAAGAGCTTCAAAAGGTATGAAAATATGAAGAGCTTCAAAAGTTGTCAAAAAAGAGATGAGCATGAAACGGTCTGAAAAATAGGAGCAGCATGAAGCGGTGTTGAAAAACATGACGAGCCTGAAAATGTGTGAAAAACGTGAAGAGCTTCAAAAGATCTCAAAAATATGAGGAGCATAAAACGGTCTGAAGAATATGAGGAGCATGAAGCGGTGTTAAAAAACATGAAGAGCCTGAAAAGAAGTGAAAAATGTGAAGAGCTTCAAAAGGTGTGAAAAATATGAAGTCCTTCAAAAGGTGTCAAAAATATGAAGAGCTTCAAAAGATGTCAAAAATATGAGGAGCATGAAACGGTCTGAAAAATATGAGGAGCATGAAGCGGTGTTGAAAAACATGAAGAGCCTGAAAAGCTGTGAAAAATAGGAAGAGCTTCAAAAGGTGTGAAAAATATGAGGAGCATGAAAAGGTCTGAAAAATAGGAGTAGCATGAAGAGGTGTTCAAAAACATGAAGAGGCTGATAAGGTGTGAAAAACATGAAGAGCTTCAAAAAGTTTGAAAAATAGGAGGAGCATGAAGCGGTGTTAAAATACATGAAGAGCCTAAAAAAGTGTGAAAAATATGAAGAGCTTATAAAATGGTCAAAAATATGAGGAGTATGAAACGGTCTGAAAAATAGGAGGAGCATGAAACGGTGATCAAAAACATGAAGAGCCTGAAAACGTGTGAAAAATATGAAGAGCTTCAAACGGTGTGAAAAATATGAGGAGCATGAAACAGACTGAAAAAGATGAGGAGCATGAAGTCGTGTTCAAAAACATGTGCAGCCTGAAAAGCTGTGAAAAATATGAAGAGCTTCAAAAGGTGCGAAAAATAGGAGGAGGATGAAGCGGTGTTCAGAAACATGAAAAGCCTGAAAATGTGTGAAATATGTGAAGAGCTTCAAAAGATGTCAAAAATATGAGGAGCATGAAACAGTCTGAAAAATAGGAGGAGTAAGAAGCGTTATTGAAATACATGAAGAGCCTGAAAACGTGTGAAGAATATGAAGAGCTCAAAAGGTGTGAAATAAATGAAGAGCTTCAGAAGGTGTAAAAAATGAGATGAGCATGAAACGGCCTCAAAAATTGGAGGAGCAGGAAGTGGTGTTCAGAAACATGGAGAGCCTGAAAAGGTGTGAAAAATATGAAGAGCTTCAAAAGGTGTGAAATACATGAGGAGCATGAAACGGTCTGAAAAATAGGAGGAGCATGAAGAGGTGTTCAAAAACCTGAAGAGCCTGAAAAGGTGTGAAAAATATGAAGAGCTTCAAAAGGTATGAAAAACAGGAGGAACATGAAGCGGTGTTCAAAAATATGAAGAGCCAGAAAAGGTGTGAAATATATGAAGAGCTTAAAAAGCTGTCAAAAGTATGAGGAGCATGAAATGGTCTGAAAAATAGGAGAAGCATGAAACGGTGTTGAAAAACAAGAAGAGACGGAAAAGGTGTGAAAAATATGAAGAGCTTCAAAACCTGTCAAAAATATGAGGAGCATGAAACGGTCTGAAATATAGGAGGATCATCAAGTGGTGTTGAAAAACATGAAGAGCCTGAAAATGTGTGATAAACGTGAAGAGCTTCAAAAGATGTCAAAAATATGAGGAGCATGAAACGGTCTGAAAAATATGAGGAACATGAAGCGGTGTTAAAAAACATGAAGAGCATGAAAAGAAGTGAAAAAAAAGTAGAGCTTCAAAAGGTGTGAAAAATATGAAGACCTTCAAAAGGTGTCAAAAATATGAAGAGCTTCAAAAGATGTCAAAAATATGAGGAGCATGAAACGGTCTGAAAAATATGAGGAGCATAAAGCGGTGTTGAAAAACATGAAGAGCTTGAAAAGCTGTGAAAAATAGGAAGAGCTTCAAAAGGTGTGAAAAATATGAAGAGCTTCAAAAAATGTCAAAAATATGAGGAGCATGAAATGGTCTCAAATATAGGAGAATCATGCAGCGGTGTTGAAAACTATAAACAGCCTGGAAAAGTGTGAAAAATATGAAGAGCTTCAAAAGGTGTCAAAAATATGAGTATCATGAAACGGTCTGAAAAACAGGAGCAGCATGAAACAGTGTTCAAAAACATGAAGACATTGAAAAGGTGTGAAAAATATGAAGAGGTTCAAAAGGTGTGAAATACATGAGGATCATGAAACGGTCTGAAAAATATGAGGAGCATGAAGCGGTGTTCAAAAACATGAGGAGCCTGAAAACGTGAGAAAAATATGAAGAGCTTCAAAAGGTATGAGAAATGTGAGGAGCATGAAGCGATGTTCAAATACATGAAAAGCCTGAAAAGGTGTGAAAAATATGAAGAGCTTCAAAAGGTTTCAAAAATATGAGGAGCTTGAAATGGTCTGAAAAATAGGACGAGCATGAAACGGTGTTCAAAAACATGAAGAGCATGAAAAGGTGTGAAAATTATGAAGAGCTTCAAAAGGTGTGAAACACATGAGGAGAATGAAACGGTCTGAAAAATAGGAGGAGCATGAAGCAGTGTTCAAAACATGAAGAGCCTGAAAAAGTGTGAAAAATATGAAGATCTTCAAAAGTTTGAAAAATATGAAGACCCTGAAAAGGTGTCAAAAAAGAGATGAGCATGAATAAGTCTGAAAAGTAGGAGGAGCATGAAGTGTTGTTCAAAAACATGAAGGGCCTGAAAACGTATGAAAAATATGAAGAGCTTCAAAAGGTTTGAAAAATAGGAGGAGCATGAAGCGGTGTTCAAAAACATGAAGAGCCTGAAAAAGTGTGAAAAATATGAAGAGCTTATAAAATTGTCAAAAATATGAGGAGCATGAAGAGATGTTCAAAAACATGAAGAGGCTGATAAGGTGTGAAAAACATGAAGAGCTTCAAAAGGTTTGAAAAATAGGAGGAGCATGAAGCGGTGCTCAAAAACATGAAGAGCCTGAAAATGTGTGAAAAATATGAAGAGCTTATAAAATTGTCAAAAATATGGGGAGCATGAAACGGTCTGAAAAATACGAGCAGCCTGAAACCGTCTGAAAAATAGGAGGAGCATGAAGCGGTGTTCAAAAACATGAAGGGCCTGAAAACGTGTGAAAAATATGAAGAGCTTCAAAAGGAGTCAAAAATATGCGGAGCCTGAAACGATCTGAAAAATAGGAGGAGCATGAAGCGGTGTTGAAAAACATGAACAGCCTGAAAAGGTGTGAAATATATGAAGAGATTCAAAAGGTTTAAAATATATGAGGAGCATGAAACGGTCTGAAAAATAGAGGCAGCATAAAACGGTGTTCAAAAACATGAAGAGCGTGAAAAGGTGTGAAAAATAGGAAGAGCTTAAAAAGGTGTGAAAAGTATGAGGAGCATGAAACGGTCTGAAAATTAGGAGGAGCATGAAGCTGTGTTCAAAAACATGAAGAGCCTGAAAAGGTGTGAAAAACATGAAGAGCTTCAAAAGTTTGAAAAATAGGAGGAGCATGAAGCGGTGTTCAAAAACATGAAGAGCCTGAAAAAGTGTGAAAAATATGAAGAGCTTATAAAATTGTCAAAATTATGAGGAGCATGAAACGGTCTGAAAAATACGAGCAGCATGAAACGGTCTGAAAAATAGGAGGAGCGTGAAGCGGTGTTCAAAAACACGAAGAGCCTGAAAAAGTGTGAAAAGTATGAAGAGCTTCAAAACGAATGAAAAATATGAAGAGCTTCAAAAGGTGTCAAAAAAGAGATGAGCATGAAACGGTCTGAAAAGTAGGAGGAGCATGATGCGGTGTTGAAAAACATGAAGAGCCTGAAAAGGTGTGAAAAATATGAAGAGCTTCAAAATGTGTGAAATACATGAGGAGCAAGAAACGATCTGAAAAATAGGAGGAGCATGAAGTGGTGTTCAAAAACATGTACAGCCTGAAAAGGTGTGAAAAATATGAAGAGCTTCAAAAGGTGTGAAAAATAGGAGGAGCATGAAACGGTCTGAAAAATAGGAGGAGCATGAAGTGGTGTTGAAAAACATGAAGAGCCTGAAAAGGTGTGAAAAATATGAAGAGCTTCAAAACGTGTCAAAAATATGAGAAGCATGCAACGTTCTGAAAAATAGGAGGAGTAAGAACCGTTATTGAAATACATGAAGAGCCTGAAAACGTGTGAAGAATGTGAAGAGCTCAAAAGTTTTGAAAAAAATGAAGAGCTTCAGAAGGTGTCAAAAATGCGATGAGCATGAAACCGTCGGAAAAATAGGAGGAGCATGAAGTGGTGTTGAAAAACATGGAGAGTCTGAAAAGGAGTGAAAAATACGAAGAGCTTCAAAAGGTGTGAAAAATATGAGGAGCATGAAACGGTCTGAAATATAGGGGGATCATGAAGCGGTTTTGAAAAACATGAAGAGCCTGAAAAGGTGTGAAAAATGTGAAGAGCTTAAAAAGGTGTCAAAATATGAGGAGCATGAAACGGTCTGAAAAATAGGAGGAGCATGAAACGGTGATCAAAAATATGAAGAGCCTGAAAAGTTGTGAAAAATATGAAGAGCTTCAAAAGGTGTGAAAAATATGAGGAGCATGAAACGGTCTGAAAAAGATGAGGAGCATGAAGCGGCGTTGAAAAACATGAAGAGCCTGAACAGGTGTGAAAAATATGAAGAGCTTCAAAAGTTGTCAAAAATATGAGGAACATGAATCGGTCTGAAAAATAAGAGAAGCATGAAGTGATGTTGAAAAACATGTAGAGCCTGAAAAGGTGTGAAAATTATGAAGAGCTTCAAAAGGTGTGAAATACATGAGGAGCATGAAACGGTCTGAAAAATAGGAGGAGCATGAAGCGGTGTTCAAAACGAAGAAGAGCCTGAAATGGTGTGAAAAATATGAAGAGCCTCAAAAAGTGTCAAAAATATGAGGAGCATGAAACGGTCTGAAAAAGAGGAGGAGCATGAGCGGAGTTGAAAAACATGAAATGCCTGAAAAGGTGTGAAAAATATGAAGAGCTTCAAAAGGTGTGAAAAATAGGAGGAGCATGAAGCGGTTTTCAAAAACATGAAGAGCCTGAAAAGGTGTGAAAAATACGAAGAGCTTCAAAAGGTGTCAAAAATATGACGAGCATGAAAGAGTGAAAAATAGGAGCAGCATGAAACGGTGTTCAAAAACATGAAGAGCCTGAAAAGGTGTGAAAAATATGAAGAGCTTCAAAAAGTGGGAAAAATAGGAGGAGCATGAAACGGTCTGAAAAATAGGAGTAGCATGAAGCGGTCTTCAAAAACATGAAGATCCTGAAAAGGTGTGAAAAATATAGAGCTTCAAAAGGTGTCAAAGATATGAGGAGCATGAAACGGTCTGAAAAAAAGGAGGAGCATGAAACGGTGTTCCAAAACATGAACAGCCTGAAAAGTTGTGAAAAATATGAAGAGCTTCAAAAGGTGTCAAAAATATGAGAAGCATGAAAAGGTCTGAAAAATAGGAGGAGCATGAAACGGTGTTCCAAAGCATGAAGAGCCTGAAAAGGTGTGAAAAATATGAAGAGCATCAAAAGGTGTGAAAAATATGAGGAGAATGAACCGATCTGAAAAATAGGAGGAGCATGAAGCCGTGTTGAAAAACATGAAGAGCCTGAAAACGTGTGAAAAATATGAAGAGCTTCTAAAGGTGTCAAAAATATGAGGACAATGAAACGGTCTGGAAAATAGGAGAAGCATGAAGCCGTGTTGAAAAACATGAAGAGCCTGAAAAGTTGTGAAAAATATGAAGAGCTTCAAAAGGTGTCAAAAATATGAGGAGCATGAAAGGTCTGAAAAATAGGAGGAGCATGAAACGGTGTTCCAAAACATGAAGAGCCTGAAAAGGTGTGAAAAATATGAAGAGTTTCAAAAGGTGTGAATTACATGAGGAGCATGAAACGGTCTGAAAAATAGGAGGAGCATGAAGTGGTGTTGAAAAACTTGAAGAGCCTGAAAAGTTGTGAAAAAAATGAAGAGCTTCAAAAGGTGTGAAAAATATGAGCAGCTTCAAAAGGTGTCAAAAATGAGATGAGCATGAAACGGTCTGATAAATAGGAGGATCATGAAGCGGTGTTGAAAATCATGAAGAGCCTGAAAACGTGTGAAAAATATGAAGAGCTTCAAAAGATATGAAAAACATGAGGAGCTTGAAACGGTCTGAAAAACAGGAGGAGCATGAAGCGGTTTTGAAAAACATGAAGAGCCTGAAAAGGTGTGAAAAATATGAAGAGCTTCAAAAGGTGTGAAAAATATGAGGAGCCTGAAACAGTTTGAAAAATAGGAGGAGCATGAAACAGTGATGAAGAACATGAAGAGCCTGGAAGGGTGTGACAAATATGAAGAGCTTCAAAGGTGTCAAAAATATGAGGAGGATGAAACAATCTGAAAAAGAGGAGGAGCATTAAGCGGTGTTCAAAAACATGAAGAGCCTGAAAAGGTGTGAAATATAGGAAGAGCTTCAAAAGGTGTGAAAAATACGAGGAGCATGAAATGGTCTGAAAAATAGGAGGAGCATGAAGCGGTGTTCAAAAACATGAAAAGCCTGAAAAGGTGTGAAATATATGAAGAGCTTAAAAAGCTGTCAAAAGTATGAGGAGCATGAAATGGTCTGAAAAATAGGAGAAGCATGAAACGGTGTTGAGAAACATGAAGAGCCTGAAAAGGTGTGAAAAATATGAAGAGCATGAAAAGGTGTGAAAAATATGCGGAGCATGAAACTGTGTTCAAAAACATGAAGAGCCTGAAAAGCTGTGAAAAATATGAAAAGCTTCAAAATGTGTCAAAAATATGATGAGCAAAAAACGGTCTGAAAATTAGGAGGAGCATGAAGCCGTTTTCAAAAACTTGAAGAGCCTGAAATGATGTGAAAAATATGAAGAGCTTCAAAAGGTGTCAAAGGTATGAGGAGCATGAAATGGTCTGAAAAATAGGAGGAGCATGATACGGCGTTGAAAAACATAAAGAGCCTGAAAAGGTGTGAAAAATATGAAGAGCTTCAAAATGTGTCAAAAAATGACGAGCATGATATGGTATGAAAAATAGGAGGAGCATGTAACGGTGTTTCAAAAGCATGAAGAGCCTGAAAGTTATGAAAAATATGCAGAGCTTCAAAACGTCTCAAAAACATGAGGAGCATGAAACGGTCTGAAAAATAGGAGGAGCATGAAACGGTGTTCAAAAACATGAAGAGCCTGAAAAGGTGTGAAAAATATGAAGAGCTTCAAAAGGTGTCAAAAATATGAGGACCATGAAACGGTCTGAAAAATAGTAGGAGCATGAAGCGGTGTTGAAAAACATGAAGAGCCTGAAAAGGTGTGAAATATATGAAGAGCTTCAAAAGTTGTAAAAAATATGAGGAGTTTGAAACGGTCTGAAAAATAAGAGGATCTGGTTTCCTCGGTGTGTATGCCCAGAAGTGGAATTGCTGGGTCATATGGCAGTTCTATTTCCAGTTTTTTAAGAAATCTCTACACCGTTTTCCATATCGGCTGTACTAGTGTGCATTCCCACCAACAGTATAAGAGGGTTCCCTTTTCTCCACTCCCTCTCCAGCATTTATTGCTTGTAGACTTTTGGATAGCAGCCATCCTGACTGGCATGTAATGGTACCTCATTGTGGTTTTGATTTGCATTTCTCTAATAATGAGTGATGTTGAGCATCTTTTATGTGTTTGTTATCCATCTGTATGTCTTCTTTGGAGAAATGTCTGTTTAGTTCTTTCGCTCATTTTTTATTGGGTCATTTATTTTTCTGGAATTGAGCTGCAGGATTTGCTTGTGTATTTTTGAGATTAATCCTTTGTCTGTTTCTTCATTTGCTATTATTTTCTCCCAATCTGAGGGCTGTCTTTTCACCTTACTTATAGTTTCCTTTGTAGTGCAAAAGCTTTTAAGTTTCATTAGGTCCCATTTGTTTAGTTTTGCTTTTATTTCCAATATTCTGGGAGGTGGGTCATAGAGGATCTTGCTTTGATTTATGTCGGAGAGTGTTTTGCCTATCTTCTCCTCTAGGAGTTTTATAGTTTCTGGTCTTACATTTAGATCTTTAATCCATTTTGAGTTTATTTTTGTGTATGGTGTTAGAAAGTGTTCTATTTTCATTCTTTTACAAGTGGTTGACCAGTTTTCCCAGCACCACTTGTTAAAGAGGTTGTCTTTTTTCCATTGCATATCCTTGCCTCCTTTGTCAAAGATAAGGTGTCCATAGGTTCGTCTGAAAGAGACACGTGCACCCCAATGTTCATCGCAGCACTGTTTATAATAGCCAGGACATGGAAGCAACCTAGATGCCCGTCAGCAGATGAATGGATAAGAAAGCTGTGGTACATATACACCATGGAATATTACTCAGCCATTAAAAAGAATTCATTTGAATCAGTCCTAATGAGATGGATGAAGCTGGAGCCCATTATACAGAGTGAAGTAAGCCAGAAAGATAAAGAATATTACAGCATACTGACACATGTATATGGAATTTAGAAAGGTGACAACGATAACCCTATATGCAGAACAGAAAAAGAGACACAGAAATACAGAACAGACTTTTAAACTTTGTGGGAGAATGTGAGGGTGGGATATTTCAAAAGAACAGCATGTATGCTATCTATGGTGAAACAGATCACCAGCCCAGGTAGGATGCACGAGACAAGTGCTCCGGCTTGGTGCACTGGGAAGACCCAGAGGAATCAGGTGGAGAGGGAGGTGGGAGGGGGAATCGGGACTGGGAATACATGTAAATCCATGGCTGATTCATATCAAGGTATGACAAAACCCACTGGAAAAAAAAAATAAAAATAATAAAAAAAAATAAAAAAAATAACAATAAAAAAAAAAAAATAAGAGGAGCCTGAAATGGTCTGAAAAATAGGAGGAGCATGAAGTGGTGTTGAAAAACGTGAAGAGCCTGAAAAGGTGTGAAAAATATGAAGAACTTCAAAAGGTGTCAAAAATATGAGCAGCATGAAACAGTCTGAAAAAAAGGAGGAACATGAAACGGTGTTCAAAAACATGAAGAGCCTGGAGAAGTGTGAAAAATATGAAGAGCTTCAAAAGTTGTCAAAAATATGAGGAGCATGAAACGGTCTGAAAAAAAGGAGGAGCATGAAGCGGTGTTGAAAAACATGAAGAGCCTGAAAAGGTGTGAATAATATGAAGAGCTTCAAAAGGTGTCAAAAATATGAGGAGCATGAAACCGTCTGAAAAATAGTAGGAGCATGAAGCGGTGTTGAAAACATGAAGAGCCTGAAAAGGTGTGAAAAATATGAAGAGGTTCAAAAGGTGTCAAAAATATGAGGAGCATGAAACGGTCTGAAAAATAGGAGGAGCATGAAACGGTCTGAAAAATAGGAGGAGCATGAAACGGTCTGAAAAATAGGAGGAGCATGAAGCGGTGTTCAAAAACATGAAGAGCCTGAAAAGGTGTGAAATATATTAAGAGCCTCAAAGGTGTCAAAAATATGAGGAGCAAGAAACGGTCTGAAAAATAGGAGGAGCTTAAGCGGGTTGAAAAATATGAAGAGCCTGAAAAGATGTGAAAAATATGAAGAGCTTCAAAAGGTGTCAAATATATGAGGAGCATGAAACGGTCTGAAAAATTGGAGAAGCATGAAGTGGTGTTCAAAAAAATGAAGAGCCTGAAAAGGTGCGAAAAATATGAAGAGCTTCAAAAGGTGTCAAAAATATGAGGACCATGAAACGGTCTGAAAAATATGAGGAGCAAGAAACTGTTTTCAAAAACATGAAGAGCCTCAAAAGGTGTGAAAAGTATGAAGAGCTTCAAACTGTGTCAAAAATATGATGAGCATGAAACGGTCTGATAAATAGGAGGAGCATGAAGTGGTGTTGAAAAACATGAAGAGCCTGAAAAAGGTGTGAAACATATGAGGAGCATGAAACGGTCTGAAAAATAGGAGGCGCATGAGACGGTGTTGAAATACATGAAAAGCCTGAAAAGGTGTGAAAAATATGAAGAGCTTCAAAGGATGTCAAAAATATGAGGAGCATGAAAATGTCTGAAAAATAGGAAGAGAATGAAGCGGTGTAGAAAAACATGAAAAGCCTGAAAAGGTGTGAAAAATATAAAGAGCTTCAAAAGGTGTGAAAAAGATGAGGAGCATGAAACGGTCTGAAATAAAGGAGGAGAATGAAGTGGTGTTGAAAAACATGAAAAGCCTGAAAAGGTGTGAAAAATATGAAGAGCTTCAAAAGGTGACAAAAATATGAGGAGCATGAAAAGCTCTTAAAAATAGGAGTAGCATGAAGTGGTGTAGAAACACATGAAGAGCCTGAAAAGGTGTGAAATCTATGGAGAGCTTCAAAAGGAGTCAAAAATATGAGGAGCATGAAACGGTCTCAAATAAAGGAGGAGCATGAAGTTGTGTTGAAAAATTTGAAGAGCCTGAAAAGGTGTGAAAAATATGAAGAGCTTCAAAAGGTGTCAAAAATATGAGGAGCATGAAACGGTCTGAAAAATAGGAGGAGCATTAATCGGTGTTCAAAAATATGAAGAGCCTGGAAAGCTGTGAAAAATATGAAGAGCTTCAAAAGGTGTCAAAAATATGAGGAGCATGAAACGATCTGAAAAATAGGAGGAGCATGAAGTGGTGTTGAAATACATGAAGAGCCTGAAAAAGGTGTGAAACATATGAGGAGACTGAAACGGTCTGAAAGAGAGGAGGAGCATGAATCGGTGTTGAAAATCATGAAGAGCCTGAAAAAGTGTGAAGAATAAGATGAGCTTCAAAAGGTGTCAAAAATATGAGGAGCATGAAACGATCTGAAAATTAGGAGGAGCATGAAACCGTGTTGAAAAATATGAAGACCATGAAAGGGTGTGAAAAACATGAAGAGCTTCAAAAGGTGTCAAAAATATGAGGAGCATGAAACGGTCTGAAAAATAGGAGGAACATGAAACGGTTTGACAAATAGGAGGAGCATGAAACGGTGTTGAAAAACATGAAGAACCTGAAAGGTGTCGAAAATATGAAGAGCTTCAAAATGTATCAAAAATATGAGGAGCATGAAACGGTTTGAAAAATAGGAGGAGCATGAAACGGTGTTGAAAAACATGAAGAACCTGAAAGGTGTCGAAAATATGAAGAGCTTCAAAATGTGTCAAAAATATGAGGAGCATGAAACGATCTGAATAATTGGAGGAGCATGAAAGCGTGTTGAAAAACATGAAGAGCACGGAAAGGTGTGAAAAATATGAAGAGCTTCAAAAGGTGTCAAAAATATGAGGACCATGAAACGGTTTGAAAAATAGGAGGAGCATGAAGTTGTGTTGAAAAACATGAAGAGCCTGAAATGGTGTGAAATATATGAAGAGCTTCAAAAGGTGTAAAAAATATGAGGAGTTTGAAACGGTCTGAAAAATAAAAGGATCTGGTTTCCTCAGTGTGTATGCCCAGAAGTGGAATTGCTGGGTCATATGGCAGTTCTATTTCCAGTTTTTTAAGAAATCTCTACACCGTTTTCCATATCGGCTGTACTAGTGTGCATTCCCACCAACAGTATAAGAGGGTTCCCTTTTCTCCACTCCCTCTCCAGCATTTATTGCTTGTAGACTTTTGGATAGCAGCCATCCTGACTGGCATGTAATGGTACCTCATTGTGGTTTTGATTTGCATTTCTCTAATAATGAGTGATGTTGAGCATCTTTTCATGTGTTTGTTATCCATCTGTATGTCTTCTTTGGAGAAATGTCTGTTTAGTTCTTTGGCTCATTTTTTATTGGGTCATTTATTTTTCTGGAATTGAGCTGCAGGATTTGCTTGTATATTTTTGAGATTAATCCTTTGTCTGTTTCTTCATTTGCTATTATTTTCTCCAAATCTGAGGGCTGTCTTTTCACCTTACTTATAGTTTCCTTTGTAGTGCAAAAGCTTTTAAGTTTCATTAGGTCCCATTTGTTTAGTTTTGCTTTTATTTCCAATATTCTGGGAGGTGGGTCATAGAGGATCTTGCTTTGATTTATGTCGGAGAGTGTTTTGCCTATCTTCTCCTCTAGGAGTTTTATAGTTTCTGGTCTTACATTTAGATCTTTAATCCATTTTGAGTTTATTTTTGTGTATGGTGTTAGAAAGTGTTCTATTTTCATTCTTTTACAAGTGGTTGACCAGTTTTCCCAGCACCACTTGTTAAAGAGGTTGTCTTTTTTCCATTGCATATCCTTGCCTCCTTTGTCAAAGATAAGGTGTCCATAGGTTCGTCTGAAAGAGACACGTGCACCCCAATGTTCATCGCAGCACTGTTTATAATAGCCAGGACATGGAAGCAACCTAGATGCCCGTCAGCAGATGAATGGATAAGAAAGCTGTGGTACATATACACCATGGAATATTACTCAGCCATTAAAAAGAATTCATTTGAATCAGGCCTAATGAAATGGATGAAGCTGGAGCCCATTATACAGAGTGAAGTAAGCCAGAAAGATAAAGAACATTACAGCATACTGACACATGTATATGGAATTTAGAAAGGTGACAACGATAACCCTATATGCAGAACAGAAAAATAGACACAGAAATACAGAACAGACTTTTGAACTTTGTGGGAGAATGTGAGGGTGGGATATTTCAAAAGAACAGCATGTATGCTATCTATGGTGAAACAGATCACCAGCCCAGGTAGGATGCACGAGACAAGTGCTCCGGCTTGGTGCACTGGGAAGACCCAGAGGAATCGGGTGGAGAGGGAGGTGGGAGGGGGAATCGGGACTGGGAATACATGTAAATCCATGGCTGATTCATATCAATGTATGACAAAACCGACTGGGAAAAAAAATGAAAATAATAAAAAAAATTAAAAAAATAACAATAAAAAAAAAATAAGAGGAGCATGAAACGGTGTTCAAAAACATGAAGAGCCTGAAAAGGTGTGGAAATTATGAAGAGCTTCAAAAGGTGTCAAATATATGAGGAGCATAAAACGGTTTGAAAAAAAGGAGGAGCATGAAATGGTGTTGAAAAACATGAAGAGCCTAAAAAGGTGTGAAAAATATGAAGAGCTTCAAAAGGTTTCAAAAATATGAGAGGCATGAACGGTCTGAAATGTAGGGGGAGCATGAAGCGGTGTAGAAAAACATGAAGAGCCTGAAAAGGTGTGGAAATTACGAAGAGCTTCAAAAGGTGTCAAATATATGAGGAGCATAAAACGGTTTGAAAAAAAGGAGGAGCATGAAATGGTGTTGAAAAACATGAAGAGCCTGAAAAGGTGTGATAAATATGAAGAGTTTCAAAACGTGTCAAAAAGATGAGGAGCATGAAACGGTCTGAAAAATAGGAGGAGCATGAAGCGGTGTTGAAAAATATGAAGAGCCTGAAAAGGTGTGAAAAATCTGAAGAGCTTCAAAAGGTGTCAAATATATGAGGAGCATGAAACGGTGTGAAATTTAGGAGGAGCATGAAGTGGTGTTGAAAATCATGAAGAGCCTGTAAGGTGTGAAAAATATGAAGAATTTCAAAAGGTGTCAAAAATATAAGGAGCATGAAACGGACTGAAAAATAGGAGGAGCATGAAGTGGTGTTGAAAAACGTGAAGAGCCTGAAAAGGTGTGAAAAATATGAAGAACTTCAAAAGGTGTCAAAAATATGAGCAGCATGAAACGGTCTGAAAAACAGGAGGAGCATGAAACGGTGTTCAAAAACATGAAGAGCCTGGAGAAGTGTGAAAAATGTGAAGAGCTTCAAAAGGCGTCAAAAATATGAGGAGCATGAAACGGTCTGAAAAAAAGGAGGAGCATGAAGCGGTGTTGAAAAACATGAAGAGCCTGAAAAGGTGTGAATAATATGAAGAGCTTCAAAAGGTGTCAAAAATATGAGGAGCATCAAACCGTCTGAAAAATAGTAGGAGCATGAAGCAGTGTTGAAAACATGAAGAGCCTGAAAAGGTGTGAAAAATATGAAGAGGTTCAAAAGGTGTCAAAAATATGAGGAGCATGAAACGGTCTGAAAAATAGGAGGAGCATGAATCGGTGTTCAAAAACATGAAGAGCCAGAAAAGGTGTGAAATATATGAAGAGCCTCAAAGGTGTCAAAAATATGAGGAGCAAGAAACGCTCTGAAAAATAGGAGGAGCTTAAGCGGGTTGAAAAATATGAAGAGCCTGAAAAGATGTGAAAAATATGAAGAGCTTCAAAACGTGTCATATATATGAGGAGCATGAAACGATCTGAAAAATTGGAGAAGCATGAAGTGGTGTTGAAAAATATTTAGAGCCTGAAAAGGTGCGAAAAATATGAAGAGCTTCAAATGGTGTCAAAAATATAAGGAGCATTAAACGGTCTGAAATATAGGAGGAGCATGAAAAGGTGTTAAAAAACATGAAGAGCTTCAAAAGGTGTGAAACATATGAGGAGCATGAAACGGTCTGAAAAATAGGATGATCATGAAACGGTGTTCAAAAACATGAAGAGCCTGGAAAGGTGTGAAAAATATGAAGAGCTTCAAAAAGTGTCAAAAATATGAGGAGCATGAAACGGTCTGAAAAATAGGAGGAGCATGAAGTGGTGTTGAGAAACATGAAGAGCCTGAAAAAGTTGTGAAACATATGAGGAGAATGAAACGGTCTGAAAAATAGGAGGAGCATGAAGTGGTGTAGAAAAACATGAAGACCCTGAAAAAGTGTGAAAAATATGAAGAGCTTCAAAAGGTGTCAAAAATATGAGGACCATGAAACGGTCTGAAAAATATGAGAGGCAAGAAACTGTTTTCAAAAACATGAAGAGCCTCAAAAGGTGTGAAAAGTAGGAAGAGCTTCAAACTGTGTCAAAAATATGATGAGCATAATACGGTCTGAAAAATAGGAGGACCATGAAGTGGTGTTGAAAAACATGAAGAGCCTGAAAAAGGTGTGAAACATATGAGGAGCATGAAACGGTCTGAAAAATAGGAGGCGCATGAGACGGTGTTGAAATACCTGAAAAGCCTGAAAAGGTGTGAAAAATATGAAGAGCTTCAAAGGATGTCAAAAATATGAGGAGCATGAAAATGTCTGAAAAATAGGAAGAGAATGAAGCAGTGTAGAAAAACATGAAAAGCCTGAAAAGGTGTGAAAAATATGAAGAACTTCAAAAGGTGTCAAAAATATGAGGAGCATGAAACGGTCTGAAAAATAGGAGGAGCATGAAGTGGTGTTGAGAAACATGAAGAGCCTGAAAAAGTTGTGAAACATATGAGGAGAATGAAACGGTCTGAAAAATAGGAGGAGCATGAAGTGGTGTAGAAAAATATGAAGACCCTGAAAAAATGTGAAAAATATGAAGAGCTTCAAAAGGTGTCAAAAATATGAGGAGCTTGAAACGGTCTGAAATATAGGAGGAGCGTGAAAAGGTGTTAAAAAACATGAAGAGCTTCAAAAGGTGTCAAAAATATGAGGAGCAAGAAACGGTCTGAAAAATAGGAGGAACATGAAACGGTTTGACAAATAGGAGGAGCATGAAACGGTGTTGAAAAACATGAAGAACCTGAAAGGTGTCGAAAATATGAAGAGCTTCAAAATGTGTCAAAAATATGAGGAGCATGAAACGGTTTGAAAAATAGGAGGAGCATGAAACGGTGTTGAAAAACATGAAGAACCTGAAAGGTGTCGAAAATATGAAGAGCTTCAAAATGTGTCAAAAATATGAGAAGCATGAAACGATCTGAATAATCGGAGGAGCATGAAAGCGTGTTGAAAAACATGAAGAGCACGGAAAGGTGTGAAAAATATGAAGAGCTTCAAAAGGTGTCAAAAATATGAGGACCATGAAACGGTCTTAAAAATAGGAGGAGCATGAAGCGGTGTTGAAAAACATGAAGAGCCTGAAAAGGTGTGAATTATATGAAGAGCTTCAAAAGGTGTAAAAAATATGAGGAGTTTGAAACGGTCTGAAAAATAAGAGGATCTGGTTTCCTCAGTGTGTATGCCCAGAAGTGGAATTGCTGGGTCATATGGCAGTTCTATTTCCAGTTTTTTAAGAAATCTCTACACCGTTTTCCATAGCGGCTGTACTAGTGTGCATTCCCACCAACAGTATAAGAGGGTTCCCTTTTCTCCACTCCCTCTCCAGCATTTATTGCTTGTAGACTTTTGGATAGCAGCCATCCTGACTGGCATGTAATGGTACCTCATTGTGGTTTTGATTTGCATTTCTCTAATAATGAGTGATGTTGAGCATCTTTTCAAGTGTTTGTTATCCATCTGTATGTCTTCTTTGGAGAAATGTCTGTTTAGTTCTTTGGCTCATTTTTTATTGGGTCATTTATTTTTCTGGAATTGAGCTGCAGGATTTGCTTGTATATTTTTGAGATTAATCCTTTGTCTGTTTCTTCATTTGCTATTATTTTCTCCCAATCTGAGGGCTGTCTTTTCACCTTACTTATAGTTTCCTTTGTAGTGCAAAAGCTTTTAACTTTCATTAGGTCCCATTTGTTTAGTTTTGCTTTTATTTCCAATATTCTGGGAGGTGGGTCATAGAGGATCTTGCTTTGATTTATGTCGGAGAGTGTTTTGCCTATCTTCTCCTCTAGGAGTTTTATAGTTTCTGGTCTTACATTTAGATCTTTAATCCATTTTGAGTTTATTTTTGTGTATGGTGTTAGAAAGTGTTCTATTTTCATTCTTTTACAAGTGGTTGACCAGTTTTCCCAGCACCACTTGTTAAAGAGGTTGTCTTTTTTCCATTGTATATCCTTGCCTCCTTTGTCAAAGATAAGGTGTCCATAGGTTCGTCTGAAAGAGACACGTGCACCCCAATGTTCATCGCAGCACTGTTTATAATAGCCAGGACATGGAAGCAACCTAGATGCCCGTCAGCAGATGAATGGATAAGAAAGCTGTGGTACATATACACCATGGAATATTACTCAGCCATTAAAAAGAATTCATTTGAATCAGGCCTAATGAGATGGATGAAGCTGGAGCCCATTATACAGAGTGAAGTAAGCCAGAAAGATAAAGAACATTACAGCATACTGACACATGTATATGGAATTTAGAAAGGTGACAACGATAACCCTATATGCAGAACAGAAAAATAGACACAGAAATACAGAACAGACTTTTGAATTTTGTGGGAGAATGTGAGGGTGGGATATTTCAAAAGAACAGCATGTATGCTATCTATGGTGAAACAGATCACCAGCCCAGGTAGGATGCACGAGACAAGTGCTCCGGCTTGGTGCACTGGGAAGACCCAGAGGAATCGGGTGGAGAGGGAGGTGGGAGGGGGAATCGGGACTGGGAATACATGTAAATCCATGGCTGATTCATATCAATGTATGCCAAAACCGACTGGGAAAAAAAATAAAAATAATAAAAAAAAATAAAAAAAATAACAATAAAAAAAAATAAGAGAAGCATGAAACGGTGTTTAAAAACATGAAGAGCCTGAAAAGGTGTGTAAATTATGAAGAGCTTCAACAGGTGTCAAATATATGAGGAGCATAAAACGGTTTGAAAAAAAGGAGGAGCATGAAATGGTGTAGAAAAACATGAAGAGCCTGAAAAGGTGTGGAAATTATGAAGAGCTTCAAAAGGTGTCAAATATATGAGGAGCATAAAACGGTCTGAAAAAAAGGAGGAGCATGAAATGGTGTTGAAAAACATGAAGAGCCTGAAAAGGTGTGATAAATATGAAGACTTTCAAAACGTGTCAAAAAGATGAGGAGCATGAAACGGTCTGAAAAATAGGAGGAGCATGAAGCGGTGTTGAAAAATATGAAGAGCCTGAAAAGGTGTGAAAAATCTGAAGAGCTTCAAAAGGTGTCAAATATATGAGGAGCATGAAACGGTGTGAAAATTAGGAGGAGCATGAAGTGGTGTTGAAAATCATGAAGAGCCTGTAAGGTGTGAAAAATATGAAGAACTTCAAAAGGTGTCAAAAATATAAGGAGCATGAAACGGACTGAAAAATAGGAGGAGCATGAAGTGGTGTTGAAAAACGTGAAGAGCCTGCAAAGGTGTGAAAAATATGAAGAACTTCAAAAGGTGTCAAAAATATGAGCAGCATGAAACGGTCTGAAAAACAGGAGGAGCATGAAAGGGTGTTCAAAAACATGAAGAGCCTGGAGAAGTGTGAAAAATATGAAGAGCTTCAAAAGGCGTCAAAAATATGAGGAGCATGAAACGGTCTGAAAAATAGGAGGAGCATGAAGTGGTGTTGAGAAACATGAAGAGTCTGAAAAAGTTGTGAAACATATGAGGAGAATGAAAAGGTCTGAAAAATAGGAGGAGCATGAAGTGGTGTAGAAAAACATGAAGACCCTGATAAATGTGAAAAATATGAAGAGCTTCAAAAGGTGTCAAAAATATGAGGAGCTTGAAACGGTCTGAAATATAGGAGGAGCGTGAAAGGTGTTAAAAAACATGAAGAGCTTAAAAAGGTGTGAAACATATGAGGAGCATGAAAAGGTCTGAAAAATAGTAGGAGCATGAAGCGGTGTTGAAAAACATGAAAAGCCTGAAAAGGTGTGAAATATATGAAGAGCTTCAAAAGGTGACAAAAATATGAGGAGCATGAATAGCTCTGAAAAATAGGAGGAGCAAGAAGCGGTGTAGAAAAACATGAAGAGCCTGAAAAGGTGTGAAATCTATGGAGAGCTTCAAAAGGTGTCAAAAATATGAGGAGCATGAAACGGTCTCAAATAAAGGAGGAGCATGAAGTTGTGTTGAAAAATATGTAGAGCCTGAAAAGGTGTGAAAAATATGAAGAGCTTCAAAAGGTGTCAAAAATATGAGGAGCAAGAAACGGTCTGAAAAATAGGAGGAGCATTAATCGGTGTTCAAAAATATGAAGAGCCTGGAAAGCTGTGAAAAATATGAAGAGCTTCAAAAGGTGTCAAAAATATGAGGAGCAAGAAACGGTCTGAAAAATAGGAGGAGCATTAATCGGTGTTCAAAAATATGAAGAGCCTGGAAAGCTGTGAAAAATATGAAGAGCTTCAAAAGGTGTCAAACATATGAGGAGCATGAAACCGTCTGAAAAATAGGAGGAGCATGAAACCTTGTTGAAAAATATGAAGAGCCTGAAAAGGTGTGAAAAATATGAAGAGCTTCAAAAGGTGTCAAAATATGAGGAGCATGAAACGGTCTGAAAAAATGGAGGAGCATGAAACGGTGTTCAAAAACATGAGGAGCCTGAAAAATTGTGAAAAATATGAAGAGTTTCAAAAGGTGTCAAAAATATGAGGAGCATGAAACGGTCTGAAAAATATGAGGAGCATGAAACGGTGTTCAAAAACATGAAAACCCTGAAAAGGTGTGAAATATATGAAGAGCTTCAAAAGGTGTCAATAATATGAGGAGCATGAAACGGTCTGAAAAATATGAGGAGCATGAAACGGTGTTCAAAAACATGAAAACCCTGAAAAGGTGTGAAATATATGAAGAGCTTCAAAAGATGTCAAAAATAGGAGGAGCATGAAGCGGTGTAGAAAAACATGAAGAGCCTGAAAAGGTGTGAAAAATATGAAGAGCTTCAAAAGTTGTCAAAAATATGAGGAGCATGACACGGTCAGAAATATAGGAGGAGCATGAAGTGGTGTTGAAAACATGAAGAACCTGAAAAGTTGTGAAAAATATGAAGAGCTTCAAAAGGTGTCAAATATATGAGGAGCATGAAACGGTCTGAAAATTAGGAGGAGGATGAAACGGTGTTCAAAACATGAAGAGCCTGAAATGTTTTGAAAAATGTGAAGAGCTTGAAAAGGTGTCAAAAATATGAGGGGCATGAAACTGTCTGAAAAATAGGAGGAGCATGAAACGTTGTTCAAAAACATGAAGAGCCTGAAAAAGTTTGAAAAATGTGAAGAGCTTGAAAAGGTGTCAAAAATATGAGGGGCATGAAACGGTCTGAAAAAGAGGATGAGCAAGAAACGGTGTTGAAAAACATGAAGAGCCTGAAAATGTGTGAAAAATATGAAGAGCTTCAAAAGGAGTCAAAATATGAGGCGCATGAAACGGTCTGAAAAATAGGAGGAGCATGAAACTGTGTTGAAAACATGAAGAGCCTGAAAAGTTGTTAGAAATATGACGAGCTTCAAAAGATATCCAAAATATGAGGCGCATGAAACGGTTTGAAAAATATGAGGAGAATAAAGCGGTGTTGAAAAACATGAAGAGCCTGAAAAGCTGTGAAAAATATGAAGAGCTTCAAAAGGTGTCAAAAATATGAGGAGCATGAAACGGTCTGAAAAATAGGAGGAGCAGAAGCAAATTTGAAAAACATGAAGAGCCTGAAAAGGTGTGATAATTATGAAGCGCTTCAAAAGGTGTCAAAATTATGGGGAGCATTAAACGGTCTGAAAAATAGGAGGAGCATGAAAACTTGTTGTAAAATATGAAGAGCTTGAAAAGGTGTGAAAAATATGAAGAGCTTCAAAATGTGTGAAAAATATGAGGAGCATGAAACGGTTTAAAAAATAGGAGGAGCATGAAATGGTGTTCAAAAACATGAAGAGCATGAAAAGGGGTGAAAAATGTGAAGAGCTTCAAAAGGTGACAAAAACATGAGGACCATGAAACGGTCTGAAAAATAGGAGGAGCATGAAGCGGTGTTGAAAAACATGAAGAGCCTGAAAAGGTGTGAAATATATGAAGAGCTTCAAAAGGTGTAAAAAATATGAGGAGCTTGAAACGGTCTGAAAAATAAGAGGATCTGGTTTCCTCAGTGTGTATGCCCAGAAGTGGGATTGCTGGGTCATATGGCAGTTCTATTTCCAGTTTTTTAAGAAATCTCCACACTGTTTTCCATAGCGGCTGTACTAGTGTGCATTCCCACCAACAGTGTAAGAGGGTTCCCTTTTCTCCACACCATCTCCAGCATTTATTGCTTGTAGACTTCTGGATAGCAGCCATCCTGACTGGCATATAATGGTACCTCATTGTGGTTTTGATTTGCATTTGTCTAATTATGAGTGATGTTGAGCATCTTTTCATGTGTTTGTTATCCATCTGTATGTCTTCTTTGGAGAAATGTCTGTTTAGTTCTTTGGCTCATTTTGTATTGGGTCATTTATTTTTCTGGAATTGAGCTGCAGGATTTGCTTGTATATTTTTGAGATTAATCCTTTGTCTGTTTCTTCATTTGCTATTATTTTCTCCCAATCTGAGGGCTGTCTTTTCACCTTACTTATAGTTTCCTTTGTAGTGCAAAAGCTTTTAAGTTTCATTAGGTCCCATTTGTTTAGTTTTGCTTTTATTTCCAATATTCTGGGAGGTGGGTCATAGAGGATCTTGCTTTGATTTATGTCGGAGAGTGTATTGCCTATCTTCTCCTCTAGGAGTTTTATAGTTTCTGGTCTTACATTTAGATCTTTAATCCATTTTGAGTTTATTTTTGTGTATGGTGTTAGAAAGTGTTCTATTTTCATTCTTTTACAAGTGGTTGACCAGTTTTCCCAGCACCACTTGTTAAAGAGGTTGTCTTTTTTCCATTGTATATCCTTGCCTCCTTTGTCAAAGATAAGGTGTCCATAGGTTCGTCTGAAAGAGACACGTGCACCCCAATGTTCATCGCAGCACTATTTATAAGAGCCAGGACATGGAAGCAACCTAGATGCCCGTCAGCAGATGAATGGGTAAGAAAGCTGTGGTACATATACACCATGGAATATTACTCAGCCATTAAAAAATTCACTTGAATCAGGCCTAATGAGATGGATGAAGCTGGAGCCCATTATACAGAGTGAAGTAAGCCAGAAAGATAAAGAACATTAGAGCATGCTGACACATGTATATGGAATTTAGAAAGGTGACAACGATAACCCTATATGCAGAACAGAAAAAGAGACACAGAAATACAGAACAGACTTTTGAACTTTGTGGGAGAATGTGAGGGTGGGATATTTCAAATGAACAGCATGTATGCTATCTATGGTGAAACAGATCACCAGCCCAGGTAGGATGCACGAGACAAGTGCTCCGGCTTGGTGCACTGGGAAGACGGAGAGGAATCGGGTGGAGAGGGAGGTGGGAGGGGGGATTGGAATTGGGAATACATGTAAATCCATGGCTGATTCATATCAATGTATGACAAAACCGACTGGGAAAGAAAAAATAAAAATAATTAAAAAAAATTTAAAAAAAAAACAATAAAAAAAAAATAAGAGGAGCATGAAATGGTGTTCAAAAATATGAAGAGCCTGAAGAGGTGTGGAAATTATGAAGAGCTTCAAAAGGTGTCAAATATATGAGGAGCATAAAACGGTTTGAAAAAAAGGAGGAGCATGAAATGGTGTTGAAAAACATGAAGAGCCTAAAAAGGTGTGAAAAATATGAAGAGCTTCAAAAGGTTTCAAAAATATGAGAGGCATGAACGGTCTGAAATGTAGGGGGAGCATGAAGCGGTGTAGAAAAACATGAAGAGCCTGAAAAGGTGTGGAAATTATGAAGAGCTTCAAAAGGTGTCAAATATATGAGGAGCATAAAACGGTCTGAAAAAAAGGAGGAGCATGAAATTGTGTTGAAAAACATGAAGAGCCTGAAAATGTGTGATAAATATGAAGAGTTTCAAAACGTGTCAAAAAGATGAGGAGCATGAAACGGTCTGAAAAACAGGAGGAGCATGAAACGGTGTTCAAAAACATGAAGAGCCTGGAGAAGTGTGAAAAATATGAAGAGCTTCAAAAGGCGTCAAAAATATGAGGAGCATGAAACGGCCTGAAAAAAAGGAGGAGCATGAAGCGGTGTTGAAAAACATGAAGAGCCTGAAAAGGTGTGAATAATATGAAGAGCTTCAAAAGGTGTCAAAAATATGAGGAGCATGAAACCGTCTGAAAAATAGTAGGAGCATGAAGCGGTGTTGAAAACATGAAGAGCCTGAAAAGGTGTGAAAAATATGAAGAGGTTCAAAAGGTGTCAAAAATATGAGGACCATGAAACGGTCTGAAAAATAGGAGGAGCATGAAATGGTGTTCAAAAACATGAAGACCTGAAAAGGTGTGAAAAATATGAAGAGCTTCAAAAGGTGCCAAAAATATGAGGAGCATCAAACGGTCTGAAAAAAGGAGGAGCATGAAGCGGTGTTGAAAAACATGAAGAGACTGAAAAGTTGTGAAAAATATGAAGAGCTTCAAAAGGTTTCAAAATATGAGAAGCATGAAACGGTCTGAAAAATAGGAGGAGCATGAAAAGGTCTGAAAAATAGGAGGAGCATGAAAAGGTCTGAAAAATAGGAGGAGCATGAAGCGGTGTTGAAAACATGAAGAGTCTGAAAAGGTGTGAAAAATATGAAGAGCTTTAAAGGTGTCAAAAATATGAAGAGCATGAAACGGTCTGAAAAATAGGAGGAGCATGAAGCGGTGTTGAAAAACATGAAGAGCCTGAAAAGGTGTGTAAAATATGAAGAGCTTCATTATATGTGAAAAACATGAAGAGCTTCAAAAGTTGTCAAAAATGAGATGAGCATGAAACGGTCTGACAAATAGGAGGAGCAATAAGCGGTGTTGAAAAATATGAAGAGCCTGAAAATGTGTAAAAAATATGAAGAGCTTCTAAATGTGTCAAAAATATGAAGAGCTTCAAAAGGTGTCAAAAATGAGATGAGCATTAAACGGTGTGAAAAAAATGAGGAGAATGAAGTGGTGTTGGAAATCATGAAGAGTCTGAAAAGGTGTGAAATATATGAGGAGCTTCAAAAGGTGTCAAAAATATGAGGGTCATGAAACGGTCTGAAAATGAGGTGGAGCATGAAGCGGTGTTGAAAAACATGAAGAGCCTGAAAAGTTGTCAAAAATATGAAGAGCCTCTAAAGGGGTCAAAAGTAGAGGAGCTTCAAAAGGTGTCAAAAATGAGATGAGCATGAAATGGTGTGAAAATAGGAGGAGCATGAAGCCGTTTTGAAAATCATGAAGAGCCTGAAAAGGTGTGAAAAATAAGAAGAGCTTCAAAAGTTGTCAAAAATATGAGGAGCATGAAACGGTCTGAAAAAGAGGAGGAGCATGAAGCGGTGTTGAAAACCATGAAGAGCCTGAAAAGGTGTGAAAAATATGAAGAGCTTCTAAAGGAGTCAAATATATGAGGACCATGAAACGGTCTGAAAAATAGGAGGAGCATGAAGTGGTGTTCAAAAACATGAAGAGCCTCAAAGGTGTCAAAAATATGAAGAGCTTCAAAAGGTGTGAAAAATAGGAGGAGCATGAAACGGACTGAAATATAGGAGGAGCATGAAGTGGTGTTCAAAAACATGAAGAGCCTCAAAGGTGTCAAAAATATGAAGAGCTTCAAAAGTTGTCAAAAATATGAGGAGCATGAAACGGTCTGAAAAATAGGACGAGCATGAAGTGTTTGTGAAAAACATGAAGAGCCTGAAAAGCTGTGCAAAATATGAAGAGCTTCAAAAGGTGTGAAATACATGAGGAGCATGAAACGGTCTGAAAAATAGGACGAGCATGAAGCGGTGTTCACAAACATGAAGAGCATGAAAAGGTGTGAAAAATATGAAGAGCTTCAAAATGTGTCAAATATATGAGGAGCATGAAATGGTCTGAAAAATAGGAGGAGCATGAAGCGGTGTGGAAAAACATGAAGAGCCTGAAAAGGTGTGAAAAATATGAAGAGCATCAAAAGGTGTCAAAATTATGAGGAGCATGAAAGGGTCTGAAAAATAGGAGGAGCATGAAGCGGTGTTGAAAAACATGAAGAGCCTGAAAAGGTGTAAAAAATATGAAGAGTTTCAAAATGGGTCAAAAATATGAGGATCATGAAACGGTCTGAAAAATAGGAGAAGCAAGAAGTGGTGTTGAAAAACATGAAGAGCCTGAAAACGTGTGAAAAATATGAAGAGCTTCAAAAGGTGTGAAAAATATGAAGAGTTTCAAAAGGTGATAAAAATTAGATGAGCATGAAACGGTCTGAAAAATATGAGGAGCATGAAGCGGTAATGGAAATCATGAAGAGTCTGAAAAGCTGTGAAATATATTAAGAGCTTCAAAAGGTGTCAAAAATATGAGGAGCATGAAACGGTCTGAAAAATAGGAGGAGCATGAAGCGATGTTGAAAAACATGAAGAACCTGAAAAGGTGTGAAAAATATGAAGAGCTTCAAAAGGTGTCAAAACTATGAGGAGTATGAAACGGTCTGAAAAATAGGAGGAGCATGAAAAGTTGTTCAAATGCATGAAGAGCCTGAAAAGGTGTGAAAAATATGAAGAGCTTCAAAAGGTGTAAAATACATGAGGAACATGATACGGTCTGAAAAATAGGAGGAGCATGAAGCTCTGTTCAAAAACATGAAGAGCCTGAAAAGTTGTGAAAAATATGAAAAGCTTCAAAAGTTGTCAAAAATATGAGGAGCATGAAACATTCTGAAAAATAGGAGGATGATGAAGCGGTGTTCAAAATCATGAAGAGGCTGAAAAGGTGTGAAAAATATGAAGAGCTTCAAAACGTGTGAAATACATGAGGAGCATGAAACGGTCTGAAAAATAGGAGGAGCATCAAGCGGTGTTCAAAAACATGAAGAGCCTGAAAAGGTGTGAAAAATATGAAGAGCTTCAAAAGGTGTGAAAAATAGGAGGATCATGGAACGGACTGAAATATAGGAGGAGCATGAAGCGGTGTTCAAAAACATGAAGAGCCTGAAAAGGTTTGAAAAATATGAAGAGCTTCAAAAGGTGTGAAAAATATGAAGACATTCAAAAGGTGTCAAAAATTAGATTAGCATGAAAGGGTCTGAAAAATAGGAGGAGCATGAAGTGATGTTGAAAAACATGAAGAGCCAGAGAAGGTGTGAAATATATGAAGAGCTTCAAAAGGTGTGAAAAATATGAAGAGTTTCAAAAGGTGTCAAAAATGAGATGAGCATGAAACGATCTGAAAAACAGGAGGAGCATGAAGTGGTGTTCAAAAACCTGAAGAAACTGAAAAGGTGTGAAAAATATGAACAGCCTCCAAACGGGTCAAAAATATGAGGAGCATGAAACGGTCTGAAAAATTGAAGCAGCATGAAGCGGTTTTGAAATACATGAAGAGCCTGAAAACGTGTGAAAAATATGAAGAGCTTCAAAAGGTGTGAAAAATATGAAGAACTTCAAAAGGTGTGAAATACATGAGGAACATTAAATGGTCTGAAAAGTAGGAGGAGCATGAAGAGGTGGTGAAAAACATGAAGAGCCTGAGAAAGGTGTAAAAGATATGAAGAGCTTCAAAAGGTGTGAAAAATATGGGGTTCATGAAACGGTATGAAAAATATGAGGAGCATGAAGCGGTCTGAAAAAGAGGAGGAGCATGAAGCGGTGTTGAAAAACATGAGGAGCCTGAAAAGGTGTGAAAAATATGAAGAGCTTCAAAAGGTGTGAAAAATATGAGGTGCATGACACGGTCTGAAAAATAGGAGGAGCATGAAACGGTGATCAAAAGAATGAAGATGCTGAAAATGTATGAAAAATATGAAGAGCTTCAAAAGGTGTGAAATACATGACGAGCATGAAACTCTGAAACAGAGGAGGAGCATGAAGCCGTGTTCAAAAACATGAAGAGCCTAAAAAGTTGTGAAAAATATGAAAAGCTTCAAAAGGTGTCAAAAATGAGATGAGCATGAAACGGTCTGTAAAATAGGAGGATCATGAAACGGTGTTGAAAATCATGAAGAGCCTGAAAAGGTGTGAAAAATATGAAGAGCTTCAAAAGGCTTCAAAAATATGAGGAGAATGAAACGGTCTGAAAAATAGGAGGAGCATGAAGTGGTGTAGAAAAACATGAAGACCCTGATAAATGTGAAAAATATGAAGAGCTTCAAAAGGTGTCAAAAATATGAGGAGCTTGAAACGGTCTGAAATATAGGAGGAGCGTGAAAGGTGTTAAAAAACATGAAGAGCTTAAAAAGGTGTGAAACATATGAGGAGCATGAAAAGGTCTGAAAAATAGTAGGAGCATGAAACGGTATTGAAAAACATGAAAAGCTTGAAAAGGTGTGAAATATATGAAGAGCTTCAAAAGGTGACAAAAATATGAGGAGCATGAATAGCTCTGAAAAATTGGAGGAGCAAGAAGCGGTGTAGAAAAACATGAAGAGCCTGAAAAGGTGTGAAATCTATGGAGAGCTTCAAAAGGTGTCAAAAAAATGAGGAGCATGAAACGGTCTCAAATAAAGGAGGAGCATGAAGTTGTGTTGAAAAATATGTAGAGCCTGAAAAGGTGTGAAAAATATGAAGAGCTTCAAAAGGTGTCAAAAATATGAGGAGCAAGAAACGGTCTGAAAAATAGGAGGAGCATTAATCGGTGTTCAAAAATATGAAGAGCCTGGAAAGCTGTGAAAAATATGAAGAGCTTCAAAAGGTGTCAAAAATATGAGGAGCAAGAAACGGTCTGAAAAATAGGAGGAGCATTAATCGGTGTTCAAAAATATGAAGAGCCTGGAAAGGTGTGAAAAATATGAAGAGCTTCAAAAGGTGTCAAAAATATGAGGAGCATGAAACCGTCTGAAAAATAGGAGGAGCATGAAACCTTGTTGAAAAATATGAAGAGCCTGAAAAGGTGTGAAAAATATGAAGAGCTTCAAAAGCTGTCAAAATATGAGGAGCATGAAACGGTCTGAAAAAATGGAGGAGCATGAAACGGTGTTCAAAAACATGAGGAGCCTGAAAAATTGTGAAAAATATGAAGAGTTTCAAAAGGTGTCAAAAATATGAGGAGCATGAAACGGTCTGAAAAATATGAGGAGCATGAAACGGTGTTCAAAAACATGAAAACCCTGAAAAGGTGTGAAATATATGAAGAGCTTCAAAAGGTGTCAATAATATGAGGAGCATGAAACGGTCTGAAAAATATGAGGAGCATGAAACGGTGTTCAAAAACATGAAAACCCTGAAAAGGTGTGAAATATATGAAGAGCTTCAAAAGATGTCAAAAATAGGAGGAGCATGAAGCGGTGTAGAAAAACATGAAGAGCCTGAAAAGGTGTGAAAAATATGAAGAGCTTCAAAAGTTGTCAAAAATATGAGGAGCATGACAAGGTCAGAAATATAGGAGGAGCATGAAGTGGTGTTGAAAACATGAAGAACCTGAAAAGTTGTGAAAAATATGAAGAGCTTCAAAAGGTGTCAAATATATGAGGAGCATGAAACGGTCTGAAAAATAGGAGGAGCATGAAACGTTGTTCAAAAACATGAAGAGCCTGAAAAGGTTTGAAAAATGTGAAGAGCTTGAAAAGGTGTCAAAAATATGAGGGGCATGAAACGGTCTGAAAAAGAGGATGAGCAAGAAACGGTGTTGAAAAACATGAAGAGCCTGAAAATGTGTGAAAAATATGAAGAGCTTCAAAAGGAGTCAAAATATGAGGCGCATGAAACGGTCTGAAAAATAGGAGGAGCATGAAACTGTGTTGAAAACATGAAGAGCCTGAAAAGTTGTTAGAAATATGACGAGCTTCAAAAGATATCCAAAATATGAGGCGCATGAAACGGTCTGAAAAATATGAGGAGAATAAAGCGGTGTTGAAAAACATGAAGAGCCTGAAAAGCTGTGAAAAATATGAAGAGCTTCAAAAGGTGTCAAAAATATGAGGAGCATGAAACGGTCTGAAAAATAGGAGGAGCAGAAGCAAATTTGAAAAACATGAAGAGCCTGAAAAGGTGTGATAATTATGAAGCGCTTCAAAAGGTGTCAAAATTATGGGGAGCATTAAACGGTCTGAAAAATAGGAGGAGCATGAAAACTTGTTGTAAAATATGAAGAGCCTGAAAAGGTGTGAAAAATATGAAGAGCTTCAAAATGTGTGAAAAATATGAGGAGCATGAAACGGTTTAAAAAATAGGAGGAGCATGAAATGGTGTTCAAAAACATGAAGAGCATGAAAAGGTGTGAAAAATGTGAAGAGCTTCAAAAGGTGACAAAAACATGAGGACCATGAAACGGTCTGAAAATTAGGAGGAGCATGAAGCGGTGTTGAAAAACATGAAGAGCCTGAAAAGGTGTGAAATATATGAAGAGCTTCAAAAGGTGTAAAAAATATGAGGAGCTTGAAACGGTCTGAAAAATAAGAGGATCTGGTTTCCTCAGTGTGTATGCCCAGAAGTGGGATTGCTGGGTCATATGGCAGTTCTATTTCCAGTTTTTTAAGAAATCTCCACACTGTTTTCCATAGCGGCTGTACTAGTGTGCATTCCCACCAACAGTATAAGAGGGTTCCCTTTTCTCCACACCATCTCCAGCATTTATTGCTTGTAGACTTCTGGATAGCAGCCATCCTGACTGGCATATAATGGTACCTCATTGTGGTTTTGATTTGCATTTCTCTAATAATGAGTGATGTTGAGCATCTTTTCATGTGTTTGTTATCCATCTGTATGTCTTCTTTGGAGAAATGTCTGTTTAGTTCTTTGGCTCATTTTGTATTGGGTCATTTATTTTTCTGGAATTGAGCTGCAGGATTTGCTTGTATATTTTTGAGATTAATCCTTTGTCTGTTTCTTCATTTGCTATTATTTTCTCCCAATCTGAGGGCTGTCTTTTCACCTTACTTATAGTTTCCTTTGTAGTGCAAAAGCTTTTAAGTTTCATTAGGTCCCATTTGTTTAGTTTTGCTTTTATTTCCAATATTCTGGGAGGTGGGTCATAGAGGATCTTGCTTTGATTTATGTCGGAGAGTGTATTGCCTATCTTCTCCTCTAGGAGTTTTATAGTTTCTGGTCTTACATTTAGATCTTTAATCCATTTTGAGTTTATTTTTGTGTATGGTGTTAGAAAGTGTTCTATTTTCATTCTTTTACAAGTGGTTGACCAGTTTTCCCAGCACCACTTGTTAAAGAGGTTGTCTTTTTTCCATTGTATATCCTTGCCTCCTTTGTCAAAGATAAGGTGTCCATAGGTTCGTCTGAAAGAGACACGTGCACCCCAATGTTCATCGCAGCACTATTTATAAGAGCCAGGACATGGAAGCAACTTAGATGCCCGTCAGCAGATGAATGGATAAGAAAGCTGTGGTACATATACACCATGGAATATTACTCAGCCATTAAAAAATTCACTTGAATCAGTCCTAATGAGATGGATGAAGCTGGAGCCCATTATACAGAGTGAAGTAAGCCAGAAAGATAAAGAACATTAGAGCATGCTGACACATGTATATGGAATTTAGAAAGGTGATAACGATAACCCTATATGCAGAACAGAAAAAGAGACACAGAAATACAGAACAGACTTTTGAACTTTGTGGGAGAATGTGAGGGTGGGATATTTCAAATGAACAGCATGTATGCTATCTATGGTGAAACAGATCACCAGCCCAGGTAGGATGCACGAGACAAGTGCTCCGGCTTGGTGCACTGGGAAGACGGAGAAGAATCGGGTGGAGAGGGAGGTGGGAGGGGGGATTGGAATTGGGAATACATGTAAATCCATGGCTGATTCATATCAATGTATGACAAAACCGACTGGGAAAGAAAAAATAAAAATAATTAAAAAAAATTTAAAAAAAAAACAATAAAAAAAAAATAAGAGGAGCATGAAATGGTGTTCAAAAACATGAAGAGCCTGAAGAGGTGTGGAAATTATGAAGAGCTTCAGAAGGTGTCAAATATATGAGGAGCATAAAACGGTTTGAAAAAAAGGAGGAGCATGAAATGGTGTTGAAAAACATGAAGAGCCTAAAAAGGTGTGAAAAATATGAAGAGCTTCAAAAGGTTTCAAAAATATGAGAGGCATGAACGGTCTGAAATGTAGGGGGAGCATGAAGCGGTGTAGAAAAACATGAAGAGCCTGAAAAGGTGTGGAAATTATGAAGAGCTTCAAAAGGTGTCAAATATATGAGGAGCATAAAACGGTCTGAAAAAAAGGAGGAGCATGAAATTGTGTTGAAAAACATGAAGAGCCTGAAAATGTGTGATAAATATGAAGAGTTTCAAAACGTGTCAAAAAGATGAGGAGCATGAAACGGTCTGAAAAACAGGAGGAGCATGAAACGGTGTTCAAAAACATGAAGAGCCTGGAGAAGTGTGAAAAATATGAAGAGCTTCAAAAGGCGTCAAAAATATGAGGAGCATGAAACGGCCTGAAAAAAAGGAGGAGCATGAAGCGGTGTTGAAAAACATGAAGAGCCTGAAAAGGTGTGAATAATATGAAGAGCTTCAAAAGGTGTCAAAAATATGAGGAGCATGAAACCGTCTGAAAAATAGTAGGAGCATGAAGCGGTGTTGAAAACATGAAGAGCCTGAAAAGGTGTGAAAAATATGAAGAGGTTCAAAAGGTGTCAAAAATATGAGGACCATGAAACGGTCTGAAAAATAGGAGGAGCATGAAATGGTGTTCAAAAACATGAAGACCTGAAAAGGTGTGAAAAATATGAAGAGCTTCAAAAGGTGCCAAAAATATGAGGAGCACCAAACGGTCTGAAAAAAGGAGGAGCATGAAGCGGTGTTGAAAAACATGAAGAGACTGAAAAGTTGTGAAAAACATGAAGAGCTTCAAAAGGTTTCAAAATATGAGAAGCATGAAACGGTCTGAAAAATAGGAGGAGCATGAAGCGGTGTTGAAAAACATGAAGAGCCTGAAAAGGTGTGTAAAATATGAAGAGCTTCATTATATGTGAAAAACATGAAGAGCTTCAAAAGTTGTCAAAAATGAGATGAGCATGAAACGGTCTGACAAATAGGAGGAGCAATAAGCGGTGTTGAAAAATATGAAGAGCCTGAAAATGTGTAAAAAATATGAAGAGCTTCTAAATGTGTCAAAAATATGAAGAGCTTCAAAAGGTGTCAAAAATGAGATGAGCATTAAACGGTGTGAAAAAAATGAGGAGAATGAAGTGGTGTTGGAAATCATGAAGAGTCTGAAAAGGTGTGAAATATATGAGGAGCTTCATAAGGTGTCAAAAATATGAGGGTCATGAAACGGTCTGAAAATTAGGAGGAGCATGAAGCGGTGTTGAAAAACATGAAGAGCCTGAAAAGTTGTCAAAAATATGAAGAGCCTCTAAAGGGGTCAAGGGTAGAGGAGCTTCAAAAGGTGTCAAAAATGAGATGAGCATGAAATGGTGTGAAAATAGGAGGAGCATGAAGCCGTTTTGAAAATCATGAAGAGCCTGAAAAGGTGTGAAAAATAAGAAGAGCTTCAAAAGTTGTCAAAAATATGAGGAGCAGGAAACGGTCTGAAAAAGAGGAGGAGCATGAAGCGGTGTTGAAAACCATGAAGAGCCTGAAAAGGTGTGAAAAATATGAAGAGCTTCTAAAGGAGTCAAATATATGAGGACCATGAAACGGTCTGAAAAATAGGAGGAGCATGAAGTGGTGTTCAAAAACATGAAGAGCCTCAAAGGTGTCAAAAATATGAAGAGCTTCAAAAGGTGTGAAAAATAGGAGGAGCATGAAACGGACTGAAATATAGGAGGAGCATGAAGTGGTGTTCAAAAACATGAAGAGCCTCAAAGGTGTCAAAAATATGAAGAGCTTCAAAAGTTGTCAAAAATATGAGGAGCATGAAACGGTCTGAAAAATAGGACGAGCATGAAGTGTTTGTGAAAAACATGAAGAGCCTGAAAAGCTGTGCAAAATATGAAGAGCTTCAAAAGGTGTGAAATACATGAGGAGCATGAAACGGTCTGAAAAATAGGACGAGCATGAAGCGGTGTTCACAAACATGAAGAGCATGAAAAGGTGTGAAAAATATGAAGAGCTTCAAAATGTGTCAAATATATGAGGAGCATGAAATGGTCTGAAAAATAGGAGGAGCATGAAGCGGTGTGGAAAAACATGAAGAGCCTGAAAAGGTGTGAAAAATATGAAGAGCATCAAAAGGTGTCAAAATTATGAGGAGCATGAAAGGGTCTGAAAAATAGGAGGAGCATGAAGCGGTGTTGAAAAACATGAAGAGCCTGAAAAGGTGTGAAAAATATGAAGAGTTTCAAAATGGGTCAAAAATATGAGGATCATGAAACGGTCTGAAAAATAGGAGAAGCAAGAAGTGGTGTTGAAAAACATGAAGAGCCTGAAAACGTGTGAAAAATATGAAGAGCTTCAAAAGGTGTGAAAAATATGAAGAGTTTCTAAAGGTTTCAAAAATATGAGGAGCATGAATGGTCTGAAAAATAGGAGGAGCATGAACTGGTGTTGAAAAACATGAAGAGCCTGAAAAGGTGGGAAAAATATGAAGAGCTTCAAAAGGTGTGAAAAATATGAGGAGCATGAAACGGTCTGAAAAATAGGAGGAGGATGAAACGGTAATCAAAAACATGAAGAGCCTGAAAAGGTGTGAAAAATATGAAGAGCTTCAAACGGTGTGAAATACATCAGGAGCATGAAACGGTCTGAAAAATAGGAGGAGCATGAAGCGGTGTTCAAAACATGAAGAGCCTGAAAAGGTGTGAAAAATATGAAGAGCTTCAAAAGGTGTGAAATACATGAGGAGCATGAAACGGTCTGAAAAAAAGGAGGAGCATGAAGCGCTGTTGAAAAACATGAAGAGTCTGAAAAGGTGTGAAAAATATGAAGAGCTTCAAAAGGTGTCAAAAATATGAGAAGCAGGAAACGGTCTGAAAAATAGGAGGAGCATGAAGCGGTGTTCAAAAACATGAAGAGCCTGAAAAGTTGTGAAAAATATGAAAAGCTTCAAATGGTGTCAAAATTGAGATGAGCATGAAACGGATGAAAAATAGGAGAAGCATGAAGTGGTGTGGAAAAACATGAAGAGCCTGAAAAGGTGTGAAAAATATGAAGAGCTTCAAAAGGTGTGAAATACATGAGGAGCATGAAACTCTCTGAAAAATAGGAGGAGCATGAAGTGCTGTTCAAAAACATGAAGAGCCTGAAAAGGTGAGAAAAATATGAAGAGCTTCAAAAGGTGTGAAAAATATGAATAGCTTCGAAATGTGTCAATAATGAGAGGAGCATGAAACAGTGTGAAAAATAGGAGGAGCAAGAAACTGTTTTCAAAAACATGAAGAGCCTCAAAAGGTGTGAAAAATTTGAAGAGCTTCAAACTGTGTCAAAAATATGAGGAGCATGAAACGGTCTGAAACATAGGAGGAGCATGAGGCGGTGTTGAAAAACATGAAGAGCCTGAAAAGGTGTGAAAAATAGGAAGATCTTCACAAGGTGTCTAATATATGAGGAGCATGAAACGGTCTGAAAAATAGGAGGAGCATGAAACGGTGTTGAAAACATGAAGAGCCTGAAAAGGTGTGAAAAATATGAAGAGCTTCAAAAGATGTCAAAAATATGAGGAGCATGAAGCGGTCCGACAAATAGGATGAGCATGAAGCGGTGTTGAAAACATTAAGAGCCTGAAGAGGTGGGAAATATATAAAGAGCTTGAAAAGGTGTCAAAAATAGTGTGAGCATGAAACGGTGTGAAAAATAGGAGAAGCATGAAGTGATGTTGAGAAACCTGAAGAGAATGAAAAGGTGTGAAAAATATGAAGAGCTATAAAAGATGTGAAATATATGAGGAGCATGAAATGATCTGAAAAATAGGAGGAGCATGAAACGGTGTTGAAAAACATGAAGAGCTTGAAAACGTGTGAAAATTATGAAGACCTTCAAAATGTGTCAAAAAAAATGAGGAGCATGAAATGGTGTTCAAAAACACGAAGAGCCTGAAAAGGTGTGAAAAATATGAAGAGGTTCAAAAGGAGTCAAAAATATGAGGAGGATGAAAAGGTCTAAAAAATAGGAGGAGCATGAAGCGGTGTTGAAAAACATGAAGAGCCTGAAAAGGTATGAAAAATATGAAGAGCTTGAAAAGGTGTCAAAAATATGAGGAGCATGAAATGATCTGAAAAATAGGAGGAATATGAAAAGGTCTGAAAAATAGGAGGAGCATGAAGCGGTGTTCAAAAACATGAAGAGCCTGAAAAGTTGTGAAAAATTTGAAGAGCTTCAAAAGGTGTCAAAAATATGAGGAGCATGAAATGATCTGAAAAATAGGAGGAATATGAAAAGGTCTGAAAAATAGGAGGAGCATGAAGCGGTTTGAAAAATATGAAGAGCCTGAAAAAGTGTGAAAAATATGAAGAGCTTCAAAAAGGTGTCAAATATATAGAGCGTGAAACGGTCTGAAAAATATGAGGAGCAAGAAACTGTTTTCAAAAACATGAAGAGCCTCAAAAGGTGTGAAAAATTTGAAGAGCTTCAAACTGTGTCAAAAATATGAGGAGCATGAAACGGTCTGAAACATAGGAGGAGCATGAAGTGTTGTTGAAAAACATGAAGAGCCTGAAAAAGGTGTGAAACATATGAGGAGCATGATACGGTCTGATAAATAGAAGGAGCGTGAAGCGGTGTTAAAAAATATGAAGAGCATGAAAACGTGTGAAAAATATGAAGAGCTTCAAAAGGTGTCAAAAATATGAGGAGCATGAAATGATCTGAAAAATAGGAGGAATATGAAAAGGTCTGAAAAATAGGAGGAGCATGAAGCGGTGTTCAAAAACATGAAGAGCATGAAAAGTTGTGAAAAATTTGAAGAGCTTCAAAAGGTGTCAAAAATATGAGGAGCATGAAATGATCTGAAAAATAGGAGGAATATGAAAAGGTCTGAAAAATAGGAGGAGCATGAAGCGGTTTGAAAAACATGAAGAGCCTGAAAAAGTGTGAAAAATATGAAGAGCTTCAAAAAGGTGTCAAATATATAGAGGGTGAAACGGTCTGAAAAATATGAGGAGCAAGAAACTGTTTTCAAACACATGAAGAGCCTCAAAAGGTGTGAAAAATTTGAAGAGCTTCAAACTGTGTCAAAAATATGAGGAGCATGAAACGGTCTGAAACATAGGAGGAGCATGAAGTGTTGTTGAAAAACATGAAGAGCCTGAAAAAGGTGTGAAACATATGAGGAGCATGATACGGTCTGATAAATAGGAGGAGCGTGAAGCGGTGTTAAAAAATATGAAGAGCATGAAAACGTGTAAAAAATATGAAGAGCTTCAAAAGGTGTCAAAAATATAAGGAGCATGAAACGGTCTGAAATATAGGAGGAGCATGAAAAGGTGTTAAAAAACATGAAGAGCCTGAAAAGGTGTGAAAAATATGAAAAGCTTCAAATGGTGTAAAAAATATGAGGAGAATGAAACGGTCTGATAATTAGGAGGAGCATGAAGTGGTGTTGAAAAACATGAAGAGCTTGAAAAAGTTGTGAAACATATGAGTAGAATAAAACGGTCTGAAAAATAGGAGGAGCATGAAGTGGTGTAGAAAAACATGAAGACCCTGAAAAGGTGTGAAAAATATGAAGAGCTACAAAAAGTGTCAAAAATATGAGGAGCTTTAAACGGTCTGAAATATAGGAGGAGCGTGAAAAGGTGTTAAAAAATATGAAGAGCTTCAAAAGGTGTGAAACATATGAGGAGCATGAAACGGTCTCAAAAATAGGAGGAGCATGAAGCGTTGTTGAAAAACATGAAGAGCCTGAAAAGGTGTGAAAAATATGAAGTGCTTCAAAACGTGTCAAAAACATGAGGAGCATGAAAAGGTCTGAAAAAAAGGAGGAGCATGAAGCGGTGTTCAAAAAAATGAAGAGACTGGAGAAGTGTGAAAAATATGAAGAGCTTCAAAAAGTGTCAAAAATATGAGGAGCATTAAACGGTCTGAAAAATAGGAGAAGCATGAAGTGGTGTTGAAAAATATGAAGAGCCTGAAAAGGTGTGAAAAATATGAAGAGGTTCAAAGGTGTCAAAATTATGAGGAGCATGAAACGCTCTGAAAAAGAGGAGGAGCAGCAAGCGATGTTGAAAAACATGAAGAGAGTGAAAAGGTGTGAAAAATATGAAGAGCTTCCAAAGGTGTCAAAAATATGAGGAGCATGAAACGGTCTGAAAAATACGAGGAGCATGAAGCGGTGTTGAAAAACATGAAGAGCCTGAAAAGGTGTGACAAATAGGAAGAGCTTCAAAAGGCGTCAAAAATATGAGGAGCATGAAACGGTCTGAAAAATAGGAGAAGCATGAAACGGTCTGAAAAATAGGAGGAGCATGAAGCGGTGTGAAAAACATGAAGAGCCTAAAAAAGTGTGAAATATACGAAGAGCCTCAAAGGTGTCAAAAATATGAGGAGCAAGAAACGGTCTGAAAAATAGAAGGAGCTTGAAGTGGTGTTGAAAAACATGAAGAGCCTGAAAAGGTGTGAAAAATATGAAGAGCTTCAAAAACGTGTCAAATATATAGAGGGTGAAACGGTCTGAAAAATATGAGGAGCAAGAAACTGTTTTCAAAAACATGAAGAGCCTCAAAAGGTGTGAAAAATGTGAAGAGCTTCAAATTGTGTCAAAAATATGAGGAGCATGAAACGATCTGAAACGTAGGAGGAGCATGAAGTGTTGTTGAAAAACATGAAGAGCCTGAAAAAGGTGTGAAACATATGAGGAGCGTGATACGGTCTGAAAAATAGGAGGAGCATGAAGCGGTGTTGAAAAATATGAAGAGCCTGAAAACGTGTGAAAAATATGAAGAGCTTCAAAAGGTGTCAAAAATATAAGGAGCATGAAACGGTCTGAAATATAGGAGGAGCATGAAAAGGTGTTAAAAAACATGAAGAGCCTGAAAAGGTGTGAAAAATATGAAGAGCTTCAAATGGTGTCAAAATATGAGGAGAATGAAATGGTCTGATAATTAGGAGGAGCATGAAGTGGTGTTGAAAAACATGAAGAGCTTGAAAAAGGTGTGAAACATATGAGTAGAATAAAATGGTCTGAAAAATAGGAGGAGCATGAAGTGGTGTAGAAAAACATGAAGACCCTGAAAAGGTGTGAAAAATATGAAGAGCTACAAAACGTGTCAAAAATATGAGGAGCTTGAAACGGTCTGAAATATAGGAGGAGCGTGAAAAGGTGTTAAAAAAATATGAAGAGCTTCAAAAGGTGTGAAACATATGAGGAGCATGAAACGGTCTGAAAAATAGGAGGAGCATGAAGCGTTGTTGAAAAACATGAAGAGCCTGAAAAGGTGTGAAAAATATGAAGTGCTTCAAAAGGTGTCAAAAACATGAGGAGCATGAAAAAGTCTGAAAAATAGGAGGAGCATGAAGCGGTGTTCAAAAAAATTAAGAGCCTAGAGAAGTGTGAAAAATATGAAGAGCTTCAAAAAGTGTCAGAAATATGAGGAGCATTAAACGGTCTGAAAAATAGGAAAAGCATGAAGTGGTGTTGAAAAATATGAAGAGCCTGAAAAGGTGTGAAAAATATGAAGAGCTTCAAAGGTGTCAAAATTATGAAGAGCATGAAACGCTCTGAAAAAGAGGAGGAGCAGCAAGCGATGTTGAAAATCATGAAGAGCGTGAAAAGGTGTGAAAAATATGAAGAGCTTCAAAAGGTGTCAAAAATATGAGGAGAATGCAACGGTCTGAAAATTAGGAGGAGCATGAAGCCGTGTTGAAAAACATAAAGAGCCTGAAACAGTGTGAAATATATGAAGAGCCTCAAAGGTGTCAAAAATATGAGGAGCAAGAAACGGTCTGAAAAATAGAAGGAGCTTGAAGTGGTGTTGAAAAACATGAAGAGCCTGAAAAGGTGTGAAAAATATGAAGAGCTTCAAAAAGGTGTCAAATATATAGAGGGTGAAACCGTCTGAAAAATATGAGGAGCAAGAAACTGTTTTCAAAAACATGAAGAACCTCAAAAGTTGTGAAAAATATGAAGAGCTTCAAAAAGGTGTCAAATATATAGAGGGTGAAACGGTCTGAAAAATATGAGGAGCAAGAAACTGTTTTCAAAAATATGAAGAGCCTCAAAAAGTGTGAAAAATGTGAAGAGCTTCAAACTGTGTCAAAAACATGAGGAGTATGAAACGGTCTGAAACATAGGAGGAGCATGAAGTGTTGTTGAAAAACATGAAGAGCCTGAAAAAGGTGTGAAACATATGAGGAGCATGATACGGTCTGAAAAATAGGAGGAGCATGAAGCGGTGTTGAAAAATATGAAGAGCCTGAAAACGTATGAAAAATATGAAGAGCTTCAAATGGTGTCAAAAATATAAGGAGCATGAAACGGTCTGAAATATAGCAGGAGCATGAAAAGTTGTTAAAAAACATGAAGAGCCTGAAAAGGTGTGAAAAATATGAAAAGCTTCAAATGGTGTCAAAAATATGAGGAGAATGAAACGGTCTGATAATTAGGAGGAGTATGAAGTGGTGTTGAAAAATATGAAGAGCTTGAAAAAGGTGTGAAACATATGAGTAGAATAAAACGGTCTGAAAAATAGGAGGAGCATGAAGTGGTGTAGAAAAACATGAAGACCCTGTAAAGGTGTGAAAAATATGAAGAGCTACAAAATGTGTCAAAAATATGAGGAGCTTGAAACGGTCTGAAATATAGGAGGAGCGTGAAAAGGTGTTAAAAAAAATATGAAGAGCTTCAAAAGGTGTGAAACATATGAGGAGTATGAAACGGTCTGAAAAATAGGAGGAGCATGAAGCGGTGTTGAAAAACATGAAGAGCCTGAAAAGGTGTGAAAAATATGAAGAGCTTCAAAATGTGTGAAAAATATGAGGAGCATGAAACGGTCTGAAAAATAGGAGGAGCATGAAGTGGTGCTGAAAAACATGAAGAGCCTGAAAAGGTGTGAAAAATATGAAGAGCTTCAAAAGGCGTCAAAAATATGAGGAGCATGAAACGGTCTGAAAAATAGGAGAAGCATGAAACGGTCTGAAAAATAGGAGGAGCATGAAGCGGTTTGAAAAACATGAAGAGCCTGAAAAAGTGTGAAATATATGAAGAGCTTCAAAAGGTGTCAAAAATATGAGGAGAATGAAATGGTCTGAAAATTAGGAGGAGCATGAAGCGGTGTTGAAAAACATAAAGAGCCTGAAACAGTGTGAAATATATGAAGAGCCTCAAAGGTTTCAAAAATATGAGGAGCAAGAAACGGTGTGAAAAATAGAAGGAGATTGAAGTGGTGTTGAAAAACATGAAGAGCCTGAAAAGGTGTCAAAAATATGAAGAGCTTCAAAAAGTGTCAAAAATATGAGAAGCTTGAAACGGTCTGAAATATAGGAGGAGCGTGAAAAGGTGTTAAAAAAAACTATGAAGAGGTTCAAAATGTGTGAAACATATGAGGAGCAAGAAACGGTCTGAAAAATAGGAGGAGCATGAAGCGTTGTTGAAAAACATGAAGAGCCTGAAAAGGTGTGAAAAATATGAAGAGCTTCAAAAGGTGTCAAAAACATGAGGAGCATGAAAAGGTCTGAAAAATAGGAGGTATATGAAGCAATGTTCAAAAACATGAAGAGCCTGAAAAGGTGTGAAAAATATGAAGAGTTTCAAAAGGTGTGAAATACATGAGGAGCATGAAACGGTCTGAAAAAGAGGAGGAGCAGCAAGCTATGTTGAAAAACATGAAGAGCGTGAAAAGGTGTGAAAAATATGAAGAGCTTAAAAAGGTGTCAAAAATATGAGGAGCATGAAAGGGTCTGAAAAATAGTAGGAGCAAGAAGCGGTGTTGAAAAACATGAAGAGCCTGAAAACGTGTGAAAATATGAAGAGCTTCAAAAATATGACAAATATGAAGAGCTTCAAAAGGTGTGAAATACATGAGGAGCATGAAACTCTCTGAAAAATAGAAATAGCATGAAGCGGTGTTGAAAAACATGAAGAGCCTGAAAACGTGTGAAAATATGAAGAGCTTCAAAAATATGACAAATATGAAGAGCTTCAAAAGGTGTGAAAAATTTGAAGAGCTTCAAAAGGTGTCAAAATGAGATGAGCATGAAACGGTCTGAAAAATAGGAGGAGCATGAAGCGGTGTTGAAAATCATAAAGAGCCTGAAAAGTTGTGAAAAATATGAAGAGCTTCAAAAGACGTGAAAAATTTGAAGAGCTTCAAAAGGTGTCAAAATGAGATGAGCATGAAACAGTCTGAAAAATAGGAGGAGCATGAAGTGGTGTTGAAAAAAATGAAGAGCCTGAAAAGGTGTGAAAAACATGAAGAGCCTGAAAAGGTGTGAAGCAAAAATATATAAATAGGAGAAGCATGAAGTGGTGAAATATATAAAGAGCTTCAAAAGCTGTCAAAAATATGAGGAGAATGAAACGGTCTGCAAATTAGGAGAAGCCTGAAATAGTGTTCAAAAACATGAAGAGCCTGAAAAGGTGTGAAAAACATGAAGAGCCTGAAAAGGTGTGAAAAATATGAAGAGCTTCAAAAGGTGTAAAAAATGAGATGAGCATGAAACCGTCTGAAAAATAGGAGGAGCATGAAGTGGTGTTGAAAAAAATGAAGAGCCTGAAAAGGTGTGAAACATATGAAGAGCTTCAAAAGGTGTCAAAATTATGAGGAACATGAAACGGCCTGAAAAATTGGAGGAGCATGAAGCGGTGTTCAAAAATATGAAGAGCCTGAAAAGGTATGAAAAATATGAAGAGCTTCAAAAGGTGTGAAATACATGAGTAGTTTGAAACGGGCTGAAAAATAGGAGAAGCATGAAGTGGTGTGGAAAAATATGAAGAGCGTGAAAACGTGTGGAAAATATGAAGAGCTTCAAAAGGTGTGAAATACATGAGGAGCATGAAACTCTCTGAAAAATAGAAGGAGCATGAAGCGGTGTTCAAACATGAAGAGCCTGAAAAGTTGTGAAAAATATGAAGAGCTTCAAACGGTGTCAAAAATATGAGGAGCATGAAACGGTCTGAAAAATAGGAGGAGAACGAAGCCGTGTTCAAAAACATGAAGAGCCTGAAAAGGTCTGAAAAATATGAAGAGCTTGAAAACGTGTGAAATATATGAAGAGCTTCAAAAGGTGTCAAAAATGAGATGAGCATGAAACGGTGTGAAAAATAGGAGGAGCATGAATCGGTTTTGAAAAAAATGAAGAGGCTGAAAAGGTGTGAAATATATGAAGAGCTTCAAGAGGTGTCAAAAATATGAAGAGCAGGAAATGGTCTGAAAAATAGGAGGAGCATGAAGCGGTGTTGAAAAACATGAAGAGTCTGAAAAGGTGTGAAAGATATGAAGAGTTTCTAAAGATGTCAAAAATATGAGGAGCATGAAACGGTCTGAAATATAGGAGAAGCATGAAGTGGTGTTGAAAAACATGAAGAGCCTGAAAGGGTGTGAAAATTATGAAGAGCTTCAAAAGGTGTCAAAAATATGAGGAGCATGAAACGGTCTGAAAAATAGGAGGAGCAAGAAACGGTGATCAAAAACATGGAGAGCCTTAAAAGGTGTGAAAAATATGACGAGCTTCAAAAGGTGTGAAAAACATGAGGAGCATGAAACGGGCTGAAAAATAGGAGAAGCATGAAGTGGTGTTGAAAAACATGAAGAGCCTGAAAAAGTGTGAAAAATATAAAGAGCTTCAGAAGGTGTGAAAAATATTAAGAGCTTCAACAGGTGTCAAAAATTAGATGAGCATGAAACGGTCTGAAAAATTGGAGGAGCAAGAAGTAGTGTTGAAAAAAATGAAGAGCCTGAAAAGGTGTGAAAAATATGAAAAGCTTCAAAAGGTGTCAAAAATATGAGGAGCACGAAACGGTCTGAAAAGTAGGTGGAGCATGAAGCGGTGTTGAAAAATATGAAGAGCCTGGAAAGGTGTGCAAAATATGAAGAGCTTCAAAAGGTGTGAAATATATGAAGAGCTTCAAAAGGTGTCGAAAATGACATGAGCATGAAACGGTGTGAAAAATAGGAGGAGCATGAAACGGTGATCAAAAACATGAAGAGCCTGAAAAGGTGTGAAAAATATGAAGAGCGTCAACAGGTGTGAAATACATGAGGAGCATGAAACGGGCTGAAAAATAGGAGAAGCATGAAGGGTTGTGGAAAAACATGAAGAGCCTGAAAAGGTTTGAAAAATATGAAGAGCTTCTAAAGGTGTGAAATACATGAGGAGCATGAAACTCTCTGAAAAATAGAAATAGCATGAAGCGGTGTTGAAAAACATGAAGAGCCTGAAAACGTGTGAAAAATATGAAGAGCATCAAAAGGTGTGAAAAATATGAAGAGCTTCAAAAGGTGTAAAAAATGAGATGAGCATGAAACCGTCTGAAAAATAGGAGGAGCATGAAGTGGTGTTGAAAAAAATGAAGAGCCTGAAAAGGTGTGAAACATATGAAGAGCTTCAAAAGGTGTCAAAATTATGAGGAACATGAAACGGGCTGAAAAATTGGAGGAGCATGAAGCGGTGTTCAAAAATATGAAGAGCCTGAAAAGGTGTGAAAAATATGAAGAGCTTCAAAAGGTGTGAAATACATGAGTAGTTTGAAACGGGCTGAAAAATAGGAGAAGCATGAAGTGGTGTGGAAAAATATGAAGAGCGTGAAAACGTGTGGAAAATATGAAGAGCTTCAAAAGGTGTGAAATACATGAGGAGCATGAAACTCTCTGAAAAATAGAAGGAGCATGAAGCGGTGTTCAAACATGAAGAGCCTGAAAAGTTGTGAAAAATATGAAGAGCTTCAAACGGTGTCAAAAATATGAGGAGCATGAAACGGTCTGAAAAATAGGAGGAGCACGAAGCCGTGTTCAAAAACATGAAGAGCCTGAAAAGGTCTGAAAAATATGAAGAGCTTGAAAAGGTGTGAAATATATGAAGAGCTTCAAAAGGTGTCAAAAATGAGATGAGCATGAAACGGTGTGAAAAATAGGAGGAGCATGAAGCGGTTTTGAAAAAAATGAAGAGGCTGAAAAGGTGTGAAATATATGAAGAGCTTCAAGAGGTGTCAAAAATATGAAGAGCAGGAAATGGTCTGAAAAATAGGAGGAGCATGAAGCGGTGTTGAAAAACATGAAGAGTCTGAAAAGGTGTGAAAGATATGAAGAGTTTCTAAAGATGTCAAAAATATGAGGAGCATGAAACGGTCTGAAATATAGGAGAAGCATGAAGTGGTGTTGAAAAACATGAAGAGCCTGAAAGGGTGTGAAAATTATGAAGAGCTTCAAAAGGTGTCAAAAATATGAGGAGCATGAAACGGTCTGAAAAATAGGAGGAGCAAGAAACGGTGATCAAAAACATGGAGAGCCTTAAAAGGTGTGAAAAATATGACGAGCTTCAAAAGGTGTGAAAAACATGAGGAGCATGAAACGGGCTGAAAAATAGGAGAAGCATGAAGTGGTGTTGAAAAACATGAAGAGCCTGAAAAAGTGTGAAAAATATAAAGAGCTTCAGAAGGTGTGAAAAATATTAAGAGCTTCAACAGGTGTCAAAAATTAGATGAGCATGAAACGGTCTGAAAAATTGGAGGAGCAAGAAGTAGTGTTGAAAAAAATGAAGAGCCTGAAAAGGTGTGAAAAATATGAAAAGCTTCAAAAGGTGTCAAAAATATGAGGAGCACGAAACGGTCTGAAAAGTAGGTGGAGCATGAAGCGGTGTTGAAAAATATGAAGAGCCTGGAAAGGTGTGCAAAATATGAAGAGCTTCAAAAGGTGTGAAATATATGAAGAGCTTCAAAAGGTGTCGAAAATGACATGAGCATGAAACGGTCTGAAAAATAGGAGGAGCATGAAACGGTGACCAAAAACATGAAGAGCCTGAAAAGGTGTGAAAAATATGAAGAGCTTCAACAGGTGTGAAATACATGAGGAGCATGAAACGGGCTGAAAAATAGGAGAAGCATGAAGGGGTGTGGAAAAACATGAAGAGCCTGAAAAGGTTTGAAAAATATGAAGAGCATCAAAAGGTGTGAAAAATATGAAGAGCTTCAAAAGGTGTAAAAAATGAGATGACCATGAAACCGTCTGAAAAATAGGAGGAGCATGAAGTGGTGTTGAAAAAAATCAAGAGCCTGAAAAGCTGTGAAATATATGAAGAGCTTCAAAAGGTGTCAAAATTATAAGGAGCATGAAACGGCCTGAAAAATTGGAGGAGCATGAAGCGGTGTTCAAAAATATGAAGAGCCTGAAAAGGTGTGAAAAATATGAAGAGCTTCAAAAGGTGTCAAAAATATGAGGAGCATGAAAGGGTCTGAAAAATAGGAGGAGCATGAAGCGGTGTTCAAAAACATGAAGAGCCTGAAAAGGTGTGAAAAATATGAAGAGCTTCAAAAGGTGTGAAAAATATGAGGAGCATGAAACGGTCTGAAAAATAGGAGGAGCATGAAGCGGTGTTGAAAAACATGAGGAGGCTGAGAACTTGTGAAAAATATGAAGAGCTTCAAAAGGTGTCAAAAATGAGATGAGCATGAAACGGTCTGAAAAATAGGAGGAGCTTGAAGTGGATTTGAAAAAAATGAAGAGCCTGAAAAGGTGTGAAAAATATGAAGAGCTTCAAAAGGTGTGAAATATATGAGGAGCAGGAAACGGTCTGAAAAATAGGAGGAGTATGCAGCGGTTAAAAAACATGAAGAGGCTGAAAAGGTGTGAAAAATATGAAGAGCTCCAAAAGTTGTCAAAAATATGTGGAGCGTGAAACGGTCTCAAAAATAGGAGGAGCGTGAAGCGGTGATGAAAAACATGAAGAGCCTGAAAACGTGTGATAAAATATGAAGAGGTTCAAAGGTGTCAAATATATGAGAAGCATGAAACGGTCGCAAAAATAGGAGGAGCATGAAGCGGTGTTGAAAAACATGAAGAGCCTGAAAAGGTGTGAAAAATATGAGAGCTTCAAAAGGTGTCAATAATAAGAGGTGCATGAAACAGTCTGAAAAATAGGAGGAGCATGAAACTGTCTGAAAAATAGGAGAAGCATGAAGCGGTGTTGAAAAACATGAAGAGCATGAAAAGGTGTGAAAAATATGAAGAGGTTGAAAATGTGTGAAATATATGAAGAGCTTCAAAAGGTGTCAAAAATGAGATGAGTATGAAACGGTCTGAAAAATTGGAGGAGCAAGAAGTAGTGTTGAAAAAAATGAAGAGCCTGAAAAGGTGTGAAAAATATGAAAAGCTTCAAAAGGTGTCAAAAATATGAGGAGCATGAAACGGTCTGAAAAGTAGGTGGAGCATGAAGCGGTGTTGAAAAATATGAAGAGCCTGGAAAGGTGTGCAAAATATGAAGAGCTTCAAAAGGTGTGAAATATATGAAGAGCTTCAAAAGGTGTCGAAAATGACATGAGCATGAAACGGTCTGAAAAATAGGAGGAGCATGAAACGGTGATCAAAAACATGAAGAGCCTGAAAAGGTGTGAAAAATATGAAGAGCTTCAAAAGGTGTGAAATACATGAGGAGCATGAAACGGGCTGAAAAATAGGAGAAGCATGAAGGGGTGTGGAAAAACATGAAGAGCCTGAAAATGTTTGAAAAATATGAAGAGCTTCTAAAGGTGTGAAATACATGAGGAGCATGAAACTCTCTGAAAAATAGAAATAGCATGAAGCGGTGTTGAAAAACATGAAGAGCCTGAAAACGTGTGAAAAATATGAAGAGCATCAAAAGGTGTGAAAAATATGAAGAGCTTCAAAAGGTGTAAAAAATGAGATGAGCATGAAACCGCCTGAAAAATAGGAGGAGCATGAAGTGGTGTTGAAAAAAATGAAGAGCCTGAAAAGGTGTGAAATATATAAAGAGCTTCAAAAGGTGTCAAAAATATGAGGAGAATGAAACGGTCTGCAAATTAGGAGAAGCCTGAAATGGTGTTCAAAAACATGAAGAGCCTGAAAAGGTGTGAAAAACATGAAGAGCCTGAAAAGGTGTGAAAAATATGAAGAGCTTCAAAAGGTGTAAAAAATGAGATGAGCATGAAACCGTCTGAAAAATAGGAGGAGCATGAAGTGGTGTTGAAAAAAATGAAGAGCCTGAAAAGGTGTGAAACATATGAAGAGCTTCAAAAGGTGTCAAAATTATGAGGAACATGAAACGGCCTGAAAAATTGGAGGAGCATGAAGCGGTGTTCAAAAATATGAAGAGCCTGAAAAGGTGTGAAATATATAAAGAGCTTCAAAAGGTGTCAAAAATATGAGGAGAATGAAACGGTCTGCAAATTAGGAGAAGCCTGAAATGGTGTTCAAAAACATGAAGAGCCTGAAAAGGTGTGAAAAACATGAAGAGCCTGAAAAGGTGTGAAAAATATGAAGAGCTACAAAAGGTGTAAAAAATGAGATGAGCATGAAACCGTCTGAAAAATAGGAGGAGCATGAAGTGGTGTTGAAAAAAATGAAGAGCCTGAAAAGGTTTGAAACATATGAAGAGCTTCAAAAGGTGTCAAAATTATGAGGAGCATGAAACGGCCTGAAAAATTGGAGGAGCATGAAGCGGTGTTCAAAAACATGAAGAGCCTGAAAAGGTGTGAAAAATATGAAGAGCTTCAAAAGGTGTCAAAAATATGAGGAGCATGAAAGGGTCTGAAAAATAGGAGGAGCATGAAGCGGTGTTCAAAAACATGAAGAGCCTGAAAAGGTGTGAAAAATATGAAGAGCTTCAAAAGGTGTGAAAAATATGAGGAGCATGAAACGGTCTGAAAAATAGGAGGAGCATGAAGCGGTGTTGAAAAACATGAGGAGGCTGAGAACTTGTGAAAAATATGAAGAGCTTCAAAAGGTGTCAAAAATGAGATGAGCATGAAACGGTCTGAAAAATAGGAGGAGCATGAAGTGGATTTGAAAAAAATGAAGAGCCTGAAAAGGTGTGAAAAATATGAAGAGCTTCAAAAGGTGTGAAATATATGAGGAGCAGGAAACGGTCTGAAAAATAGGAGGAGTATGCAGCGGTTAAAAAACATGAAGAGGCTGAAAAGGTGTGAAAAATATGAAGAGCTCCAAAAGTTGTCAAAAATATGTGGAGCGTGAAACGGTCTCAAAAATAGGAGGAGCGTGAAGTGGTGATGAAAAACATGAAGTGCCTGAAAACGTGTGATAAAATATGAAGAGGTTCAAAGGTGTCAAATATATGAGGAGCATGAAACGGTCGCAAAAATAGGAGGAGCATGAAGCGGTGTTGAAAAACATGAAGAGCCTGAAAAGGTGTGAAAAATATGAGAGCTTCAAAAGGTGTCAATAATAAGAGGTGCATGAAACAGTCTGAAAAATAGGAGGAGCATGAAACTGTCTGAAAAATAGGAGAAGCATGAAACGGTCTGAAAAATGGGAGGAGCATGAAATGGTGATCAAAAACATGAAGAGCCTGAAAAGGTGTGAAAAATATGAAGAGCTTCAAAAGGTGTGAAATACATGAGGAGCATGAAACGGGCTGAAAAATAGGAGAAGAATGAAGTGGTGTTGAAAAACATGAAGATTCATTAGGTCCCATTTGTTTAGTTTTGCTTTTATTTCCAATATTCTGGGAGGTGGGTCATAGAGGATCTTGCTGTGATTTATGTCGGAGAGTGTTTTGCCTATGTTCTCCTCTAGGAGTTTTATAGTTTCTGGTCTTACATTTAGATCTTTAATCCATTTTGAGTTTATTTTTGTGTATGGTGTTAGAAAGTGTTCTAGTTTCATTCTTTTACAAGTGGTTGACCAGTTTTCCCAGCACCACTTGTTAAAGAGGTTGTCTTTTTTCCATTGTATATCCTTGCCTCCTTTGTCAAAGATAAGGTGTCCATAGGTTCGTGGATTTATCTCTGGGCTTTCTATTCTGTTCCATTGATCTATATTTCTGTCTTTGTGCCAGTACCATACTGTCTTGATGACTGTGGCTTTGTAGTAGAGTCTGAAGTCAGGCAGGTTGATTCCTCCAGTTCCATTCTTCTTTCTCAAGATTACTTTGGCTATTCGAGGTTTTTTGTATTTCCATACAAATTGTGAAATTCTTTGGTCTAGTTCTGTGAAAAATACCGTTGGTAGCTTGATAGGGATTGCATTGAATCTATAGACTGCTTTGGGTTGAATAGCCATTTTGACAATATTAATTCTTCCAATCCATGAACACGGTATGTTTCTCCATCTGTTTGTGTCCTCTTTGATTTCTTTCATCAGTGTTTTATAGTTTTCTATGTATAGGTCCTTTGTTTCTTTAGGTAGATATACTCCTAAGTATTTTATTCTTTTTGTTGCAATGGTGAATGGTATTGTTTCCTTAATTTCTCTGTCTGTTTTTTCATTGTTAGTATATAGGAATGCAAGGGATTTCTGTGTGTTAATTTTATATCCTGCACCATTACTATATTCATTGATTAGCTCTAGTAATTTTCTGGTAGAATCTTTAGGGTTTTCTATGTAGAGGATCATGTCATCTGCAAACAGTGAGAGTTTTACCTCTTCTTTTCCTATCTGGATTCCTTTTAAAGGAAACTATAAGTAAGGTGAAAAGACAGCCCTCAGACTGGGAGAAAATAATAGCAAATGAAGAAACAGACAAAGGATTAATCTCAAAAATATACAAGCAACTCCTGCAGCTCAATTCCAGAAAAATAAATGACCCAATCAAAAAATGGGCCAAAGAACTAAACAGACATTTCTCCAAAGAAGACATACAGATGGCTAACAAACACATGAAAAGATGCTCAACATCACTCATTATTAGAGAAATGCAAATCAAAACCACAATGAGGTACCATTACACGCCAGTCAGGATGGCTGCTATCCAAAAGTCTACAAGCAATAAATGCTGGAGAGGGTGTGGAGAAAAGGGAACCCTCTTACACTGTTGGTGGGAATGCAAACTAGTACAGCCGCTATGGAAAACAGTGTGGAGATTTCTTAAAAAACTGGACATAGAACTGCCATATGACCCAGCAATCCCACTTCTGGGCATACACACTGAGGAAACCAGATCTGAAAGAGACACGTGCACCCCAATGTTCATCGCAGCACTGTTTATAATAGCCAGGACATGGAAGCAACCTAGATGCCCATCAGCAGATGAATGGATAAGGAAGCTGTGGTACATATACACCATGGAATATTACTCAGCCGTTAAAAAGAATTCATTTGAACCAGTCCTAATGAGATGGATGAAGCTGGAGCCCATTATACAGAGTGAAGTAAGCCAGAAAGATAAAGAACATTATAGCATACTGACACATGTATATGGAATTTAGAAAGGTGATAACAATAACCCTATATGCAGAACAGAAAAAGAGACACAGAAATACAGAACAGACTTTTGAACTCTCTGGGAGAATGTGAGGGTGGGATATTTCAAAAGAACAGCATGTATACTAACTATGGTGAAACAGATCACCAGCCCAGGTGGGATGCACGAGACAAGTGCTCCGGCCTGGTGCACTGGGAAGACCCAGAGGAATCGGGTGGAGAGGGAGGTGGGAGGGGGGATCGGGATTGGGAATACATGTAAATCCATGGCTGATTCATATCAATGTATGACAAAACCCACTGGAAAAAAAAATAAAAAAAAAAAAAAAAAAAAACTACAACAAATAAAAAAAAAAAAAAGAAAAAAAAAAAAAAGAAAAACATGAAGAGCCTGAAAAAGTGTGAAAAATATGAAAAGCTTCAAAAGGTGTGAAATACATGAGGAGCATGAAACTCTCTGAAAAATAGAAGGAGCATGAAGTGGTGTTCAAAAACATGAAGAGCCTGAAAAGTTGTGAAAATATGAAGAGCTTCAAAAATATGAAAAATATGAAGAGCTTCAAAGGGTGAGATAAATATGAAGAGCTTCAAAAGGTGTCAAAAATATTAGGAGCATGAAACGGTCTGAAAAATAGGCGGAGCATGAACTGGTGCTGAAAAACATGAAGAGCCTGAAAAGGTGTGCAAAATATGAAGAGCTTCAAAAGGTGTAAAAAATGAGAGCAGCATGAAACGGTATGAAAAATAGGAGGAGCATGAAGTGGAGCTGAAAAACATGAAGAGCCTGAAAAGGTGTGCAAAATATGAAGAGCTTCAAAAGGTGTCAAGAATATGTGGAGCAGGAAACGGTCTGAAAAATAGGAGGAGCATGAACTGGTGCTGAAAAACATGAAAGCCTGAAAAGGTTTGAAAAATATGAAGAGCTTCAAAAGGTGTGAAAAATATGAGGAGCATGAAGCGGTGTAGAAAACCATGAAGAGCCTGAAAAAGTGTGAAAAATATGAAGAGCTTCAAAAGTAGGCAAAAATATGAAGAGTATGAAACGGTCAAAAAAATAGGAGGAGCATGAAACTGTGTTCAAAAACATGAAGAGTCTGAAAAGGTGTGAAATATATGAAGAGTTTCAAAAGGTGTCAAAAATATGAAGAGCATGAAACGGTCTAAAAAATAGGAGGAGCATGAAGCGGCGTTGAAAAACATGAAGAGCCTGAAAAGGTGTGAAAAATATGAAGAGCTTCAAAAGGTGTCAAAAATATGAAGAGCATGATATGGTCTGAAAAATATGAGGAGCATGAAACGGTGTTGAAAAACATGAAGAGCCTGAAAATGTGTGAAATATATGAAGAACTTAAAAGGAGTCAAAAATATGAGATGCATGAAACGGTCTGAAAAATAGAAGGAACATGAAGCGGTGTTGAAAAACGTGAAGAGCCTGAAAAGGTTGAAAATATGAAGAGCTTTAAAAGGTGTCAAAAATATGAGGAGCATGAAACGGTCTGAAAAATAGGAGGAGCATGAAGCGGTGTTGAAAAACATGAAGAGCCTGAAAAGGTGTGAAAAATATGAAGAGCTTCAAAAGGTGTGAAAAATATGAGGAGCATGATACATTTTAAAAATAGGAGGAGCATGAAGCGGTGTTGAAAAACATGAAGAGCCTGAAAACGTGTGAAAATATGAAGAGCTTCAAAAATATGAAAAATATGAAGAGGTTCAAAGGGTGAAAAAAATATGAAGAGCTTGAAAATGTGTCAAAAATATGAGGAGCATGAAACGTTCTGAAAAATAGGAGGAGCATGAAGCGGTGTTGAAATACATGGAGAGCCTGAAAACGTGTGAAAAATATGAAGAGCTTCAAAAGGTGTGAAAAATATGAAGAGCTTCAAAAGGTGTGAAATACTTGAGGAGCATGAAACGGGTTGAAAAATAGGAGAAGCATGAAATGGTGTGGAAATATATGAAGAGAGTGAAAAGGTGTGAAAAATATGAAGAGCCTCAAAAGGTGTGAAAAATATGAGAAACATGACATGATCTGAAATATTGGAGGAGCATGAAGCGGTGTTGAAGAACATGAAGAGCCTGAAAAGGTGTGAACAATATTAAGAGCTTCAAAAGGTGTCAAAAATATGTGGAGCAAGTAAAGGTTTGAAAAATAGGAGGAGCATGAAGCGGTGTTCAAAAACATGAAGATCCTGAAAAGGTGTGAAAAATACGAAGAGCTTCAAAAGGTGTGAAAAGAATGAAGAGCTTCAAAAGGTGTCAAAAATATGAGGAAAATGAAACGGTCTGAAAAATTGGAGGAGCATGAAGCCGTGTTCAAAAACATGAACAGCTTGAAAATGTGTGAAAAATATGAAGAGCCTGAAAAGTTATGAAAAATACGAAGAGCTTCAAAAGGTGTCAAATATATGAGGAGCATGAAACGGTCTGAAAAATAGGAGGATCATAAAGCGGTGTTGAAAAACATGAAGAGCCTGAAAATGGTGTGAAAAATATCAAGAGCTTCAAAAGGTATCAAAAATGAGATGTGCATGAAACGGTCTGAAAAATAGGAGGAGCATGAAACGGTGTTCAAAAACATGAAGAGCCTGAAAAGGTGTGAAAAATATGAAGAGCCTCAAAAAATGTCAAAAATATGAGGAATATGAAACGGTCTGAAAAATAGAAAGATCATAAAGCGGTGTTGAAAAACATGAAGAGCCTGAAAATGGTGTGAAAAATATGAAGAGCTTCAAAAGGATCAAAAATGAAATGTGCATGAAACGGTCTGAAAAATATGAGGAGCATGAAGTGGTTGTGAAAAACATGAAAAGCCTGAAAATGTGTGCAAAATACGAAGAGCTTCAAAAGGTGTGAAATACATGAGGAGCATGAAACGCTCTGAAAAATAGGAGGAGCATTAAAAGATGTTGAAAAACATGAAGAGCCTGAAAACGTGTGAAAATATGAAGATCTTCAAAAGGTGTGAAAAATATGAAGAGCTTCAAAAGATGTCAAAAATGAGATGAGCATGAAACTGTCTGAAAAATGGGAGGAGCATGAAGTGGTGTTCAAAAAAATGAAGAGCCTAAAAAGGTGTGAAAAATATGCAGACCTTCAAAAGAAATCAAAAATATGAGGAGCATGAAACGGTCTGAAAAGTAGGAGGAGCATGAAGCGGTACTCAAAAACATGAAGAGCCTGAAAAGGTGTGAAAAAAGTGAAGAGCTTCAAAAGGTGTCAAAAATATGAAGTGCATGAAACGGTCTGAAAAATAGGAGGAGCATGAAGCGGCGTTGAAAAACATGAAGAGCCTGAAAAGGTGTGAAAAATATGAAGAGCTTCAAAAGGTGCCAAAATTATGAAGAGCAGGAAACAGTCTTAAAATTAGGAGGAGAATGAAGCGGTATAGAAAAACATGAAGAGCCAGAAACGGTGTGAAACAATGAAGCTTCAAAAGGTGTCAAAAATATGAAGTGCATGAAACGGTCTGAAAAATAGGAGGAGCATGAAGCGGCGTTGAAAAACATGAAGAGCCTGAAAAGGTGTGAAAAATATGAAGAGCTTCAAAAGGTGCCAAAATTATGAAGAGCATGAAACAGTCTTAAAATTAGGAGGAGAATGAAGCGGTATAGAAAATCATGAAGAGCCAGAAAAGGTGTGAAACAATGAAGCTTCAAAAGGTGTCAAAAATATGAGGAGCATGAAACGGTCTGAAAAATAGGAGGAGCATGAAACTGTGTTGAAATCATGAAGAGCCTGAAAAGGTGTGAAAAATACGAAGAGCTTCAAAAGGTGTCAAACATATGAGGAACATGAAACGGTCTGAAAAACAGGAGGAGCATGAAGCGGTGTTGAAAAACATGAAGCGTCTAAAAAGGTGTGAAAAGTATGGAGACCATCAAAGGGTGTCAAAATATGAGGAGTGTGAAACTTTGTTGAAAAACATGACAAGCATGAAAAGGTGTGAAAAATATGAAGATCTTCAAAAGGTGTCAAAAATATGAGGAGCATGAAACGGTCTGAAAAATAGGAGAAGCATGAAACGGTCTGAAATATAAGACGAGCATGAAACATTGTTGAAATCATGAAGTGCATGAAAAGGTTTGAAAAATATGAAGAGCTTCAAAATTTGTCAAAAATATGAGGAGCACGAAACTGTATGAAAAATAGGAGGAGCATGAAAAAGTGTTGAGAAACATGATGAGCATGAAGAGGTGTGAAAAATATGAAGAGCTTCAAAACGTGTCAAATATATGAGGAGCATGAAACTCTCTGAAAAATAGGAGAAGCATGAAAAGTTTTGAAAAACATGAAGCGCATGAAAAGGTGTGAAAAATATGAAGAGCTTCAAAAGGGGTCAAAAATATGAGGAGCATGAAACGGTCTGAAATATATGTGGAGTATGAAACGGTCTGAAAAATATGAGGAGCATGAAACGGTCTGAATAAAAGGAGGAGCATGAAACGATGTTCAAAAACATGAAGAGCGTGAAAATGTGTGAAAAATATGAAGAGCTTCAAAAAGTGTAAAAAATATGAGGAGCATGAAACGGTCTGAAAAATAGGAGAAGAATGAAGAGGAGTTTAAAAACATGAAGAGCCTGAAAAGGTGTGAAATATAGGAAGAACTTCAAAAGCTTTCAAAAATATGAGGAGCATGGAACGGTCTGAAACATAGCAGGAGCATGAAACGGTGTTGAAAAAGATGAAGAGCCAGAAAAGGTGTGAAAAATATGAAGAGCTTCAAAAAGTGTCAAAAATATGAGGAGCATGAAACGGTCTGAAAAATAGGAGGAGCATGAAAAGGTGTTGAAAAACATGAACAGCCTGAAAATGTGTGAAAAATATGAAGAGCTTCAAAAGGTGTGAAAAATATGAAGAGCTTCAAAAGGTATGAAAAATATGAAGAGCTTCAAAAGGTGTCAAATATATGAGGAGCATGAAACGGTCTGAAAAATAGGAGGAGTATGAAGCGATGTTGAAAAACATGAAGAGTCTGAAAAGGTGTGAAATATATGAAGAGCTTCAAAAGTTGTGAAATATAGGAGGAGCATGAAGCGGTGTTCAAAAACATGAAGAGCCTGAAAAGGTGTGAAATATATGAAGAGCTTCAAATGGTGTCAAAAATATGAGGAGCATGAAGCGGTGTTCAAAAACTTGAAGAGCTTGAAAAGGAGTGAAATATATGAAGAGCTTAAAAAGGTGTGAAATATAGGAGGAGCATGAAGCGGTGTTCAGAAACATGAAGAGCCTTAAAATGTGTGAAATATATGAAGAGCTTCTAAAGGTGTCAAAAATAAGAGGAGCATGAAACAGTCTGAAAATAGAAGGAGCATGAAAAGGTGTTGAAAAACATGAAGAGCCTAAAAACTTGTGAAAAATATGAAGTGCTTCAAAAGGTGTGAAAAATATAAAGAGCTTCAAAAGGTGTCAAAATATGAGGAGCATGAAACGGTCTGAAAAATAGGAGGAGGATGAAGCGATGTTGAAAAACATGAAGAGTCTGAAAAGGTGTGAAATATATGAAGAGCTTCAAAAGGTGTCAGAAATATGAGGAGCATGAAACGGTCTGAAAAATAGGAGGAGCATGAAACGGTGTTGAAAAACCTGAAGAAAAGGAAAAGGTGAGAAATATATGAAGAGCTTCAAAAGGTGTGAAAAATATGAGGAGCATGAAACGGTCTGAAAAATAGGAGGAGTATTAAACGGTGTTCAAAAACATGAAAAGCCTGAAAATGTGTGAAAAATATTAAGAGCTTCAAAAGGTGTGAAAAATATGAGGAGCATGAAGCGGTGTTCAAAAACATGAAGAGCCTGAAAAGGTGTGAAATATATGAAGAGCTCCAAAAGGTGTCAGAAATATGAGGAGCATGAAACAGTCTGAAAAAAAGGAGGAGCTTGAAATGGTGTTGAAAAACAAGAAGAGCCTGAAATGGTGTGAAAAATATGAAGAGCTTCAACAGGTGTGTAAAATATGAGGAGCATGAAACGTTCTGAAAAATAGGAGGAGCATGAAGCTTTGTTGACAAAAATGAAGAGCCTGAAATGGTGTGAAAAATATGAAGCGCTTCAAAAGGTGTCAAAAATTTGAGAAGCATGAAACGGACTGAAAAATAGGAGGAGCGTGAAGCGGTGTTCAAAAACATGAAGAGCTTGAAAAGGTGTGAAATATAAGAAGAGCTTAAAAAGGTGTGAAATATAGGAGGAGCATGAACCGGTGTTCAAAAACATGAAGAGCCTTAAAAGTTGTGAAATATATGAAGAGCTTCAAAAGGTGTCAAAAATATGAGGAGCATGAAATAGTCTGAAAAATAGGAGGAGCATGAAATGGTGTTGAAAAACATGAAGAGCATGAAAAGATGTGAAAAATATGAAGAGCTTCTAAAGGTGTCAAAAATAAGAGGAGCATGAAACAGTCTGAAAATAGGAGGAGCATGAAACGGTGTTGCAAAGCATGAAGAGCCTGAAAATGTGTGAAAAATATGGACAGCTTCAAAATGTGTCAAAAATATAATAGCATGAAACAGTCTGAAAATACGAGGAGCATGAAACGGTGTTGAAAAGCATGAAGAGCCTGAAAAGGTGTGAAAAACATGAAGAGCTTCAAAGGGTGAAATAATATGAGGAGCATGAAACGGTCTGAAAAATAGGAGGAGCATGAAACGGTGTTGAAAAACATGAAGAGCCTGAAAATTTGTGAATAATATGAAAAGCTTCAAAAGGTGTCAAATATATGAGGAGCATGAAACGTTTTGAAAAATAGGAGTAGCATGAAGCAGTGTTCAAAAACGTGAAGAGCCTGAGAAGGTGTGAAAAATATGAACAGTTTCAATGGTGTCAAAAATATGAGGAGCATGAAACGGTCTGAAAAATAGGAGCAGCATGAAACGGTGTTGAATAACATGAAGAGCCTGGAATGGTATGAAAAATATGAAGAGCGTCAAAACGTGTCAAAAATATGAGGAGCATGAAACGGTCTGAAAAATAGGAGCAGCATGAAATGGTGTTCAAAAACATGAAGATCCTGAAAAGGTGTGAAAAATATGAAGAGCTTCAAAAGGTGTGAAATATATGAGGAGCATGAAACGGTCTGAAAAATCGGAGGAGCATGAAGCTGTGCTCAAAACATGAAGATCAAGAAAAGGTGTGAAAAATATGAAGAGCTTCGAAAGGTGTGACAAATATGAGGAGCATGAAACGGTCTGAAAATTTGGAGGAGTACGAAACGTGCTGAAAACTAGTAGGAGCATGAAAATGGCAGAAAAATAGGAGAATCATGAAGCCGTGTAAAAAAACATGAAGAGCGTGAAAGGTTGTGAAAAATAGGAGGAGCTTCAAAATGTGTGAAAAATATGAGGAGCATGAAACGATCTGAAAATAGGAGGAGCATGAAGCGGTGTTGAAAACATGAAGAGCCTGAAAAGGTGTGAAAAATATGAAGAGCTTCAATACGTGTCAAAAATATGAGGAGCATGAAATGTTCTGAAAAATAGGAGCATGAAGCGGTGTTGAAAAACATGAAGAGCCTGAAAAGGTGTGAAAAATATGAAGAGCTTCAATACGTATCAAAAATATGCGGAGGCTGAAACGGTCTCAAAAATAGGAGGAGCATGAAACGGTCTGAAAAATAGGAGGAGCATGAAGCGGTGTTGAAAAACATGAAGAGCCTGAAAAGATGTGAAAAATATTTATAGCTTCAAAAGATTTCAAATATATGAGGAGCATGAAAAGGTCTGATAAACAGGGGGAGCGTGAAGCGATGTTCAAAAACATGAAGGGCCTGAAAAGGTGTGAAAAATATAAAGAGCTTCAATAGGTTTCAAAAATATGAGGAGCATGAAACGGTCTGAAAAATAGGAGGAGCCTGAAGCGGTGTTGAAAAACATGAAGAGCCTGAAAAGGTATGAAAAATATGAAGTGCTTCAAAAGGTGTCAAAAATTTGAGAAGCATGAAACGGTCTGAAAAATAGGAGGAGCGTGAAGCGGTGTTCAAAAACATGAAGAGCTTGAAAAGGTGTGAAATATAAGAAGAGCTTCAAAAGGTGTGAAATATAGGAGGAGCATGAAGTGGTGTTCAGAAACATGAAGAGCCTTAAAAGTTGTGAAATATATGAAGAGCTTCAAAAGGTGTCAAAAATATGAGGAGCATGAAATAGTCTGAAAAATAGGAGGAGCATGAAATGGTGTTGAAAAACATGAAGAGCATGAAAAGATGTGAAAAATATGAAGAGCTCCTAAAGGTGTCAAAAATAAGAGGAGCATAAAACAGTCTGAAAATAGGAGGAGCATGAACCGGTGTTGCAAAGCATGAAGAGCCTGAAAATGTGTGAAAAATATGGAGAGCTTCAAAAGGTGTCAAAAATATAACAGCATGAAACAGTCTGAAAATACGAGGAGCATGAAACGGTGTTGAAAAGCATGAAGAGCCTGAAAAGTTGTGAAAAACATGAAGAGCTTCAAAGTGTGAAATAATATGAGGAGCATGAAACGGTCAGAAAAATAGGAGGAGCATGAAACGGTGTGAAAAACATGAAGAGCCTGAAAATTTGTGAATAATATGAAGAGCTTCAAAAGGTGTCAAATATATGAGGAGCATGAAACGTTTTGAAAAATAGGAGTAGCATGAAGCGGTGTTCAAAAACGTGAAGAGCCTGAGAAGGTGTGAAAAATATGAACAGCTTCAATGGTGTCAAAAATATGAGGAGCATGAAACGGTCTGAAAAATAGGAGCAGCATGAAACGGTGTTGAATAACATGAAGAGCTTGGAATGGTATGAAAAATATGAAGAGCCTCAAAACGTGTCAAAAATATGAGGAGCATGAAACGGTCTGAAAAATAGGAGCAGTATGAAATGGTGTTCAAAAACATGAAGATCCTGAAAAGGTGTGAAAAATATGAAGAGCTTCAAAAGGTGTGAAATATATGAGGAGCATGAAACGGTCTGAAAAATCGGAGGAGCATGAAGCTGTGCTCAAAAACATGAAGATCCAGAAAAGGTGTGAAAAATATGAAGAGCTTCGAAAGGTGTGACAAATATGAGGAGCATGAAACGGTCGGAAATTTTGGAGGAGTACGAAACGTGCTGAAAACTAGTAGGAGCATGAACCTGGCAGAAAAATAGGAGAATCATGAAGCCGTGTAAAAAAACATGAAGAGCGTGAAAGGTTGTGAAAAATAGGAGGAGCTTCAAAATGTGTGAAAAATATGAGGAGCATGAAACGATCTGAAAATAGGAGGAGCATGAAGCGGTGTTGAAAAACACGAAGAGCCTGAAAAGGTGTGAAAAATATGAAGAGCTTCAATACGTGTCAAAAATATGAGGATCATGTAATGTTCTGAAAAATAGGAGCATGAAGCGGTGTTGAAAAACATGAAGAGCCTGAAAAGGTGTGAAAAATATGAAGAGCTTCAATACGTATCAAAAATATGCGGAGGCTGAAACGGTCTCAAAAATAGGAGGAGCATGAAGCGGTGTTGAAAAACATGAAGAGCCTGAAAAGATGTGAAAAATATTAAGAGCTTCAAAAGGTTTCAAATATATGAGGAGCATGAAAAGGTCTGATAAACAGGAGGAGCGTGAAGCCATGTTCAAAAACATGAAGGGCCTGAAAAGGTGTGAAAAATATAAAGAGCTTCAATAGGTTTCAAAAATATGAGGAGCATGAAACGGTCTGAAAAATAGGAGGAGCCTGAAGCGGTGTTGAAAAACATGAAGAGCCTGAAAAGGTATGAAAAATATGAAGAGCTTCAAAAGGTGTCAAAAATATGAGGAGCATGAAACGGTCTGAAAAATAGGAGGAGGATGAAGCGATGTTGAAAAACATGAAGAGTCTGAAAAGGTGTGAAATATATGAAGAGCTTCAAAATGTGTCACAAATATGAGGAGCATGAAACGGTCTGAAAAATAGGAGGAGCATGAAACGGTGTTGAAAAACCTGAAGAACAGGAAAAGGTGAGAAATATATGAAGAGCTTCAAAAGGTGTGAAAAATATGAGGAGCATGAAACGGTCTGAAATATAGGAGGAGCATTAAACGGTGTTCAAAAACATGAAGAGCCTGAAAATGTGTGAAAAATATTAAGAGCTTCAAAAGGTGTGAAAATTATGAGGAGCATGAAGCGGTGTTCAAAAACATGAAGAGCTTGAAAAGGTGTGAAATATATGAAGATCTTCAAAAGGTGTGAAAAATAAGAGGAGCATGAAGCCGTGTTCAAAAACATGAAGAGCATGAAAAGGTGTGAAATATATGAAGAGCTTCAAAAGGTGTCAGAAATATGAGGAGCATGAAACAGTCTGAAAAATAGGAGGAGCTTGAAATGGTGTTGAAAAACAAGAAGAGCCTGAAATGGTGTGAAAAATATGAAGATCTTCAACAGGTGTGTAAAAGATGAGGAGCATGGAACGGTCTGAAAAATAGGAGGAGCATGAAGCTTTGTTGACAAAAATGAAGAGCCTGAAATGGTGTGAAAAATATGAAGCGCTTCAAAAGGTGTCAAAAATTTGAGAAGCATGAAACGGACTGAAAAATAGGAGGAGCGTGAAGCGGTGTTCAAAAACATGAAGAGCTTGAAAAGGTGTGAAATATAAGAAGAGCTTAAAAAGGTGTGAAATATAGGAGGAGCATGAAGCGGTGTTCAGAAACATGAAGAGCCTTAAAAGTTGTGAAATATATGAAGAGCTTCAAAAGGTGTCAAAAATATGAGGAGCATGAAATAGTCTGAAAAATAGGAGGAGCATGAAATGGTGTTGAAAAACATGAAGAGCATGAAAAGATGTGAAAAATATGAAGAGCTTCTAAAGGTGTCAAAAATAAGAGGAGCATGAAACAGTCTGAAAATAGGAGGAGCATGAAACGGTATTGCAAAGCATGAAGAGCCTGAAAATGTGTGAAAAATATGGAGAGCTTCAAAAGGTGTCAAAAATATAATAGCATGAAACAGTCTGAAAATACGAGGAGCATGAAACGGTGTTGAAAAGCATGAAGAGCCTGAAAAGGTGTGAAAAACATGAAGAGCTTCAAAGGGTGAAATAATATGAGGAGCATGAAACGGTCTGAAAAATAGGAGGAGCATGAAACGGTGTTGAAAAACATGAAGAGCCTGAAGATTTGTGAATAATATGAAAAGCTTCAAAAGGTGTCAAATATATGAGGAGCATGAAACGTTTTGAAAAATAGGAGTAGCATGAAGCGGTGTTTAAAAACGTGAAGAGCCTGAGAAGGTGTGAAAAATATGAACAGTTTCAATGGTGTCAAAAATATGAGGAGCATGAAACGGTCTGAAAAATAGGAGCAGCATGAAACGGTGTTGAATAACATGAAGAGCCTGGAATGGTATGAAAAATATGAAGAGCATCAAAACGTGTCAAAAATATGAGGAGCATGAAACGGTCTGAAAAATAGGAGCAGTATGAAATGGTGTTCAAAAACATGAAGATCCTGAAAAGGTGTGAAAAATATGAAGAGCTTCAAAAGGTGTGAAATATATGAGGAGCATGAAACGGTCTGAAAAATCGGAGGAGCATGAAGCTGTGCTCAAAAACATGAAGATCCAGAAAAGGTGTGAAAAATATGAAGAGCTTCAAAAGGTGTGACAAATATGAGGAGCATGAAACGGTCTGAAAATTTGGAGGAGTACGAAACGTGCTGAAAACTAGTAGGAGCATGAACCTGGCAGAAAAATAGGAGAATCATGAAGCCGTGTAAAAAAACATGAAGAGCGTGAAAGGTTGTGAAAAATAGGAGGAGCTTCAAAGTGTGTGAAAAATATGAGGAGCATGAAACGATCTGAAAATAGGAGGAGCATGAAGCGGTGTTGAAAAACATGAAGAGCCTGAAAAGGTGTGAAAAATATGAAGAGCTTGAATACGTGTCAAAAATATGAGCAGCATGAAATGTTCTGAAAAATAGGAGCATGAAGCGGTGTTGAAAAACATGAAGAGCCTGAAAAGGTGTGAAAAATATGAAGAGCTTCAATACGTATCAAAAATATGCGGAGGCTGAAACGGTCTCAAAAATAGGAGGAGCATGAAACGGTCTGAAAAATAGGAGGAGCATGAAGCGGTGTTGAAAAACATGAAGAGCCTGAAAATGTGTGAAAAATATTAAGAGCTTCAAAAGGTGTGAAAAATATAAGGAGCATGAAGCGGTGTTCAAAAACATGAAGAGCTTGAAAAGGTGTGAAATATATGAAGAGCTTCAAAAGGTGTGAAAAATATGAGGAGCATGAAACTGTGTTGAAAAACAAGAAGAGCATGAAAAGGTGTGAAAAATATGAGGAGCATGAAAAGGTCTGAAAAATAGGAGGAGCATGAAATGTTGTTGAAAAACATGAAGAGCATGAAAAGGTGTGAAAAATATGAAGAGCTTCAAAAGGTGTCAATAATAAGAGGTGCATGAAACAGTCTGAAAAATAGGAGGAGCATGAAACGATCTGAAAAATAGGAGGAGCATGAAACGGTGTTGAAAAACCTGAAGAACAGGAAAAGGTGAGAAATATATGAAGAGCTTCAAAAGGTGTGAAAAATATGAGGAGCATGAAACGGTCTGAAAAATAGGATGAGCATTAAACGGTGTTCAAAAACATGAAGAGCCTGAAAATGTGTGAAAAATATTAAGAGCTTCAAAAGGTGTGAAAAATATGAGCAGCATGAAGCGGTGTTCAAAAACATGAAGAGCTTGAAAAGGTGTGAAATATATGAAGATCTTCAAAAGGTGTGAAACATAGGAGGAGCATGAAGCCGTGTTCAAAAACATGAAGAGTCTGAAAAGGTGTGAAATATATGAAGAGCTTCAAAAGGTGTCAGAAATATGAGGAGCATGAAACAGTCTGAAAAATAGAAGGAGCTTGAAATGGTGTTGAAAAACAAGAAGAGCCTGAAAAGGTGTGAAATATATGAAGAGCTTCAAAAATGTGTCAAAAATAAGAGGAGCATGAAGCGGTGTTCAAAAACATGAAGAGCTTGAAAAGGTGTGAAATATATGAAGAGCTTCAAAAAGTGTGAAATATAGGAGGAGCATGAAGCGGTGTTCAGAAAAATGAAGAGCCTTAAAAGGTGTGAAATATATGAAGAGCTCCAAAAGGTGTCAAAAACATTACGACCATGAAACGGTTTGAAAAATAGGAGGATCATGAAACTGTCTGAAAAATATGACGAGCATGAAACGGGCTGAAAAATAGGAGGAGAATGAAGCGGTGTAGAAATACATGAAGAGCCTGAAAAGGTCTGAAATACATGAAGAGCTTCAAAACGTGTCAAAATATGAGTAGCATAAATCGGTCTCAAAATATGACGAGCATGAAGCGGTGTTGAAAAACATGTAGAGCCTGAAAAAGATGTGAAATACATGAAGAGCTTCAAAAGGTGTCAAAATATGAGTAGCATAAAATGGTCTCAAAAATATGGGGAGCATGAAGTGGTGTTGAAAATCATGAAGAGCCTGAAAAGGTGTGAATAATATGAAGAGATTCAAAAGGTGTCAAACATATGAGGAGCATGAAAGTGTGTTGAAAAACATGAAGAGCCTGAAAAGGTGTGAAAAATATGAGGAGCTTCAAAAGTTGTCAAAAATATGAGGAGCATGAAACGGTCTGAAAAATAGGAGGAGCATGAAATGGTGTTCAAAACATGAAGAGCCTGAAAAGGTGTGAAAAATATGAAGAGCTTCAAAGTTATCGAAAATATGAGGAGCATGAAACGGTCTGAAAAATAGGAAGAGCATGAAGCGGTGTTGAATAACATGAAGATCTTGAAAAGGTGTGAACAATATTAGGAGCATGAAACGGTCTCAAAAATATGAGGAGCATGAAACGGTGTTGAAAATCATGAAGAGCCTGAAAAGGTGTGAATAATATGAAGAGATTCAAAAGGTGTCAAACATATGAGGAGCAAGAAACTGTGATGAAAAACAAGAAGAGCATGAAAAGGTGTGAAAAATATGAGGAGCATGAAAAGGTCTGAAAAATAGGAGGAGCATGAAATGTTGTTGAAAAACATGAAGAGCATGAAAAGGTGTGAAAAATATGAAGAGCTTCAAAAGGTGTCAATAATAAGAGGTGCATGAAACAGTCTGAAAAATAGGAGGAGCATGAAACGATCTGAAAAATAGGAGGAGCATGAAACGGAGTTGAAAAACCTGAAGAACAGGAAAAGGTGAGAAATATATGAAGAGCTTCAAAAGGTGTGAAAAATATGAGGAGGATGAAACGGTCTGAAAAATAGGAGGAGCATTAAACGGTGTTCAAAAACATGAAGAGCCTGAAAATGTGTGAAAAATATTAAGAGCTTCAAAAGGTGTGAAAAATATGAGGAGCATGAAGCCGTGTTCAAAAACATGAAGAGCTTGAAAAGGTGTGAAATATATGAAGATCTTCAAAAGGTGTGAAACATAGGAGGAGCATGAAGCCGTGTTCAAAAACATGAAGAGCCTGAAAAGGTGTGAAATATATGAAGAGCTTCAAAAGGTGTCAGAAATATGAGGAGCATGAAACAGTCTGAAAAATAGGAGGAGCTTGAAATGGTGTTGAAAAACAAGAAGAGCCTGAAATGGTGTGAAATAAATGAAGAGCTTCAAAACGTGTCAAAAATATGAGGAGCATGAAACGGTCTGAAAAATAGGAGGAGCATGAAGCTTTGTTGAGAAAAATGAAGAACATGAAAAGGTGTGAAAAATATGAAGAGCTTCAAAAGGTGTCAAAAATTTGAGAAGCGTGAAACGGTCTGAAAAATACGAGAAGCATGAAGCGATGTTGAAAAACATGAAGAGCCTGAAAAGGTGTGAAATAAATGAAGAGCTTCAAAACGTGTCAAAAATATGAGGAGCATGAAACGGTCTGAAAAATAGGAGGAGCATTTAGCGGTGTTGAAAAATATGAAGACCCTGAATAGGTGTGAAAAATATGAAGAGGTTCAAAAAGTGTGAAAAATATGAGGAGCATGAAACGATCTGAAAAATAGGTGTAGCAGGAAGCGGTGTTCAAAAACATGAAGAGCCTGACAGGTGTGAAAAGTATGAAGAGCTTCAAAAAGTGTGAAAAATATGAAGAGCTTCAAAAAGTGTGAAAAATATGAGGAGCAAGAAATGGTCTGAAAAACAGGAGAAGAATGAAGAGGTGTTTAAAAACATGAAGAGCCTGAAAAGGTGTGAAATATATGAAGAACTTCAAAAGGTTTCAAAAATATGAGGAGCATGAAACGGTCTGAAACATAGGAGGAGCATGAAGCAGTGTTTAAAAACATGAAGAGCATGAAAAGGTGTGAAGAAAATGAAGAGTTTCAAAAGTTGACATAAATATGAGGAGAATGAAACGGTCTGAAAAATATGAGGAGCATGAAACGGTCTGAAAAAGAGGAGGAGCATGAATCGGTGTTGAAAATCATGAAGAGCCTGAAAACGTGTGAGAAATATGAAGAGCTTCAAAAGGTGTCAAAAATATGAAGAGCTTCAAAAGGTGTCAGAAATGAGAGGAGTATGAAGCGGTCTCAAAAATAGGAGGAGCATGAAGCGGTGTTCAAAAACATGAAGAGCCTGAAAAGGTGTGAAAAATATGAAGAGCTTCAAAAGGTGTCAAAAATGAGATGAGCATGAAACGGTCTGAAAAATAGGACGAGCCTGAAGCGGTTTTGAAACACATGAAGAGCCTGAAAAGGTGTGAAAAATATGAAGAGCTTCAAAAGGTGTGAAATACATGAGGAGCATGAAACTCTCTGAAAAATAGCAGGAGCATGAAGTGGTGTTCAAAAATATGAACAGCCTGAAAAGGTGTGAAAAATATGAAGAGCTTCAAAATGTGTGAAAAATATGAGGAGCATGATGCGGTCTGAAAAATAGGAGGAGCATGAAGCGGTGTTCAAAAACATAAAGAGCCTGAAAAGTTGTGAAAAATATGAAAAGCTTCAAAAGGTGTCAAAAATATGAGGAGCATGAAACGGTCTGAAAAATAGGAGGAGCATGAAGCGGTGTTCAAAAATATGAAGAGCCTGAAAAGGTGTGAAAAATATGAAGAGCTTCAAAAGGTGTCAAAAATATGAGGAACATGAAACGGTCTGAAAAATATGATGAGCATGAAGCGGTGTTCAAAAACATGAAGAGCCTGAAAATGTGTGAAAAATATGAAGAGCTTCAAAAGGTGTGAAAAATATGAGGAACATGAAACGGTCTGAAAAATAGGAGGAGCATGAAGCGATGTTCAAAAACGTGAAGAGCCTGAAAATGTGTGAAAAATAAGAAGAGCTTTAAAAGATGTCAAAAATGAGATGAACATGAAGCGGTCTGAAAAGTAGGAGGAGCATAAAGTGGTGTTTAAAAAATGAAGAGCCTGAAAAGGTGTGAAAATTATGAATAGCTTCTAAAGGTGTCAGAAATATGAGGAGCATGAAACGGTCTGAAAAATAGGAGGAGCATGAAGTGGTGTTGAAAAACATGAAGAGCCTGAGAAGGTGTGAAATATATGAAGAGCTTCTAAAGCTATTAAAAATATGAGGAGCATGAAACAGTCTGAAAAATAGGAGGAGCATGAAGTGGTGTTGAAAAACATGAAGAGCCTGAAAAAGTGTGAAAAATATGAAGAGCTTCAAAAGGTTTGAAATACATGAGGAGCATGAAACGGTCTGAAAAATTGGAGGAGCATGAAGCGGTGTTCAAAAACATGAAAAGTCTGAAAAGTGTGAAAAATATGAAGAGCTTCAAAAGGTGTCAAAAATATGAGGAGCATGAAACAGTCTGAAAAATAGGAGGAGAATGAAGCTGTGTTGAAAAACATGAAGAGCCTGAAAAGGTGTGAAAAATATGAAGAGCTTCAAAAGGTGTAAAATATATGAGGAGCATGAAACGGTGTTCAAAAACATGAAGAGCCTGAAAAGTTGTGAAGAATATGAAGAGCTTCAAAAGGTGTAAAAAAAAATATGAGGAGCATGAAACGATCTGAAAAATAGGAGGAGCATGAAGCGGTGTTGAAAAACATGAAGAGCCTGAAAAGGTGTGAAAAATATGAAGAGCTTCAAAAGGTGTCAAAAATATGAGGAGCATGTAATGGTCTGAAAAATAAGAGGAGCATGAAACGCTGTTCAAAAAAATGAAGAGAATGAAATATTCTGATAAATATGAAGAGCTTCAAAAGGTGTGAAAAATATGAGGAACATGAAACGTTCAGAAATATAGGAGGAGCATGAAGTGGTGTTGGAAAACATGAAGAGCCTGAAAAAGTGTGAAAAAATGAAGAGTTTCTAAAAGTGTCAAAAATATGAGGAGCATGAAACGGTCTGAAAAATAGGAGGAGCATGAAGCGGTGTTCAAAAACATGAAGAGCCTGAAAAGGTGTGAAAATTATGAAAAGCTTCAAAAGGTGTGAAATACATGAGCAGCATGTAAAGTTCTGAAAAATAGGAAGAGCATGAGATGGTGTTGAAAAACATGAAGAGCCTGAAAACGTGTGAAAAATATGAAGAGCTTCAAAAGGTGCCAAAAATATGACGAGCATGAAATGGTCTGAGAAATAGGAGGAGCATGAAACGGTTTTTAAAAACATGAAGAGCCTGAAATTGTGTCAAAAATATGAAGAGCTTCAAAAGTGTGAAATACATGAGGAGCATAAAACGATCTGAAAAATAGGAGGAGCATGAAGCGGTGTTCAAAAATCTGAAGAGCCTGAAAAGGTGTGAAATATATGAAGAGCTTCAAAAGGTGTGAAACATAGGAGGAGCATGAAGCGGTCTTAAATATAGGAGGAGCATGAAGCGGTGTTGAAAAACATGAAGAGCCTGAAAAGGTGTGAAAAATATGAAGAGCTTCAAAAGGTGTGAAAAATATGAAGAGCTTCAAAAGGTGTCAAAAATATGAGGAGCAAGAAACGGTCTGAAAAATAGGAGGAGCAAGAAACGGTTTTAACAAACATGAAGAGAGTGAAAAGGTGTGAAAAATATGAAGAGCTTCAAAAGGTATCAAAATATGAGCTGCATGAAACGGGCTGAAATATAGGAGGAGCATGAAGCGGTGAAGGAAAACATGAAGAGCATGAAAACTTGTGAAAAATATGAAGAGCTTCAAAAGGTGTCACAAATATGAGGAGCATGAAACGGTCTGAAAAATAGGAGGGGCATGAAGTGGTGTTGAAAAACATGAAGAGCCTCAAAAGGTGTGAAGAATATGAAGAGCTTCAAAAGGTGTCAAAAATATGAGGAACAAGAAACGGTCTGAAAAATAGGAGGAGCATGAAGCGGTGTAGAAAAACATGAAGAGCCTCAAAAGATGTGAAGAATATGAAGAGCTTCAAAATGTGACAAAAATATGAGGGGCAAGAAACGGTCTGAAAAATAGGAAGAGCAAGAAACGGTTTTAACAAACATGAAGAGAGTGAAAAGTTGTGAAAAATATGAAGAGCTTCAAAAGGTATCAAAATATGAGGAGCATGAAACGGTCTTAAAAATAGGAGGATCATGAAGCGGTGTTGAAAAACAGGAAGCGCCTGAAAAGGTGTGAAAAATATGAAGAGCTTGAAAATGTGTCAAAAATATGAGGAGCATGAAATGGTCTGAACAAGAGGAGGAGCCTGAAAAGGAGTTCAAAAACATGAAGAGCCTGAAAAGGTGTGAAAATTATGAAGAGCTTCAAAAGGTGTCATAAATATGGAGAGCATGAAACGGTCTGAAAAATAGGAGGAGCATGAAGCGGTGTTGAAAAACAGGAAGCGCCTGATAAGGTGTGAAAAATATGAAGATCTTCACAAGGTGTCAGAAATACGAGGAGCATGAAACGGTCTCAAAAACAGGAGGAGCATGAAAGGGTGTTAAAAACATGAACAGCATGAAAAGCTTTGAAAAATATGAAGAGCTTCACATGGTGTCAGAAATACGAGGAGCATGAAACGGTCTGAAAAATATGAGGAGCATGAAATGGTGTGAAAAATATGAAGAGCTTCAAAATGAGTCAAAAATATGAGGAGCATGAAACGGTCTGAAAAATATGAGGAGCATGAAACGGTGTGAAAAATATGAAGAGCTTCAAAAGGTGTCAAAAATATGAGGAGCATGACATGGTCAGAAATATAGGAGGAGGATGAAGCGGATTTAAAAAACTTGAAGAGCCTGAAAAAGTGTGACAATTATGAAGCGCTTCAAAAGGTGTCAAAATTATGGGGAGCATTAAACGGTCTGAAAAATAGGCGGAGCATGAAATGGTGTTGAAAAATATGAAGAGCATTAAAAGGTGTGAAAAATATGAGGAGCTTCAAAAAGTGTGAAAAATATGAAGAGCATGAAATGGTCTGAAAAATATGAGGAGCATGAAACGGTGTTCAAAAACATGAAGAGCCTGAAAAGGTGTGCAATATATGAAGAGCTTCAAAAGGTGTCAAAAATGTGAATTGCATGAAACCGTCAGAAAAATAGGAGGAGCATGAAACGGTCTGAAAAAATGGAGGAGCATGAAATAGTGTTGAAAAACATGAAGAGCCTGAAAATGTGTGAAAAATATGAAGAGCTTCAAAAGGTGTCAAAAATATGAGGAGCATGAAACGGTCTGAAATAGGAGGAGCATGAAGCAGTGTTGAAAAACAGGAAGTGCCTGAAAAGTGTGAAAAATATGAAGAGCTTCAAAATGTGTCAAAAATATGAGGAGCATGAAATGGTCTGAACAACAGGAGGAGCCTGAAAAGGAGTTCAAAAAGATGAAGAGCCTGAAAAGATGTGAAAAATATTAAGAGCTTCAAAAGGTGTCAAAAATATGAGGAGCATGTAACGGTCTGAAAAATAGGAGGAGCATGAAGCGGTGTTGAAAAACAGGAAGCGCCTGAAAAGGTGTGAAAAATATGAAGATCTTCACAAGGTGTCAGAAATACGAGGAGCATGAAACGGTCTCAAAAATAGGAGGAGCATGAAAGGGTGTTGAAAAACATGAACAGCATGAAAAGCTTTGAAAAATATGAAGAGCTTCACAAGGTGTTAGAAATACGAGGAGCATGAAACGGTCTGAAAAATATGAGGAGCATGAAACGGTGTTCAAAAACATGAAAACCATTAAAAGTTGTGAAATCTATGAAGAGCTTCAAAATATGTTAAAAATTGGAGGAGCATGAAACGGTCTGAAAAATATGAGGAGCAAGAAACGGTGTGAAAAATATGAAGAGCTTCAAAAGGTGTCAAAATAATGAGGAGCATGACACGGTCAGAAATATAGGAGGAGGATGATGCGGATTTGAAAAACATGAAGAGCCTGAAAAGGTGTGACAATTATGAAGCGCTTCAAAAGGTGTCAAAATTTTGGGGAGCATTAAACGGTCTGAAAAACAGGAGGAGCATGAAGTGGTGTTGAAAAACATGAAGAGCCTGAAAAGGTGTGAAATATAGGAAGAGCTTCAAAAGGTGTCAAAAATATGAGGAGCATGAAACGGTCTGAAAAATATGAGGAGCATGAAACGGTGTTGAGAAACATGAAGAGCCTGAAAAGGTGTGAAAAATATGAAGAGCATGAAAAGCTGTGAAAAATATGAAGAGCTTCAAAAGGTGTCAAAAATATGAGGAGCAAGAAACGGTCTGAAAATTAGGAGGAGCATGAAGCCGTTTTCAAAAACTTGAAGAGCCTGAAATGTTGTGAAAAATATGAAGAGCTTCAAAAGGTGTCAAAGATATGAGGAGCATGTAATGGTCTGAAAAATAAGAGGAGCATGAAACGCTGTTCAAAAAAATGAAGAGAATGAAATATTCTGATAAATATGAAGAGCTTCAAAAGGTGTGAAATACCTGAGGAGCATGAAACGGTCTGAAAAATAGGAGGAGCATGAAGTGGTGTTCAAAACATGAAGAGCCTGAAAAAGTGTGAAAAATATGAAGAGCTTCAAAAAATGTCAAAAATATGAGGAGCATGAAATGGTCTCAAATATAGGAGAATCATGCAGCGGTGTTTAAAACTATAAACAGCCTGAAAAAGTGTGAAAAACATGAAGAGCTTCAAAAGGTTTGAAAAATAGGAGGAGCATGAAGCGGTGCTCAAAAACATGAAGAGCCTGAAAACGTGTGAAAAATATGAAGAGCTTATAAAATTGTCAAAAATATGAGGAGCATGAAGAGATGTTCAAAAACATGAAGAGGCTGATAAGGTGTGAAAAACATGAAGAGCTTCAAAAGGTTTGAAAAATAGGAGAACCATGAAGCGGTGCTGAAAAACATGAAGAGCCTGAAAAAGTGTGAAAAATATGAAGAGCTTATAAAATTGTCAAAAATATGAGGAGCATGAAGAGATGTTCAAAAACATGAAGAGGCTGATAAGGTGTGAAAAACATGAAGAGCTTCAAAAGGTTTGAAAAATAGGAGGAGCATGAAGCGGTGTTCAAAAACATGAAGGGCCTGAAAACGTGTGAAAAATATGAAGAGCTTCAAAAGGAGTCAAAAATATGCGGAGCCTGAAACGATCTGAAAAATAGGAGGAGCATGAAGTGGTGTTGAAAAACATGAAGAGCCAGAAAAGGTGTGAAAAATAAGAGGAGCATGAAACGCTCTGAAATATAGGTGAATCATGAAGCGGTGTTGAAAAACATGAAGAGCCTGAAAAGGTCTGATAAATGTGAAGAGCTTCAAAAGGTGTCAAAAATATGAGGAGCATGAAACGGTCTGAAAAATAGGAGGAGCATGAAACGGTGATCAAAATCATGAAGAATCTGAAAACGTGTGAAAAATATGAAGAGCTTCAAACGGTGTGAAAAATATCAGGAGCATGAAACGGTCTGAAAAAGATGAGGAGCATGAAGTGGTCTTCAAAAACATGTACAGCCTGAAAAGGTGTGAAAAATATGAAGAGCTTCAAAAGGTGTGAAATACAGGAGGAACATGTAAAGGTCTGAAAAATAGGAGTAGCATGAAGAGGTGTTCAAAAACATGAAGAGGCTGATAAGGTGTGAAAAACATGAAGAGCTTCAAAAAGTTTGAAAAATAGGAGGAGCATGAAGCGGTGTTAAAAAACATGAAGAGCCTAAAAAAGTGTGAAAAATATTAAGAGCTTATAAAATTGTCAAAAATATGAGGAGCATGAAACGGTCTGAAAAATAGGAGGAGCATGAAACGGTGATCAAAAACATGAAGAGCCTGAAAACGTGTGAAAAATATGAAGAGCTTATAAAATTGTCAAAAATATGAGGAGCATGAAGAGATGTTCAAAAACATGAAGAGGCTGATAAGGTGTGAAAAACATGAAGAGCTTCAAAAGGTTTGAAAAATAGGAGGAGCATGAAGCGGTGCTAAAAAACATGAAGAGCCTGAAAAAGTGTGAAAAATATGAAGAGCTTATAAAATTGTCAAAAATATGAGGAGCATGAAACGGTCTGAAAAATACGAGCAGCCTGAAACCGTCTGACAAATAGGAGGAGCATGAAGCGGTGTTCAAAAACATGAAGGGCCTGAAAACGTGTGAAAAATATGAAGAGCTTCAAAAGGAGTCAAAAATATGCGGAGCCTGAAATGATCTGAAAAATAGGAGGAGCATGAAGCGGAGTTGAAAAACATGAAGAGCCGGAAAACGTGTGAAAAATGTGAAGAGCTTCAAAAGGTGTCAAAAATATGAGGAGCATGAAACGCTCTGAAATATAGGAGGATCATGAAGCGGTGTTGAAAAACATGAAGAGCCTGAAAAGGTGTGATAAATGTGAAGAGCTTCAAAAGGTGTCAAAAATATGAGGAGTATGAAACGGTCTGAAAAATAGGAGGAGCATGAAACGGTGATCAAAAACATGAAGAATCTGAAAACGTGTGAAAAATATGAAGAGCTTCAAACGGTGTGAAAATTATCAGGAGCATGAAACGGTCTGAGAAAGATGAGGAGCATGAAGTGGTCTTCAAAAACATGTACAGCCTGAAAAGGTGTGAAAAATATGAAGAGCTTCAATAGGTGTGAAAAACAGGAGGAACATGAACCGCCGTTCAAAAATATGAAGAGCCTGAAAAGGTGTGAAAAATATGAAGTGCTTCAAAAGGTGTCAACAATATGAGGAGCATGAAACGGTCTGAAAAATAGGAGGAGAAAGAAGCGGTGTTGAAAAACAAGAAGAGACGGAAAAGGTGTGAAAAATATGAAGAGCTTCAAAAGGTTTCAAAAATATGAGGAGCTTGAAATGGTCTGAAAAATAGGACGAGCATGAAACGGTGTTCAAAAACATGAAGAGCATGAAAAGGTGTGAAAATTATGAAGAGCTTCAAAAGGTGTGAAAAACATGAGGAGAATGAAACGGTCTGAAAAATAGGAGGAGCATGAAGCAGTGTTCAAAACATGAAGAGCCTGAAAAAGTGTGAAAAATATGAAGATCTTCAAAAGTTTGAAAAATATGAAGACCCTGAAAAGGTGTCAAAAATGAGATGAGCATGAAACAGTCTGAAAAGTAGGAGGAGCATGAAGTGTTGTTCAAAAAGGTGAAGAGCCTGAAAAGGTGTGAAAAATATGAAGAGCTTCAAAAGGTGTGAAATACCTGAGGAGCATGAAACGGTCTGAAAAATAGGAGGAGCATGAAGTGGTGTTCAAAACATGAAGAGCCTGAAAAAGTGTGAAAAATATGAAGAGCTTCAAAAAATGTCAAAAATATGAGGAGCATGAAATGGTCTCAAATATAGGAGAATCATGCAGCGGTGTTTAAAACTATAAACAGCCTGAAAAAGTGTGAAAAACATGAAGAGCTTCAAAAGGTTTGAAAAATAGGAGGAGCATGAAGCGGTGCTCAAAAACATGAAGAGCCTGAAAAAGTGTGAAAAATATGAAGAGCTTATAAAATTGTCAAAAATATGAGGAGCATGAAGAGATGTTCAAAAACATGAAGAGGCTGATAAGGTGTGAAAAACATGAAGAGCTTCAAAAGGTTTGAAAAATAGGAGGAGCATGAAGCGGTGTTCAAAAACATGAAGGGCCTAAAAACGTGTGAAAAATATGAAGAGCTTCAAAAGGAGTCAAAAATATGCGGAGCCTGAAACGATCTGAAAAATAGGAGGAGCATGAAGTGGTGTTGAAAAACATGAAGAGCCGGAAAAGGTGTGAAAAATAAGAGGAGCATGAAACGCTCTGAAATATAGGTGGATCATGAAGCGGTGTTGAAAAACATGAAGAGCCTGAAAAGGTGTGATAAATGTGAAGAGCTTCAAAAGGTGTCAAAAATATGAGGAGCATGAAACGGTCTGAAAAATAGGAGGAGCATGAAACGGTGATCAAAATCATGAAGAATCTGAAAACGTGTGAAAAATATGAAGAGCTTCAAACGGTGTGAAAAATATCAGGAGCATGAAACGGTCTGAAAAAGATGAGGAGCATGAAGTGGTCTTCAAAAACATGTACAGCCTGAAAAGTTGTGAAAAATATGAAGAGCTTCAAAAGGTGTGAAAAACAGGAGGAACATGAAAAGGTCTGAAAAATAGGAGTAGCATGAAGAGGTGTTCAAAAACATGAAGAGGCTGATAAGGTGTGAAAAACATGAAGAGCTTCAAAAGGTTTGAAAAATAGGAGGAGCATGAAGCGGTGCTAAAAAACATGAAGAGCCTGAAAAAGTGTGAAAAATATGAAGAGCTTATAAAATTGTCAAAAATATGAGGAGCATGAAACGGACTGAAAAATACGAGCAGCCTGAAACCGTCTGACAAATAGGAGGAGCATGAAGCGGTGTTCAAAAACATGAAGGGCCTGAAAACGTGTGAAAAATATGAAGAGCTTCAAAAGGAGTTAAAAATATGCGGAGCCTGAAATGATCTGAAAAATAGGAGGAGCATGAAGCGGAGTTGAAAAACATGAAGAGCCGGAAAAGGTGTGAAAAATGTGAAGAGCTTCAAAAGGTGTCAAAAATATGAGGAGCATGAAACGCTCTGAAATATAGGAGGATCATGAAGCGGTGTTGAAAAACATGAAGAGCCTGAAAAGGTGTGATAAATGTGAAGAGCTTCAAAAGGTGTCAAAAATATGAGGAGTATGAAACGGTCTGAAAAATAGGAGGAGCATGAAACGGTGATCAAAAACATGAAGAATCTGAAAACGTGTGAAAAATATGAAGAGCTTCAAACGGTGTGAAAATTATCAGGAGCATGAAACGGTCTGAGAAAGATGAGGAGCATGAAGTGGTCTTCAAAAACATGTACAGCCTGAAAAGGTGTGAAAAATATGAAGAGCTTCAATAGGTGTGAAAAACAGGAGGAACATGAACCGCCGTTCAAAAATATGAAGAGCCTGAAAAGGTGTGAAAAATATGAAGTGCTTCAAAAGGTGTCAACAATATGAGGAGCATGAAACGGTCTGAAAAATAGGAGGAGCAAGAAGCGGTGTTGAAAAACAAGAAGAGACGGAAAAGGTGTGAAAAATATGAAGAGCTTCAAAAGGTTTCAAAAATATGAGGAGCTTGAAATGGTCTGAAAAATAGGACGAGCATGAAACGGTGTTCAAAAACATGAAGAGCATGAAAAGGTGTGAAAATTATGAAGAGCTTCAAAAGGTGTGAAAAACATGAGGAGAATGAAACGGTCTGAAAAATAGGAGGAGCATGAAGCAGTGTTCAAAACATGAAGAGCCTGAAAAAGTGTGAAAAATATGAAGATCTTCAAAAGTTTGAAAAATATGAAGACCCTGAAAAGGTGTCAAAAATGAGATGAGCATGAAACAGTCTGAAAAGTAGGAGGAGCATGAAGTGTTGTTCAAAAAGGTGAAGAGCCTGAAAAGGTGTGAAAAATATGAAGAGCTTCAAAAGGTGTGAAATACCTGAGGAGCATGAAACGGTCTGAAAAATAGGAGGAGCATGAAGTGTTGCTCAAAACATGAAGAGTCTGAAAAAGTGTGAAAAATATGAAGAGCTTCAAAAAATGTCAAAAATATGAGGAGCATGAAATGGTCTCAAATATAGGAGAATCATGCAGCGGTGTTTAAAACTATAAACAGCCTGAAAAAGTGTGAAAAACATGAAGAGCTTCAAAAGGTTTGAAAAATAGGAGGAGCATGAAGCGGTGCTCAAAAACATGAAGAGCCTGAAAAAGTGTGAAAAATATGAAGAGCTTATAAAATTGTCAAAAATATGAGGAGCATGAAGAGATGTTCAAAAACATGAAGAGGCTGATAAGGTGTGAAAAACATGAAGAGCTTCAAAAGGTTTGAAAAATAGGAGGAGCATGAAGCGGTGTTCAAAAACATGAAGGGCCTAAAAACGTGTGAAAAATATGAAGAGCTTCAAAAGGAGTCAAAAATATGCGGAGCCTGAAACGATCTGAAAAATAGGAGGAGCATGAAGTGGTGTTGAAAAACATGAAGAGCCGGAAAAGGTGTGAAAAATAAGAGGAGCATGAAACGCTCTGAAATATAGGTGGATCATGAAGCGGTGTTGAAAAACATGAAGAGCCTGAAAAGGTCTGATAAATGTGAAGAGCTTCAAAAGGTGTCAAAAATATGAGGAGCATGAAACGGTCTGAAAAATAGGAGGAGCATGAAACGGTGATCAAAATCATGAAGAATCTGAAAACGTGTGAAAAATATGAAGAGCTTCAAACGGTGTGAAAAATATCAGGAGCATGAAACGGTCTGAAAAAGATGAGGAGCATGAAGTGGTCTTCAAAAACATGTACAGCCTGAAAAGGTGTGAAAAATATGAAGAGCTTCAAAAGGTGTGAAAAACAGGAGGAACATGAAAAGGTCTGAAAAATAGGAGTAGCATGAAGAGGTGTTCAAAAACATGAAGAGGCTGATAAGGTGTGAAAAACATGAAGAGCTTCAAAAAGTTTGAAAAATAGGAGGAGCATGAAGCGGTGTTAAAAAACATGAAGAGCCTAAAAAAGTGTGAAAAATATTAAGAGCTTATAAAATTGTCAAAAATATGAGGAGCATGAAACGGTCTGAAAAATAGGAGGAGCATGAAACGGTGATCAAAAACATGAAGAGCCTGAAAACGTGTGAAAAATATGAAGAGCTTATAAAATTGTCAAAAATATGAGGAGCATGAAGAGATGTTCAAAAACATGAAGAGGCTGATAAGGTGTGAAAAACATGAAGAGCTTCAAAAGGTTTGAAAAATAGGAGGAGGATGAAGCGGTGCTAAAAAACATGAAGAGCCTGAAAAAGTGTGAAAATTATGAAGAGCTTATAAAATTGTCAAAAATATGAGGAGCATGAAACGGTCTGAAAAATACGAGCAGCCTGAAACCGTCTGACAAATAGGAGGAGCATGAAGTGGTGTTCAAAAACATGAAGGGCCTGAAAACGTGTGAAAAATATGAAGAGCTTCAAAAGGAGTCAAAAATATGCGGAGCCTGAAATAATCTGAAAAATAGGAGGAGCATGAAGCGGAGTTGAAAAACATGAAGAGCCGGAAAAGGTGTGAAAAATGTGAAGAGCTTCAAAAGGTGTCAAAAATATGAGGAGCATGAAACGCTCTGAAATATAGGAGGATCATGAAGCGGTGTTGAAAAACATGAAGAGCCTGAAAAGGTGTGATAAATGTGAAGAGCTTCAAAAGGTGTCAAAAATATGAGGAGTATGAAACGGTCTGAAAAATAGGAGGAGCATGAAACGGTGATCAAAAACATGAAGAATCTGAAAACGTGTGAAAAATATGAAGAGCTTCAAACGGTGTGAAAATTATCAGGAGCATGAAACGGTCTGAGAAAGATGAGGAGCATGAAGTGGTCTTCAAAAACATGTACAGCCTGAAAAGGTGTGAAAAATATGAAGAGCTTCAATAGGTGTGAAAAACAGGAGGAACATGAACCGGCGTTCAAAAATATGAAGAGCCTGAAAAGGTGTGAAAAATATGAAGTGCTTCAAAAGGTGTCAACAATATGAGGAGCATGAAACGGTCTGAAAAATAGGAGGAGAAAGAAGAGGTGTTGAAAAACAAGAAGAGACGGAAAAGGTGTGAAAAATATGAAGAGCTTCAAAAGGTTTCAAAAATATGAGGAGCTTGAAATGGTCTGAAAAATAGGACGAGCATGAAACGGTGTTCAAAAACATGAAGAGCATGAAAAGGTGTGAAAATTATGAAGAGCTTCAAAAGGTGTGAAAAACATGAGGAGAATGAAACGGTCTGAAAAATAGGAGGAGCATGAAGCAGTGTTCAAAACATGAAGAGCCTGAAAAAGTGTGAAAAATATGAAGATCTTCAAAAGTTTGAAAAATATGAAGACCCTGAAAAGGTGTCAAAAATGAGATGAGCATGAAACAGTCTGAAAAGTAGGAGGAGCATGAAGTGTTGTTCAAAAAGGTGAAGAGCCTGAAAAGGTGTGAAAAATATGAAGAGCTTCAAAAGGTGTGAAATACCTGAGGAGCATGAAACGGTCTGAAAAATAGGAGGAGCATGAAGTGTTGTTCAAAACATGAAGAGCCTGAAAAAGTGTGAAAAATATGAAGAGCTTCAAAAAATGTCAAAAATATGAGGAGCATGAAATGGTCTCAAATATAGGAGAATCATGCAGCGGTGTTTAAAACTATAAACAGCCTGAAAAAGTGTGAAAAACATGAAGAGCTTCAAAAGGTTTGAAAAATAGGAGGAGCATGAAGCGGTGCTCAAAAACATGAAGAGCCTGAAAAAGTGTGAAAAATATGAAGAGCTTATAAAATTGTCAAAAATATGAGGAGCATGAAGAGATGTTCAAAAACATGAAGAGGCTATTAAGGTGTGAAAAACATGAAGAGCTTCAAAAGGTTTGAAAAATAGGAGAACCATGAAGCGGTGCTCAAAAACATGAAGAGCATGAAAAAGTGTGAAAAATATGAAGAGCTTATAAAATTGTCAAAAATATGAGGAGAATGAAGAGATGTTCAAAAACATGAAGAGGCTGATAAGGTGTGAAAAATATGAAGAGCTTCAAAAGGTTTGAAAAATAGGAGGAGCATGAAGCGGTGTTCAAAAACATGAAGGGCCTGAAAACGTGTGAAAAATATGAAGAGCTTCAAAAGGAGTCAAAAATATGCGGAGCCTGAAACGATCTGAAAAATAGGAGGAGCATGAAGTGGTGTTGAAAAACATGAAGAGCCTGAAAAGGTGTGATAAATGTGAAGAGCTTCAAAAGGTGTCAAAAATATGAGGAGCATGAAACGGTCTGAAAAATAGGAGGAGCATGAAACGGTGATCAAAATCATGAAGAATCTGAAAACGTGTGAAAAATATGAACAGCTTCAAACGGTGTGAAAAATATCAGGAGCATGAAACGGTCTGAAAAAGATGAGGAGCATGAAGTGGTCTTCAAAAACATGTACAGCCTGAAAAGGTGTGAAAAATATGAAGAGCTTCAAAAGGTGTGAAAAACAGGAGGAACATGAAGCGGTGTTCAAAAATATGAAGAGCCTGAAAAGGTGTGAAAAATATGAAGTGCTTCAAAAGGTGTCAACAATATGAGGAGCATGAAACGGTCTGAAAAATAGGAGGAGCAAGAAGCGGTGTTGAAAAACAAGAAGAGACGGAAAAGGTGTGAAAAATATGAAGAGCTTCAAAAGGTTTCCAAAATATGAGGAGCTTGAAATGGTCTGAAAAATAGGACGAGCATGAAACGGTGTTCAAAAACATGAAGAGCATGAAAAGGTGTGAAAATTATGAAGAGCTTCAAAAGGTGTGAAAAACATGAGGAGAATGAAACGGTCTGAAAAATAGGAGGAGCATGAAGCAGTGTTCAAAACATGAAGAGCCGGAAAAAGTGTGAAAAATATGAAGATCTTCAAAAGTTTGAAAAATATGAAGACCCTGAAAAGGTGTCAAAAATGAGATGAGCATGAAACAGTCTGAAAAGTAGGAGGAGCATGAAGTGTTGTTCAAAAACGTGAAGAGCCTGAAAAGGTGTGAAAAATATGAAGAGCTTCAAAAGGTGTGAAATATCTGAGGAGCATGAAACGGTCTGAAAAATAGGAGGAGCATGAAGCGGTGTTCAAAACATGAAGAGCCTGAAAAAGTGTGAAAAATATGAAGAGCTTCAAAAGGTTTGAAAAATAGGAGGAGCATGAAGCGGTGTTCAAAAACATGAAGAGCCTGAAAAAGTGTGAAAAATATGAAGAGCTTATAAAATTGTCAAAAATATGAGGAGCATGAAGAGATGTTCAAAAACATGAAGAGGCTAATAAGGTGTGAAAAACATGAAGAGCTTCAAAAGTTTTGAAAAACAGGAGGAGCATGAAGCAGTGCTCAAAAACATGAAGAGCCTGTAAAAGTGTGAAAAATATGAAGAGTTTATAAAATTGTCAAAAATATGAGGAGCATGAAACGGTCTGAAAAATACGAGCAGCCTGAAACCGTCTGAAAAATAGGAGGAGCATGAAGCGGTGTTCAAAAACATGAAGGGCCTGAAAACGTGTGAAAAATATGAAGAGCTTCAAAAGGAGTCAAAAATATGCGGAGCCTGAAACGATCTGAAAAATAGGAGGAGCATGAAATGCTGATCAAACACATGAAGGGCCTGAAAAGTTTTGAAAAATATAAAGAGCTTCAAAAGGTGTGAAATACATTTGGACATGAAACGGTCTGAAAAATAGGAGGAGCATGAGGCGGTTTTCAAATACATGAAGAGCCTGAAAAGTGTGAAAAATATGAAGTGCTTCAAAAGGTGTCAAAAACATGAGGAGCATGAAACGGTATAAAATAGGAGGAGAATGAAGCTGTGTTGAAAAACAAGAAGAGCCTGAAAAGGTGTGAAATATATGAATAGCTTCAAAAGGTGTAACAAATATGAGGACCATGAAACAGTTTGAAAAATAGGAATAGCATGAAACGGTAGTCAAAAACATGAAGAGCTTCAAAAGGTGTCAAAAATCGATGAGCAGGAAATGGTCTGAAAAATAGGAGGAGCATGAAGTGGTGTTAAAAACATGAAGAGCCTGAAAAGGTGTGAAATATATGAAGAGCTTCAAAAGGTGTCAAAAATATGAGGAGAATGAAACGATCTGAAAAATAGGAGGAGCATGAAGTGGTGTTGAAAAACATGAAGAGCCTGAAAAGTGTGAAAAATATTAAGAGCTTCAAAAGGTGTCAAAAATATGAGGAGCATGAAACGGTCTGAAAAATAGGAGGAGCATGAAGCGGTGTTGAAAAACATGAAGAACCTGAAAAGGTGTGAAAAAATATGAAGAGCTTCAAAATGTGTGAAGAATATGAAGAGCTTCAAAAGGTGTCAAAAATGAGATGAGCATGAAACGGTATGAAAAAAAGGAGGAGCATGAAGTGGTGTTGAAAAAAAAAGAAGAGCCTGAAAAGGTGTGAAATATTTGAAGAGCTTCAAAAGGTGTCAAAAATATGACGAGCATGAAACGGTCTGAAAAATAGGAGGAGCATGAAGGGGTGTAGAAAAACATGAAGAGCCTAAAATGCTGTGAAAAATATGAAGAGCTTCAAAAGGTGTCAAAAATATGAGGAGCATGAAAAGGTCTGAAAAATAGGAGGAGCCTGAAGCGGTGTTGAAAAACATGAAGAGCCTAAAATGCTGTGAAAAATATGAAGAGCTTCAAAAGGTGTCAAAATATGAGGAGCATGAAAAGGTCTGAAAAATAGGACGAGCATGAAGCTATGTTGAAAAACATGAAGAGCATGAAAAGGTGTGAAAAATATGAAGAGCTTCAAAAGATGTGAAAAATATGAAGAGCTTCAAAAGGTGTCAAAAATGTGAGGCGCATGAAACGGTCTGAAAAATAGGAGAGGCATGAAGTGGTGTTGAAAAACATGAAGAGCCTGAAAAGGTGTGAATTATATGAATAGCTTCAAAAGGTGTAACAAATATGAGGACCATGAAACGGTTTGAAAAATAGGAAGAGCATGAAACGGTGTTCAAAAACATGAAGAGCCTGAAAAGGTGTGAAAAATATGAAGAGCTTCAAAATGTGTGAAAACTATGAGGTGCATGAAAAGTCTGAAAAATAGGAGGAGCATGAAGCGGTGTTGAAAAACATGAAGAGCCTGAAAAGGTGTGAAAAATATGAAGAGCTTCAAAACGTGTCAAAAATATGAGGAACCTGAAACGGTCTCAAAAATAGGAGGAGCATGAAACGGTCTGAAAAATAGGAGGAGCATGAAGTGGTGTTCAAAAACATGAAGAGCCTGAAAGGGTGTGAAAATTATGAAGAGTTTCAAAAGGTGTCAAAAATATGAGGAGCATGAAACGGTCTGAAAAATAGGACGAGAATGAAGTGGTGTTCAAAAACATGAAGAGCCTGAAAAGCTGTGAAAAATATAAAGAGATTAAAAGGTGTCAAAAATATGAGGAGCATGAAACGGTCTGAAACATACGAGGAGCAAGAAACGGTGATCAAAAACATGAACAGCCTGAAAAGGTGTGAAAAATATGACGAGCTTCAAAAGGTGTGAAAAACATGAGGAGCATGAAACGGGCTGAAAAATAGGAGAAGCATGAAGTGGTGTTGAAAAACATGAAGAGCCTGAAAAAGTGTGAAAAATATGAAGAGCTTCAGAAGGTGTGAAAAATATGAAGAGCTTCAACAGGTGTCAAAAATTAGATGAGCATGAAACGATCTGAAAAATTGGAGGAGCAAGAAGTAGTGTTGAAAAAAATGAAGAGCCTGAAAAGGTGTGAAAAATATGAAGAGCTTCAAAAGGTGTCAAAAATATGAGGAGCATGAAACGGTCTGAAAAATAGGTGGAGCATGAAGCGGTGTTGAAAAATATGAACAGCCTGGAAAGGTGTGCAAAATATGAAGAGCTTCAAAAGTGTGAAATATATGAAGAGCTTTAAAAGGTGTCAAAAATGAGATGAGCATGAAACGGTCTGAAAAATAGGAGTAGCATGAAACGGTGATCAAAACATGAAGAGCCTGAAAAGGTGTAAAAAATATGACGAGCTTCAAAAGGTGTGAAAAACACGAGGAGCATGAAACGGGCTGAAAAATAGGAGAAGCATGAAGTGGTGTTGAAAAACATGAAGAGCCTGAAAAAGTGTGAAAAATATGAAGAGCTTCAGAAGATGTGAAATATATGAAGAGCTTCAACATGTGTCAAAAATTAGATGAGCATGAAATGGTCTGAAAAATTGGAGGAGAAAGAAGTAGTGTTGAAAAAAATGAAGAGCCTGAAAAGGTGTGAAAAATATGAAAAGCTTCAAAAGGTGTCAAAAATCGATGAGCAGGAAATGGTCTGAAAAATAGGAGGAGCATGAAGTGGTGTTAAAAACATGAAGAGCCTGAAAAGGTGTGAAATATATGAAGAGCTTCAAAAGGTGTCAAAAATATGAGGAGCATGAAACGGTCTGAAAAATAGGAGGAGCATGAAGCGGTGTTGAAAAACATGAAGAACCTGAAAAGGTGTGAAAAAATATGAAGAGCTTCAAAATGTGTGAAGAATATGAAGAGCTTCAAAAGGTGTCAAAAATGAGATGAGCATGAAACGGTATGAAAAAAAGGAGGAGCATGAAGTGGTGTTGAAAAAAAAAGAAGAGCCTGAAAAGGTGTGAAATATTTGAAGAGCTTCAAAAGGTGTCAAAAATATGACGAGCATGAAACGGTCTGAAAAATAGGAGGAGCATGAAGGGGTGTAGAAAAACATGAAGAGCCTAAAATGCTGTGAAAAATATGAAGAGCTTCAAAAGGTGTCAAAAATATGAGGAGCATGAAAAGGTCTGAAAAATAGGAGGAGCCTGAAGCGGTGTTGAAAAACATGAAGAGCCTAAAATGCTGTGAAAAATATGAAGAGCTTCAAAAGGTGTCAAAATATGAGGAGCATGAAAAGGTCTGAAAAATAGGACGAGCATGAAGCTATGTTGAAAAACATGAAGAGCATGAAAAGGTGTGAAAAATATGAAGAGCTTCAAAAGATGTGAAAAATATGAAGAGCTTCAAAAGGTGTCAAAAATGTGAGGCGCATGAAACGGTCTGAAAAATAGGAGAGGCATGAAGTGGTGTTGAAAAACATGAAGAGCCTGAAAAGGTGTGAATTATATGAATAGCTTCAAAAGGTGTAACAAATATGAGGACCATGAAACGGTTTGAAAAATAGGAAGAGCATGAAACGGTGTTCAAAAACATGAAGAGCCTGAAAAGGTGTGAAAAATATGAAGAGCTTCAAAATGTGTGAAAACTATGAGGTGCATGAAAAGTCTGAAAAATAGGAGGAGCATGAAGCGGTGTTGAAAAACATGAAGAGCCTGAAAAGGTGTGAAAAATATGAAGAGCTTCAAAACGTGTCAAAAATATGAGGAACCTGAAACGGTCTCAAAAATAGGAGGAGCATGAAACGGTCTGAAAAATAGGAGGAGCATGAAGTGGTGTTCAAAAACATGAAGAGCCTGAAAGGGTGTGAAAATTATGAAGAGTTTCAAAAGGTGTCAAAAATATGAGGAGCATGAAACGGTCTGAAAAATAGGACGAGAATGAAGTGGTGTTCAAAAACATGAAGAGCCTGAAAAGCTGTGAAAAATATAAAGAGATTAAAAGGTGTCAAAAATATGAGGAGCATGAAACGGTCTGAAACATACGAGGAGCAAGAAACGGTGATCAAAAACATGAACAGCCTGAAAAGGTGTGAAAAATATGACGAGCTTCAAAAGGTGTGAAAAACATGAGGAGCATGAAACGGGCTGAAAAATAGGAGAAGCATGAAGTGGTGTTGAAAAACATGAAGAGCCTGAAAAAGTGTGAAAAATATGAAGAGCTTCAGAAGGTGTGAAAAATATGAAGAGCTTCAACAGGTGTCAAAAATTAGATGAGCATGAAACGGTCTGAAAAATTGGAGGAGCAAGAAGTAGTGTTGAAAAAAATGAAGAGCCTGAAAAGGTGTGAAAAATATGAAGAGCTTCAAAAGGTGTCAAAAATATGAGGAGCATGAAACGGTCTGAAAAATAGGTGGAGCATGAAGCGGTGTTGAAAAATATGAACAGCCTGGAAAGGTGTGCAAAATATGAAGAGCTTCAAAAGTGTGAAATATATGAAGAGCTTTAAAAGGTGTCAAAAATGAGATGAGCATGAAACGGTCTGAAAAATAGGAGTAGCATGAAACGGTGATCAAAACATGAAGAGCCTGAAAAGGTGTAAAAAATATGACGAGCTTCAAAAGGTGTGAAAAACACGAGGAGCATGAAACGGGCTGAAAAATAGGAGAAGCATGAAGTGGTGTTGAAAAACATGAAGAGCCTGAAAAAGTGTGAAAAATATGAAGAGCTTCAGAAGATGTGAAATATATGAAGAGCTTCAACATGTGTCAAAAATTAGATGAGCATGAAATGGTCTGAAAAATTGGAGGAGCAAGAAGTAGTGTTGAAAAAAATGAAGAGCCTGAAAAGGTGTGAAAAATATGAAAAGCTTCAAAAGGTGTCAAAAATATGAGGAGCATGAAACAGGCTGAAAAATAGGAGAAGCATGAAGGGGTGTGGAAAAACATGAAGAGCCTGAAAAGGTTTGAAAAATATGAAGAGCTTCAAAAGGTGTGAAATATATGAGGAGCATGAAACTTTCTGAAAAATAGAAATAGCATGAAGCGGTGTTGAAAAACATGAAGAGCCTGAAAACGTGTGAAAATATGAAGAGCTTCAAAAATATGAAAAATATGAAGAGCTTCAAAAGGTGTGAAAAATTTGAAGAGCTTCAAAAGGTGTGAAAAACATGAGGAGCATGAAACGGGCTGAAAAATAGGCGGAGCATGAAGCGGTGTTGAAAAACATGAAGAGCCTGAAAAGGTGTGAAAAATATGAAGAGCTTCAAAAGGTGTGAAATACATGAGGAGCATGAAACGGGCTGAAAAATAGGAGAAGCATGAAGTGGTGTGGAAAAAGATGAAGAGCCTGAAAAGGTGTGAAAAATATGAAGACCTTCAAAATGTGTGAAATACATGAGGAGTATGAAACTCTCTGAAAAATAGGAGGAGCATGAAGCGGTGTTCAAAAACATGAAGAGCCTGAAAAGTTGTGAAAAATATGAAAAGCTTCAAAAGGTGATAAAAATGAGATGAGAATGAAACGGTCTGAAAAATAGGAGTATCAAGAAACGGTGTTGAAAAACATGAAGAGCCTGAAAACGTGTGAAAAATATGAAGAGCTACAAAAGGTGTGAAAAATGAGATGAGCATGAAACGGTCTTAAAATAGGAGGAGCGAGAAGCGGTGTTCAAAAATATGAAGAGCCTGAAAAGGTGTGAAAAATATGAAGAGCTTCAAAAGGTGTGAAGAATATGAGGAGCATGAAACGGTCTGAAAAATAGAAGTGGCATGAAATGGTGTTCAAAAACATGAAGAGCTGAAAAAGTGTAAAAAATATGAAGAGCTTCAAACGGTGTCAAACATATGAAGAGCATGAAACCGACTGAAAAATAGGAGGATTATGAAGCCGTGTTCAAAAACATGAAGAGCCTGAAAATGTGTGAAAAATATTCAGAGCTTCAAAATGTGTCAAATATATGAGAAGCATGAAACGGTCTGAAAAATTAGAGGAGGATGAAACGGTGATTAAAAACATGAAGAGCCTGAAAAGGTGTGAAAAATATGAAGAGCTTCAAAAGGTGTGAAATACATGAGGAGCATGAAACGGTCTGAAAAATAGGAGGAGCAGGAAGTGGTGTTGAAAAACATGAAGAGCCAGAAAAGTGTGAAAAATATGAAGAGCTTCAAAAGGTGTCAAAAATATGAGGAGCATGAAACGGTCTGAAAAATAGGAGGAGCATGAAGCGGTGTTGAAAAACATGAAGAGCCTGAAAACGTGTGAAAAAATATGAAAAGCTTCAAAATGTGTGAAGAATATGAAGATTTTCAAAAGGTGTCAAAAATGAGATGAGCATGAAACGGCCTGAAAAATAGGAGGAGCATGAAACGGTGTTGAAAAACATGAAGAGCTTGAAAAGGTGTGAAAAATATGAAGAGCTTCAAAAGGTGTCAAAAATGAAATGAGCATGAAACGGTATGAAAAATAAGAGGAGCATGAAGCGGTGTTCAAAAACATGAAGAGCCTGAAAAGATATGACAAATATGAAGAGCTTCAAAAGTTGTCAAAAATATGAGCAGAATGAAACGGTCTGAAAAATAGGAGGAGCATGAAGCGGTGTTCAAAAACATGAAGAGCCTGAAAAGTTGTGAAAAATATGAAGAGCTTCAAAAGGTGTCAAAAATATGAGGAGCATGAAACGGTCTGAAAAATAGGAGGAGCATGAAGCGGTGTTGAAAAACCTGAAGAGCCTGAAAAGGTATGAAAATTATGAAGAGCTTCAAAAGGTGTGAAATTCATGAGGAGCATGAAACTCTCTGAAATATAGGAGGAGCATGAAGCGGTGTTCAATAACATGAAGAGCCTGAAATGTTGTGAAAAATATGAAAAGCTTCAAAAGGTGTCAAAAATATGAGGAGCATGAAACGTTCTGAAAAATAGGAGGAGCATGAACCGGTTTTGAAAAATATGAAGTGCCTGAAAATGTGTGAAATATATGAAGAGCTTCACAACTTCTCAAATATGAGGAGCTTGAAACGGTCTGAAAAATAAGAGGAGATGCAGTAGTGTTGAAAAACATGAAGAGCATTAAAAGGTGTGAAAAATGTGAACAGCTTCAAAAGACGTCAAAAATATGAGGAGCATGAAACGGTCTGAAAATAGGAGGGGCATGACGCGGTGTTGAAAAACATGAAGAGCTTGAAATGGTGTCAAAAATATGAAGAGCTTCGAAACGTGTCAAAATTATGAGGAGCATGAAATGGTCTGAAAAATAGGAGGAGCAGGAAGCCGTGTTGAGAAACATGAAGAGCCTGAAAAGGTGTGAAAAATATGAAGTGCTTCAAAAGGTGTCAAAACTATGAGGAGCATGAAACGGTCTGAAAATAGGAGGAGCATGAAGCGGTGTTGAAAAACATGAAGAGCATGAAAAGGTGTGAAAAATATGAAGAGCTTCAAAAGGTGTCAAAAATATGAGGAGCATGAAACGGTCTGAAAAATAGGAGGAGCATGAAGCGGTGTTCAAAAACATGAAGAGCCTGAAAAGGTGTGAAAAATATGAAGAGCTTCAAAAGGTGTCAAAAATATGAGGCGCATGAAATGGTCTGAAAAATAGGAGGAGCCTGAAGCGCTGTTGAAAAACATGAAGAGCCTGAAACGGTGTGAAAAATATGAAGAGCTTCAAAGGTGTCAAAACTATGAGGAGCATGAAACGGTCTGAAAAATAGGAGGAGCTTGAAGCGGTGTTGAAAAACATGAAGAGCCTGTAAAGGAGTGAAATAAATGAAGAGCTTCAAAAGGTGCCAAAAATATGAGGAGCAAGAAACTGTCTGAAATATAGGAGGAGCATGAAGCGGTGTTGAAAAACATGAAGAGCCTGAAAACGTGTGAAAAATATGAAGAGCTTCAAAAGAAGTCAAAAATATGAGGAGCAAGAAGCGGTCTGAAAAATAGGAGGAGCATGAAGCAGTGTTCAAAAACATGAAGAGCCTGAAAAGGTGTGAAAAATATGAAGATATTCAAAAGGTGTCAAAACTATGAGGAGCATGAAACGGAGTGAAATATAGGAGGAGCATGAAGCCGAATTCAAAAACATGAAGAGCCTGAAAAGGTGTGAAAACTATGAAGAGCTTCAAAATGTGTCAAAATATGAGGAGCATGAAACGGCCTGAAAAATAGGAGGAGCATGAAACGGTCTGAAAAATAGGAGGAGCATGAATCGGTGTTGAAAACATGAAGAGCATGAAAAGGTGTGAAAAATATGAAGAGCTTCAAAAGGTATCAAAAATATGAGGAGCATGAAACGTTCTGAAAAATAGGAGGAAAAGGAAGCGGTTTTGAAAAACATGAAGTGCCTGAAAAGGTGTGAAATATAAGAAGAGCTTCAAAACTTGTCAAATATGAGGAGCATGAAACGGTCTGAAAAATAGGAGGAGCATGCCGTGGTATTCAAAAACATGAAGAGCCTGAAAAGTTGTGAAATATATGAAGAGCTTCAAAAGGTGTCAAAAATATGAGGAGTATGAAACGGTCTGAAAAAGAAGAGGTGCATGAAGGGGTGTTCAAAAACATGAAGAGCATGAAAAGCTGTGAAAAATATGAAGAGCTTCAAAAGGTGTCAAAAATATGAGGAGCATGAAACGGTCTGAAAAATAGGAGGAGAATGAAGCACTGGTGAAAAACATGAAGAGTATGAAAAGGTGTGAAATATATGAAGAGCTTCAAAAGATGTCAAAAATATGAGGAGCATGAAACGGTGTGAAAAATAGGAGGAGCATGAATTGTTGTTGAAAAACATGAAGAGTCTGAAAAGGTTTGAAAAATATGAAGAGTTTCAAAAGGTGTCAAAATTATGAGGAGCATTAAACATTCTAAAAAATAGGAGAAGCATGAAGTGGTGTTGAAATATATGAAGACCCAGAAAAGGTGTGAAAAATATGAAGAGCTGCAAAACGTGTGAAAAATATGAGGAGCATGGAACGTTCTGAAAAATAGGAGGAGCATGAAACGATGTTCAAAAACTTGAAGAGCCTGAAAAGCTGTGAAATATATGAAGAGCTTCAAAAGGTGTCAAAAATATCAGGAGCATGAAATGATCTGAAAAATAGCAGGAACATGAAACGGTCTGAAAAATAGGAGGAGCATGAAGTGGTGTTCAAAAATATGACGAGCCTTAAAAGGCGTGAAAAATATGAAGAGCTTCAAAATGTGTCAAAATATGAGGAGCATGAAACGGCCTGAAAAATAGGAGGAGCATGAAACGGTCTGAAAAATAGGAGGAGCATGAATCGGTGTTCAAAAACATGAAGAGCTTGAAAAGGTGTGAAATATATGAAGAGCTTCAAAGGTGTCAAAAATAGGAGGAGAATGAAACTGTCTGAAATAAAGGAGTAGCATGAAGCGGTGTTGAAAAACATGAAGAGCCTGAAAAGGTGTGAAAAATACGAAGAGCTCCAAAAGGTGTTCAAAAATATGAGGAGCATGAAACGGTCTGAAAAAATAAGAGGAGCATGAAGCCATGTTCGAAAACATGAAGAGCCTGAAAAGGTGTGAAAAATATGAAGAGTTTCAAAAGGTGTGTAATATATGAGGAGCATGAAATGGTCTAAAAAATAGGAGGAGCATGAAGCGGTGTTGAAAAACATGAAGAGCCTGTAAAGGAGTGAAATAAATGAAGAGCTTCAAAAGGTGTGAGAAATATGAAGAGCTTCAACAGGTGTCAAAAATGAGATGAGCATGAAATGGGCTGAAAAACAGGAGGAGCATGAAATGGTGTTAATAAACATGAAGAGCCTGAAAAGTTGTGAAATATATGAAGAGCTTCAAAAGGTGTCAAAAATATGAGGAGTATGAAACGGTCTGAAAAAGAAGAGGAGCATGAAGGGGTGTTCAAAAACATGAAGAGCCTGAAAAGCTGTGAAAAATATGAAGAGCTTCAAAAGATGTCAAAAATATGAGGAGCATGAAACGGTGTGAAAAATAGGAGGAGCATGAATTGGTGTTGAAAAACATGAAGAGCCTGAAAAGGTTTGAAAAATATGAAGAGTTTCAAAAGGTGTCAAAATTATGAGGAGCATTAAACATTCTAAAAAATAGGAGAAGCATGAGGTGGTGTTGAAAAATATGAAGACCCAGAAAAGGTGTGAAAAATATGAAGAGCTGCAAAACGTGTGAAAAACATGAGGAGCATGGAACGTTCTGAAAAATAGGAGGAGCATGAAACGATGTTCAAAAACTTGAAGAGCCTGAAAAGCTGTGAAATATATGAAGAGCTTCAAAAGGTGTCAAAAATACAGGAGCATGAAATGATCTGAAAAATAACAGGAACATGAAACGGTCTGAAAAATAGGAGGAGCATGAAGTGGTGTTCAAAAATATGACGAGCCTTAAAAGGCGTGAAAAATATGAAGAGCTTCAAAAGGTGTCAAAATATGAGGAGCATGAAACTTCTTGAAAAATAGGAGGAGTATGAAAATGTCTGAAAAATAGGAGGAGCATGAAGCGCTGTTCGAAAACATGAAGAGTCTGAAAAGTTGTTAAAAATATGAAGAGCTTCAAAAGGTTTCAAAAATATGAGGAGCATGAAATGGTGTTCAAAATCTTGAACAGCCTGAAAAAGTGTTAAAAATATGAAGAGCTTCAAAAGGTGTCAAAATATGAGGAGCATGAAACTGCCTGAAAAATAGGAGGAGTATGAAAAGGTCTGAAAAATAGGAGGAGCATGAAGCACTGTTCAAAAACATGAAGAGTCTGAAAAGGTGTTAAAAATATGAAGAGCTTCAAAAGGTGTGAAAAATATGAGGAGCATGAAACGGTCTGAAAAATAGGAGGAGCATGAAGTGGTGTTCAAAAACATGAAGAACCTTAAAATGTGTGAAAAATATTAAGAGCTTTAAAGGTGTAAAAATTATGAGGAGCATGAAACCGTCTGAAAAATAGGAGGAGCATGACATGGTGTTGAAAAACATGAAGAACCTTAAAATGTGTGAAAAATATGAAGAGCTTTAAAGGTGTGAAAAATAGGAGGAGCATGACACGGTGTCGAAAAACATGAAGAGCATGAAAATGTGTGAAAAATATGAAGAGATTCTAAAGCTGTCAAAAATATGAGGAGCCTGAAACGGTCTGAAAAATAGGAGGAGCATGAAGTGGTGTTGAAAAAGATGAAGAGCCTGAAAAGGTGTGAAAAATATGAAGAGCTTAAAAAGGAGTCAAAAATAAGAGGAGCATGAAAAGGTCTGAAAAATAGGAGGAGCATGAAGCGGTGTTGAAAAACATGAAGAGCCTAAAAAGGTGTGAAAACTATGAAGAGCTTCAAAAGGTGTCAAAAATATCAGGAGCATGAAATGATCTGAAAAATAGCAGGAACATGAAACGGTCTGAAAAATAGGAGGAGCATGAAGTGGTGTTCAAAAATATGACGAGCCTTAAAAGGCGTGAAAAATATGAAGAGCTTTAAAGGTGTGAAAATTATGAAGAGCATGATACCGTCTGAAAAATAGGAGGAGCATGACACGGTGTTGAAAAACATGAAGAGCCTAAAATGTGAGGAAAATATGAAGAGCTTTAAAGGTGTGAAAAATATGAGGAGCATGACACGGTCTGATAAATAGGAGGAGCATGAAGCGGTGTTGAAAAACATAAAGAGCCTGAAAAGGTGTGAAAAATAACAGGAGCATGAAATGATCTGAAAAAAAGGAGGAACAGGAAACATTCTGAAAAACAGGAGGAGCATGAAGCGGTGTTCAAAAACATGAAGAGTCTGAAAAGGTATGAAATATATGAAGAGCTTCAAAAGGTGTCAAAAATATGAGGAGCATGAAACGGTCTGAAACATGGGAGGACCATGAAGTGGTGTTGAAAATCATGAAGAGCCTGAAAAGGTGTGAAAAATATGCAGAGCTTCAAAAGGTGTCAAAAATATGAGGAGCATGAAACGGTCTGAAAAATACGAGGAGCATGAAGTGGTGTTGAAAACCATGAAGAGCCTGAAAAGGTGTGAAAAATATGAAGAGCTTCAAAAGGTGTCAAAAATATCAGGAGCATGAAAGTATCTGAAAAATAGCAGGAACATGAAGCGGTCTGAAAAATAGGAGGAGCATGAAGCGGTGTTCAAAAATATGGAGAGCCTGAAAAGGTATGAAAAATATGAAGAGCTTCAAAATGTGTCAAAAATATGAGGAACATGAAACGGTCTGAAAAACAGAAGGAGCATGAAGCGGTGTTTAAAAACATGAAGAGCCTGAAAAGGTGTGAAAAATATGAAGATCTTCAAAAGGTTTGAAAAATATGAAGAGCAGGGAACGGTCTGAAAAATAGGAGGAGGATAAAGCGGTGTTCAAAAACATGAAGAGCCTGAAAAGGTGTGTCAAATATGAAGAGCTTCAAAAGGTGTCAAAAATATGAGGAGCATGAAACGGTCTCAAAAATAGGAGGAGCATGAAGCAGTGTTCAAAAATATGGAGAGCCTGAAAAGGTATGAAAAATATGAAGAGCTTCAAAAGGTGTCAAAAATATGAGGAGCATGAAACGGTCTGAAAAATAGGAGGAGCATGAAGTGGTGTTGAAAATCATGAAGAGCCTGACAAGGTGTGAAAAATATGCAGAGCTTCAAAAGGTGTCAAAAATATGAGGAGCATGAAACGGTCTGAAAAATACGAGGAGCATGAAGTGGTGTTGAAAACCATGAAGAGCCTGAAAAGGTGTGAAAAATATGAAGAGCTTCAAAAGGTGTCAAAAATATGAGGAGCATGAAACGGTCTGAAAAATAGGAGGAGAATGAAGCACTGGTGAAAAACATGAAGAGTATGAAAAGGTGTGAAATATATGAAGAGCTTCAAAAGATGTCAAAAATATGAGGAGCATGAAACGGTGTGAAAAATAGGAGGAGCATGAATTGTTGTTGAAAAACATGAAGAGTCTGAAAAGGTTTGAAAAATATGAAGAGTTTCAAAAGGTGTCAAAATTATGAGGAGCATTAAACATTCTAAAAAATAGGAGAAGCATGAAGTGGTGTTGAAATATATGAAGACCCAGAAAAGGTGTGAAAAATATGAAGAGCTGCAAAACGTGTGAAAAATATGAGGAGCATGGAACGTTCTGAAAAATAGGAGGAGCATGAAACGATGTTCAAAAACTTGAAGAGCCTGAAAAGCTGTGAAATATATGAAGAGCTTCAAAAGGTGTCAAAAATATCAGGAGCATGAAATGATCTGAAAAATAGCAGGAACATGAAACGGTCTGAAAAATAGGAGGAGCATGAAGTGGTGTTCAAAAATATGACGAGCCTTAAAAGGCGTGAAAAATATGAAGAGCTTCAAAATGTGTCAAAATATGAGGAGCATGAAACGGCCTGAAAAATAGGAGGAGCATGAAACGGTCTGAAAAATAGGAGGAGCATGAATCGGTGTTCAAAAACATGAAGAGCTTGAAAAGGTGTGAAATATATGAAGAGCTTCAAAGGTGTCAAAAATAGGAGGAGAATGAAACTGTCTGAAATAAAGGAGTAGCATGAAGCGGTGTTGAAAAACATGAAGAGCCTGAAAAGGTGTGAAAAATACGAAGAGCTCCAAAAGGTGTTCAAAAATATGAGGAGCATGAAACGGTCTGAAAAAATAAGAGGAGCATGAAGCCATGTTCGAAAACATGAAGAGCCTGAAAAGGTGTGAAAAATATGAAGAGTTTCAAAAGGTGTGTAATATATGAGGAGCATGAAATGGTCTAAAAAATAGGAGGAGCATGAAGCGGTGTTGAAAAACATGAAGAGCCTGTAAAGGAGTGAAATAAATGAAGAGCTTCAAAAGGTGTGAGAAATATGAAGAGCTTCAACAGGTGTCAAAAATGAGATGAGCATGAAATGGGCTGAAAAACAGGAGGAGCATGAAATGGTGTTAATAAACATGAAGAGCCTGAAAAGTTGTGAAATATATGAAGAGCTTCAAAAGGTGTCAAAAATATGAGGAGTATGAAACGGTCTGAAAAAGAAGAGGAGCATGAAGGGGTGTTCAAAAACATGAAGAGCCTGAAAAGCTGTGAAAAATATGAAGAGCTTCAAAAGATGTCAAAAATATGAGGAGCATGAAACGGTGTGAAAAATAGGAGGAGCATGAATTGGTGTTGAAAAACATGAAGAGCCTGAAAAGGTTTGAAAAATATGAAGAGTTTCAAAAGGTGTCAAAATTATGAGGAGCATTAAACATTCTAAAAAATAGGAGAAGCATGAGGTGGTGTTGAAAAATATGAAGACCCAGAAAAGGTGTGAAAAATATGAAGAGCTGCAAAACGTGTGAAAAACATGAGGAGCATGGAACGTTCTGAAAAATAGGAGGAGCATGAAACGATGTTCAAAAACTTGAAGAGCCTGAAAAGCTGTGAAATATATGAAGAGCTTCAAAAGGTGTCAAAAATACAGGAGCATGAAATGATCTGAAAAATAACAGGAACATGAAACGGTCTGAAAAATAGGAGGAGCATGAAGTGGTGTTCAAAAATATGACGAGCCTTAAAAGGCGTGAAAAATATGAAGAGCTTCAAAAGGTGTCAAAATATGAGGAGCATGAAACTTCTTGAAAAATAGGAGGAGTATGAAAATGTCTGAAAAATAGGAGGAGCATGAAGCGCTGTTCGAAAACATGAAGAGTCTGAAAAGTTGTTAAAAATATGAAGAGCTTCAAAAGGTTTCAAAAATATGAGGAGCATGAAATGGTGTTCAAAATCTTGAACAGCCTGAAAAAGTGTTAAAAATATGAAGAGCTTCAAAAGGTGTCAAAATATGAGGAGCATGAAACTGCCTGAAAAATAGGAGGAGTATGAAAAGGTCTGAAAAATAGGAGGAGCATGAAGCACTGTTCAAAAACATGAAGAGTCTGAAAAGGTGTTAAAAATATGAAGAGCTTCAAAAGGTGTGAAAAATATGAGGAGCATGAAACGGTCTGAAAAATAGGAGGAGCATGAAGTGGTGTTCAAAAACATGAAGAACCTTAAAATGTGTGAAAAATATTAAGAGCTTTAAAGGTGTAAAAATTATGAGGAGCATGAAACCGTCTGAAAAATAGGAGGAGCATGACATGGTGTTGAAAAACATGAAGAACCTTAAAATGTGTGAAAAATATGAAGAGCTTTAAAGGTGTGAAAAATAGGAGGAGCATGACACGGTGTCGAAAAACATGAAGAGCATGAAAATGTGTGAAAAATATGAAGAGATTCTAAAGCTGTCAAAAATATGAGGAGCCTGAAACGGTCTGAAAAATAGGAGGAGCATGAAGTGGTGTTGAAAAAGATGAAGAGCCTGAAAAGGTGTGAAAAATATGAAGAGCTTAAAAAGGAGTCAAAAATAAGAGGAGCATGAAAAGGTCTGAAAAATAGGAGGAGCATGAAGCGGTGTTGAAAAACATGAAGAGCCTAAAAAGGTGTGAAAACTATGAAGAGCTTCAAAAGGTGTCAAAAATATCAGGAGCATGAAATGATCTGAAAAATAGCAGGAACATGAAACGGTCTGAAAAATAGGAGGAGCATGAAGTGGTGTTCAAAAATATGACGAGCCTTAAAAGGCGTGAAAAATATGAAGAGCTTTAAAGGTGTGAAAATTATGAAGAGCATGATACCGTCTGAAAAATAGGAGGAGCATGACACGGTGTTGAAAAACATGAAGAGCCTAAAATGTGAGGAAAATATGAAGAGCTTTAAAGGTGTGAAAAATATGAGGAGCATGACACGGTCTGATAAATAGGAGGAGCATGAAGCGGTGTTGAAAAACATAAAGAGCCTGAAAAGGTGTGAAAAATAACAGGAGCATGAAATGATCTGAAAAAAAGGAGGAACAGGAAACATTCTGAAAAACAGGAGGAGCATGAAGCGGTGTTCAAAAACATGAAGAGTCTGAAAAGGTATGAAATATATGAAGAGCTTCAAAAGGTGTCAAAAATATGAGGAGCATGAAACGGTCTGAAACATGGGAGGACCATGAAGTGGTGTTGAAAATCATGAAGAGCCTGAAAAGGTGTGAAAAATATGCAGAGCTTCAAAAGGTGTCAAAAATATGAGGAGCATGAAACGGTCTGAAAAATACGAGGAGCATGAAGTGGTGTTGAAAACCATGAAGAGCCTGAAAAGGTGTGAAAAATATGAAGAGCTTCAAAAGGTGTCAAAAATATCAGGAGCATGAAAGTATCTGAAAAATAGCAGGAACATGAAGCGGTCTGAAAAATAGGAGGAGCATGAAGCGGTGTTCAAAAATATGGAGAGCCTGAAAAGGTATGAAAAATATGAAGAGCTTCAAAATGTGTCAAAAATATGAGGAACATGAAACGGTCTGAAAAACAGAAGGAGCATGAAGCGGTGTTTAAAAACATGAAGAGCCTGAAAAGGTGTGAAAAATATGAAGATCTTCAAAAGGTTTGAAAAATATGAAGAGCAGGGAACGGTCTGAAAAATAGGAGGAGGATAAAGCGGTGTTCAAAAACATGAAGAGCCTGAAAAGGTGTGTCAAATATGAAGAGCTTCAAAAGGTGTCAAAAATATGAGGAGCATGAAACGGTCTCAAAAATAGGAGGAGCATGAAGCAGTGTTCAAAAATATGGAGAGCCTGAAAAGGTATGAAAAATATGAAGAGCTTCAAAAGGTGTCAAAAATATGAGGAGCATGAAACGGTCTGAAAAATAGGAGGAGCATGAAACGGTGTTCAAAAATATGAAGAGCCTGGAATGGTGTGAAAAATATGAGAGCCCCAAAACGTGTCAAAAATATGAGGAGCATGAAACGGTCTGAAACATGGGAGGACCATGAAGTGGTGTTGAAAATCATGAAGAGCCTGAAAAGGTGTGAAAAATATGCAGAGCTTCAAAAGGTGTCAAAAATATGAGGAGCATGAAACGGTCTGAAAAATACGAGGAGCATGAAGTGGTGTTGAAAACCATGAAGAGCCTGAAAAGGTGTGAAAAATATGAAGAGCTTCAAAAGGTGTCAAAAATATGAGGAGCATGAAACGGTCTGAAAAATAGGAGGAGAATGAAGCACTGGTGAAAAACATGAAGAGTATGAAAAGGTGTGAAATATATGAAGAGCTTCAAAAGATGTCAAAAATATGAGGAGCATGAAACGGTGTGAAAAATAGGAGGAGCATGAATTGTTGTTGAAAAACATGAAGAGTCTGAAAAGGTTTGAAAAATATGAAGAGTTTCAAAAGGTGTCAAAATTATGAGGAGCATTAAACATTCTAAAAAATAGGAGAAGCATGAAGTGGTGTTGAAATATATGAAGACCCAGAAAAGGTGTGAAAAATATGAAGAGCTGCAAAACGTGTGAAAAATATGAGGAGCATGGAACGTTCTGAAAAATAGGAGGAGCATGAAACGATGTTCAAAAACTTGAAGAGCCTGAAAAGCTGTGAAATATATGAAGAGCTTCAAAAGGTGTCAAAAATATCAGGAGCATGAAATGATCTGAAAAATAGCAGGAACATGAAACGGTCTGAAAAATAGGAGGAGCATGAAGTGGTGTTCAAAAATATGACGAGCCTTAAAAGGCGTGAAAAATATGAAGAGCTTCAAAATGTGTCAAAATATGAGGAGCATGAAACGGCCTGAAAAATAGGAGGAGCATGAAACGGTCTGAAAAATAGGAGGAGCATGAATCGGTGTTCAAAAACATGAAGAGCTTGAAAAGGTGTGAAATATATGAAGAGCTTCAAAGGTGTCAAAAATAGGAGGAGAATGAAACTGTCTGAAATAAAGGAGTAGCATGAAGCGGTGTTGAAAAACATGAAGAGCCTGAAAAGGTGTGAAAAATACGAAGAGCTCCAAAAGGTGTTCAAAAATATGAGGAGCATGAAACGGTCTGAAAAAATAAGAGGAGCATGAAGCCATGTTCGAAAACATGAAGAGCCTGAAAAGGTGTGAAAAATATGAAGAGTTTCAAAAGGTGTGTAATATATGAGGAGCATGAAATGGTCTAAAAAATAGGAGGAGCATGAAGCGGTGTTGAAAAACATGAAGAGCCTGTAAAGGAGTGAAATAAATGAAGAGCTTCAAAAGGTGTGAGAAATATGAAGAGCTTCAACAGGTGTCAAAAATGAGATGAGCATGAAATGGGCTGAAAAACAGGAGGAGCATGAAATGGTGTTAATAAACATGAAGAGCCTGAAAAGTTGTGAAATATATGAAGAGCTTCAAAAGATGTCAAAAATATGAGGAGCATGAAACGGTGTGAAAAATAGGAGGAGCATGAATTGGTGTTGAAAAACATGAAGAGCCTGAAAAGGTTTGAAAAATATGAAGAGTTTCAAAAGGTGTCAAAATTATGAGGAGCATTAAACATTCTAAAAAATAGGAGAAGCATGAGGTGGTGTTGAAAAATATGAAGACCCAGAAAAGGTGTGAAAAATATGAAGAGCTGCAAAACGTGTGAAAAACATGAGGAGCATGGAACGTTCTGAAAAATAGGAGGAGCATGAAACGATGTTCAAAAACTTGAAGAGCCTGAAAAGCTGTGAAATATATGAAGAGCTTCAAAAGGTGTCAAAAATACAGGAGCATGAAATGATCTGAAAAATAACAGGAACATGAAACGGTCTGAAAAATAGGAGGAGCATGAAGTGGTGTTCAAAAATATGACGAGCCTTAAAAGGCGTGAAAAATATGAAGAGCTTCAAAAGGTGTCAAAATATGAGGAGCATGAAACTGCTTGAAAAATAGGAGGAGTATGAAAATGTCTGAAAAATAGGAGGAGCATGAAGCGCTGTTCGAAAACATGAAGAGTCTGAAAAGTTGTTAAAAATATGAAGAGCTTCAAAAGGTTTCAAAAATATGAGGAGCATGAAATGGTGTTCAAAAACTTGAACAGCCTGAAAAAGTGTTAAAAATATGAAGAGCTTCAAAAGGTGTCAAAATATGAGGAGCATGAAACTGCCTGAAAAATAGGAGGAGTATGAAAAGGTCTGAAAAATAGGAGGAGCATGAAGCACTGTTCAAAAACATGAAGAGTCTGAAAAGGTGTTAAAAATATGAAGAGCTTCAAAAGGTGTGAAAAATATGAGGAGCATGAAACGGTCTGAAAAATAGGAGGAGCATGAAGTGGTGTTCAAAAACATGAAGAACCTTAAAATGTGTGAAAAATATTAAGAGCTTTAAAGGTGTAAAAATTATGAGGAGCATGAAACCGTCTGAAAAATAGGAGGAGCATGACATGGTGTTGAAAAACATGAAGAACCTTAAAATGTGTGAAAAATATGAAGAGCTTTAAAGGTGTGAAAAATAGGAGGAGCATGACACGGTGTCGAAAAACATGAAGAGCATGAAAATGTGTGAAAAATATGAAGAGATTCTAAAGCTGTCAAAAATATGAGGAGCCTGAAACGGTCTGAAAAATAGGAGGAGCATGAAGTGGTGTTGAAAAAGATGAAGAGCCTGAAAAGGTGTGAAAAATATGAAGAGCTTCAAAAGGAGTCAAAAATAAGAGGAGCATGAAAAGGTCTGAAAAATAGGAGGAGCATGAAGCGGTGTTGAAAAACATGGAGCCTAAAAAGGTGTGAAAACTATGAAGAGCTTCAAAAGGTGTCAAAAATATCAGGAGCATGAAATGATCTGAAAAATAGCAGGAACATGAAACGGTCTGAAAAATAGGAGGAGCATGAAGTGGTGTTCAAAAATATGACGAGCCTTAAAAGGCGTGAAAAATATGAAGAGCTTTAAAGGTGTGAAAATTATGAAGAGCATGATACCGTCTGAAAAATAGGAGGAGCATGACACGGTGTTGAAAAACATGAAGAGCCTAAAATGTGAGGAAAATATGAAGAGCTTTAAAGGTGTGAAAAATATGAGGAGCATGACACGGTCTGATAAATAGGAGGAGCATGAAGCGGTGTTGAAAAACATAAAGAGCCTGAAAAGGTGTGAAAAATAACAGGAGCATGAAATGATCTGAAAAAAAGGAGGAACAGGAAACATTCTGAAAAACAGGAGGAGCATGAAGCGGTGTTCAAAAACATGAAGAGTCTGAAAAGGTATGAAATATATGAAGAGCTTCAAAAGGTGTCAAAAATATGAGGAGCATGAAACGGTCTGAAACATGGGAGGACCATGAAGTGGTGTTGAAAATCATGAAGAGCCTGAAAAGGTGTGAAAAATATGCAGAGCTTCAAAAGGTGTCAAAAATATGAGGAGCATGAAACGGTCTGAAAAATACGAGGAGCATGAAGTGGTGTTGAAAACCATGAAGAGCCTGAAAAGGTGTGAAAAATATGAAGAGCTTCAAAAGGTGTCAAAAATATCAGGAGCATGAAAGTATCTGAAAAATAGCAGGAACATGAAGCGGTCTGAAAAATAGGAGGAGCATGAAGCGGTGTTCAAAAATATGGAGAGCCTGAAAAGGTATGAAAAATATGAAGAGCTTCAAAATGTGTCAAAAATATGAGGAACATGAAACGGTCTGAAAAACAGAAGGAGCATGAAGCGGTGTTTAAAAACATGAAGAGCCTGAAAAGGTGTGAAAAATATGAAGATCTTCAAAAGGTTTGAAAAATATGAAGAGCAGGGAACGGTCTGAAAAATAGGAGGAGGATAAAGCGGTGTTCAAAAACATGAAGAGCCTGAAAAGGTGTGTCAAATATGAAGAGCTTCAAAAGGTGTCAAAAATATGAGGAGCATGAAACGGTCTCAAAAATAGGAGGAGCATGAAGCAGTGTTCAAAAATATGGAGAGCCTGAAAAGGTATGAAAAATATGAAGAGCTTCAAAAGGTGTCAAAAATATGAGGAGCATGAAACGGTCTGAAAAATAGGAGGAGCATGAAACGGTGTTCAAAAATATGAAGAGCCTGGAATGGTGTGAAAAATATGAGAGCCCCAAAACGTGTCAAAAATATGAGGAGCATGAAACGGTCTGAAACATGGGAGGACCATGAAGTGGTGTTGAAAATCATGAAGAGCCTGAAAAGGTGTGAAAAATATGCAGAGCTTCAAAAGGTGTCAAAAATATGAGGAGCATGAAACGGTCTGAAAAATACGAGGAGCATGAAGTGGTGTTGAAAACCATGAAGAGCCTGAAAAGGTGTGAAAAATATGAAGAGCTTCAAAAGGTGTCAAAAATATCAGGAGCATGAAAAGATCTGAAAAATAGCAGGAACATGAAACGGTCTGAAAAATAGGAGGAGCATGAAGAGGTGTTCAAAAATATGACGAGCCTTAAAAGGCGTGAAAAATATGAAGAGCTTTAAAGGTGTGAAAATTATGAAGAGCATGATACCGTCTGAAAAATAGGAGGAGCATGACACGGTGTTGAAAAACATGAAGAGCCTTAAAATGTGAGGAAAATATGAAGAGCTTTAAAGGTGTGAAAAATATGAGGAGCATGACACGGTCTGTTAAATAGGAGGAGCATGACACGGTGTTGAAAAATATGAAGAGCATGAAAATGTGTGAAAAATATGAAGAGCTTCACAAGGAGTCAAAAATATGAGGAGCATGAAAAGGTCTGAAAAATAGGAGGAGCATGAAGCTGTGTTGAAAAACATGAAGAGCCTGAAAAGGTGTGAAAAATATGAATAGCTTCAAAAGGTGTCAAAAATATGAGGAGCATGAAATGATCTGAAAAAAAGGAGGAACAGGAAACATTCTGAAAAACAGGAGGAGCATGAAGCGGTGTTGAAAAACCTGAAGAGTCTGAAAAGGTATGAAAGATATGAAGAGCTTCAAAACGTGTCAAAAATATGAGGAGCATGAAACGGTCTGAAAAATGGGAGGAGCATGAAGAGGTGTTGAAAAACATGAAGAGCCTGAAAACGTGTGAAAAATATGAAGAGCTTCAAAAGGTGTGAAAAATATGAAGAGCTTCAAATGTGTCAAAAATGAGATGAGCATGAAACGATGTGAAAAATAGGAGGAGCATGTAGTGGTGTTGAAAAAAATGAAGAGCCTGAAAAGGTGTGAAATATATGAAGAGCTTCAAAAGGTGTCAAAAATATGAGGAGAACGAAACGGTGTGAAAAATAGGAGGAGCATGAAGTGGTGTTGAAAAACATGAAGAGCCTGAAAAGCTGTGAGAAATATGAAGAGCTTCAAAAGGTGTCAAAAATATGAGGAGCATGAAACGGTCTGAAAAATAGGAGGAGCATGAAACGGTGTTCACATACATGAAGAGCCTGAAAATGTGCGAATAAAATGAAGAGCTTCAAAATGTGTGAAAAATATGAGGAGCATGAAACTGTCTAAAAAATAGGAGGAGCATGTAGTGGTGTTCAAAAACATGAAGAGCCTGAAATGTTGTGAAAAATATGAAGAGCTTCAAAACGTGTCAAAAATATGAGGAGCATGAAACGGGCTGAAAAATAGGAGAAGCATGAAGTGGTGTGGAAAAACATGAAGAGTCTGAAAAGGTGTGAAAAATATGAAGAGCTTCAAAAGGTGTGAAATATATGAGGAGCATGAAACTCTCTGAACATTAGGAGGAGCATGAAGCGGTGTTCAAAAACATGAAGAGCCTGAAATGTTGTGAAAAATATGAAAAGCTTCAAAAGTTGTCAAAAAAGAGATGAACTTGAAACGGTCTGAAAAATAGGAAGAGCATGATGCGGTGTTGAAAAACATGAAGAGCTTAAAACGTGTGAAAAATATGAATAGCTTCAAAAGGTGTCAAAAATATGAGGAGCAAAAAACGGTCTGAAAACAAGGAGAAGCATGAAGCGTGTTCAAATACATGAAAAGCCTGAAAAGGTGTGAAAAATATGAAGAGCTTCAAAAGGTGTTAAAAATATGAGGAGCAAGAAACGGTCTGAAAAATAGGAGGGGCATGAAGCGGTGTTCAAAAACATGAAGAGCCTGAAAAGTTGTGAAAAATATGAAGAGCTTCAATAGGTGTGGAAAATATTAGGAGCATGAAACGGTCTGAAAAATAGGAGGAGCATTAAGCGGTGTTCAAAAACATGAAGAGCCTGAAAAGTGTGAAGAATATGAAGAGCTTCAAAAGGTGTCAAAAATATGAGGAGCATGCAACGGTCTAAAAATAGGAGGAGCATGAAGCAGAGTTGAAAAACATGAAGAGCCTGAAAAGGTGTGAAAAATATGAAGAGTTTCAAAAGGTGTGAAATATATGAGGTGCAAGCAACGGTCTGAAAAATATTAGGAGCATGAAGCGGTGTTGAAAAGCAAGAAGAGCCTGAAAAGGTGTGAAAAATATGAAAAGCTTCAAAAGGTGTGAAAAATATGAAAAGCTTCAAAAGGTGTCAAAAATGAGATGAGCATGAAACGGTTTGAAAAATGGGAGGAGCATGAAGTGGTGTTGAAAAAAAAAAGAGACTGAAAAGGTGTCAAAAATATGAGGATCATCAAAAGGTGTCAAAAATATGAGGAGCATGAAAAGGTCTGCAAAAAGGAGGAGCATGAAGTGGTGTTGAAAAACTTGAAGAGCCTGAAAAGGTGTGAAAAATATGAAAAGCTTCAAAATCTGTCAAAAATACGAGGAGCATGAAACGGTCTGAAAAATAGGAGGCGCATGAAGCGGTGTTCAAAAACATGACGAGCCTGAAAACCTGTGAAAAATATGAAGAGCTTCAAAAGGTGTGAAATAGATGAGGCGCATGAAACTCTCTGAAAATTAGGAGGAGCAAGAAGCAGTGTTGAAAAACATGAAGAGCCTGAAAAGTTGTGAAAAATATGAAGAGCTTCAAAAGTTGTGAAAAATATGAAGAGCTTCAAAAGGTGTCAAAAATGAGATGAGCATGAAACGGTCTGAAAAACAGGAGGAGCATGAATCGGTGTTGAAAAACATGAAGAACCTGAAAAGGTGTGAAAAATATGAAGAGCTTCAAAAGGTGTGAAATACATGAGGAGCATGAAACGTTCTGAAAGATAGTAGGACCATGAAGCGGTTTTCAAAAACATGAAGGGCCTGAAAATGTGTGAAAAATATGAAGATCTTCAAAAGTTGTCAAAAATATGAGGAGCATGAAACAGTCTGAAAAATAGGAGGAGCATGAAGCGGTGTTCAAAAACCTGAGGATCCTGAAAAGGTGTGAAAAATATGAAGAGATTTAAAAAATGTGAAAAATATGAAGAGCTTCAAAAGATGTGAAAAATATGAAGATCTTCAAAAGGTGTCAAAAATGAGATGAGCATGAAACGGTCTGAAAAATACGAGGAGCATTAAGCGGTGTTGAAAAACATGAAGAGCCTGAAAAGGTGTGAAAAATATGAAGTGCTTCAAAAGGTGTCAAAAACATGAGGAGCATGAAAATGTCTGAAAAATAGGAGGAGCATGAAGCGGTGTTCAAAAAAATGAAGAGCCTGGAGAAGTGTGAAAAATATGAAGAGCTTCAAAAAGTGTCAAAACTATGAGGAGCATTAAACGATCTGAAAAATAGGAGGAGCATGAAGTGGTGTTGAAAAATATGAAGAGCCTGAAAAGGTGTGAAAAATATGAAGAGCTTCAAAGGTGTCAAAATTATGAGGAGCATGAAACGCTCTGAAAAAGAGGAGGAGCAGCAAGCGATGTTGAAAAACATGAAGAGCGTGAAAAGGTGTGAAAAATATGAAGAGCTTCAAAAGGTGTCACAAATATGAGGAGCATGAAAGGGTCTGAAAAATAGGAGGAGCATGAAGCGGTGTCGAAAAACATGAAGAGCCTGAAAAGGTGTGAAAAATATGAAGAGCTTCAAAAGGTGTCAAAAATATGAGGAGCATGAAACGGTCTGAAAAATAGGAGGAGCATGAAGCGGTTTGAAAAACATGAAGAGCCTGAAAAAGTGTGAAAAATATGAAGAGCTTCAAAAGGTGTCAAAAATTTGAGGAGAATGAAACGGTCTGAAAATTAGAAGGAGCATGAAGCGGTGTTGAAAAACATAAAGAGCCTGAAACAGTGTGAAATATATGAAGAGCCTCAAAGGTGTCAAAAATATGAGGAGCAAGAAACGGTCTGAAAAATAGAAGGAGCTTGAAGTGGTGTTGAAAAACATGAAGAGCCTGAAAAGGTGTGAAAAATATGAAGAGCTTCAAAAGGTGTCAAAAATATGAGGAGCATGAAACGGTCTGAAAAATAGGAGGAGCATTGTAGCGTTGTTGAAAAACATGAATAGCCTGAAAAGGTGTGAAAAATATGAAGAGCTTCAAAAGGCGTCAAAAATATGAGGAGCATGAAACGGTCTGAAAAATAGGAGAAGCATGAAACGTTCTGAAAAATAGGAGGAGCATGAAGCGGTTTGAAAAACATGAAGAGCCTGAAAAAGTGTGAAAAATATGAAGAGCTTCAAAATGTGTCAAAAATATGAGGAGAATGAAACGGTCTGAAAATTAGGAGGAGCATGAAGCGGTGTTGAAAAACATAAAGAGCCTGAAACAGTGTGAAATATATGAAGAGCCTCAAAGGTGTCAAAAATATGAGGAGCAAGAAACGGTCTGAAAAATAGAAGGAGCTTGAAGTGGTGTTGAAAAACATGAAGAGCCTGAAAAGGTGTGAAAAATATGAAGAGCTTCAAAAAGGTGTCAAATATATAAAGGGTGAAACGGTCTGAAAAATATGAGGAGCAAGAAACTGTTTTCAAAAACATGAAGAGCCTCAAAAGGTGTGAAAAATATGAAGAGCTTCAAAAAGGTGTCAAATATATAGAGGGTGAAACGGTCTGAAAAATATGAGGAGCAAGAGACTGTTTTCAAAAACATGAAGAGCCTCAAAAGGTGTGAACAATGTGAAGAGCTTCAAACTGTGTCAAAAATATGAGGAGCATGAAACGGTCTGAAACATAGGAGGAGCATGAAGTGTTGTTGAAAAACATGAAGAGCCTGAAAAAGGTGTGAAACATATGAGGAGCATGATACGGTCTGAAAAATAGGAGGAGCATGAAGCGGTGTTGAAAAATATGAAGAGCCTGAAAAAGTATGAAAAATATGAAGAGCTTCAAAAGGTGTCAAAAATATAAGGAGCATGAAACGGTCTGAAATATAGCAGGAGCATGAAAAGGTGTTAAAAAACATGAAGAGCCTGAAAAGGTGTGAAAAATATGAAAAGCTTCAAATGGTGTCAAAAATATGAGGAGAATGAAACGGTCTGATAATTAGGAGGAGCATGAAGTGGTGGTGAAAAACATGAAGAGCTTGAAAAAGGTGTGAAACATATGAGTAGAATAAAACGGTCTGAAAAATAGGAGTAGCATGAAGTGGTGTAGAAAAACATGAAGACGCTGAAAAGGTGTGAAAAATATGAAGAGCTACAAAAAGTGTCAAAAATATGAGGAGCTTGAAACGGTCTGAAATATAGGAGGAGCGTGAAAAGGTGTTAAAAAAAATAAGAAGAGCTTCAAAAGGTGTGAAACATATGAGGAGCATGAAACGGTTTGAAAAATAGGAGGAGCATGAAGCGTTGTTGAAAAACATGAAGAGCCTGAAAAGGTGTCAAAAATATGAAGAGCTTCAAAAAGTGTCAAAAATATGAGGAGCATGAAACGGTCTGAAAAATAGGAGAAGCATGAAGTGGTGAAGAAAAATATGAGGAGCCTGAAAAGGTGTCAAAAATATGAAGAGCTTCAAAAAGTGTCAAAAATATGAGGAGCATGAAAAGGTCTGAAAAATAGGAGGAGCATGAAGTGTTGTTGAAAAACAGGAAGAACCTGAAAAGGTGTGAAAAATATGAAGAGCTTCAAAAAGTGTCAAAAATATGAGGAGCATGAAACGGTCTGAAAAATAGGAGAAGCATGAAGTGGTGAAGAAAAATATGAGGAGCCTGAAAAGGTGTAAAAAATATGAAGAGCTTCAAAGGTGTCAAAACTAAGAGGAGCATGAAACGGTCTGAAAAAGATGAGGAGCAGCAAGCGATGTTGAAAAACATGAAGAGCCTGAAAAGGTGTGAAAAATATGAAGAGATACAAAAGGTGTCAAAAATATGAGGAGCATGAAACGGTTTGAAAAATAGGAGGAGCATGAAGCGGTGTTGAAAAACATGAAGAGCCTGAAAAGGTGTGAAAAATATGAAGAGCTTCAAAATGTGTAAAAAATATGAGGAGCAAAAAAAGGTCTGAAAAATAGGAGGAGCATGAAGTGGTGCTGAAAAACATGAAGAGCATGAAAAGGTGTGAAAAATATGAAGAGCTTGAAAAGCCGTCAAAAATATGAGGAGCATGAAACGGTCTGAAAAATAGGAGGAGCATGAAACGGTCTGAAAATAGGAGGAGCATGAAGCGGTTTGAAAAACAAGAAGAGCCTGAAAAAGTGTGAAAAATATGAAGAGCTTCAAAAGGTGTCAAAAATATGAGGAGAATGAAACGGTCTGAAAATTAGGAAGAGCATGAAGCGGTGTTGAAAAACATAAAGAGCCTGAAAAAGTGTGAAATATATGAAGAGCCTCAAAGGTGTCAAAAATATGAGGAGCAAGAAACGGTCTGAAAAATAGAAGGAGCTTGAAGTGGTGTTGAAAAACATGAAGAGCCTGAAAAGGTTTGAAAAATATGAAGAGCTTCAAAAGGTGTCAAAAACATGAGGAGCATGAAAATGTCTGAAAAATAGGAGGAGCATGAAGCGGTGTTCAAAAAAATGAAGAGCCTGGAGAAGTGTGAAAAATATGAAGAGCTTCAAAAAGTGTCAAAACTATGAGGAGCATTAAACGATCTGAAAAATAGGAGGAGCATGAAGTGGTGTTGAAAAATATGAAGAGCCTGAAAAGGTGTGAAAAATATGAAGAGCTTCAAAGGTGTCAAAATTATGAGGAGCATGAAACGCTCTGAAAAAGAGGAGGAGCAGCAAGCGATGTTGAAAAACATGAAGAGCGTGAAAAGGTGTGAAAAATATGAAGAGCTTCAAAAGGTGTCACAAATATGAGGAGCATGAAAGGGTCTGAAAAATAGGAGGAGCATGAAGCGGTGTCGAAAAACATGAAGAGCCTGAAAAGGTGTGAAAAATATGAAGAGCTTCAAAAGGTGTCAAAAATATGAGGAGCATGAAACGGTCTGAAAAATAGGAGGAGCATGAAGCGGTTTGAAAAACATGAAGAGCCTGAAAAAGTGTGAAAAATATGAAGAGCTTCAAAAGGTGTCAAAAATTTGAGGAGAATGAAACGGTCTGAAAATTAGAAGGAGCATGAAGCGGTGTTGAAAAACATAAAGAGCCTGAAACAGTGTGAAATATATGAAGAGCCTCAAAGGTGTCAAAAATATGAGGAGCAAGAAACGGTCTGAAAAATAGAAGGAGCTTGAAGTGGTGTTGAAAAACATGAAGAGCCTGAAAAGGTGTGAAAAATATGAAGAGCTTCAAAAGGTGTCAAAAATATGAGGAGCATGAAACGGTCTGAAAAATAGGAGGAGCATTGTAGCGTTGTTGAAAAACATGAATAGCCTGAAAAGGTGTGAAAAATATGAAGAGCTTCAAAAGGCGTCAAAAATATGAGGAGCATGAAACGGTCTGAAAAATAGGAGAAGCATGAAACGTTCTGAAAAATAGGAGGAGCATGAAGCGGTTTGAAAAACATGAAGAGCCTGAAAAAGTGTGAAAAATATGAAGAGCTTCAAAATGTGTCAAAAATATGAGGAGAATGAAACGGTCTGAAAATTAGGAGGAGCATGAAGCGGTGTTGAAAAACATAAAGAGCCTGAAACAGTGTGAAATATATGAAGAGCCTCAAAGGTGTCAAAAATATGAGGAGCAAGAAACGGTCTGAAAAATAGAAGGAGCTTGAAGTGGTGTTGAAAAACATGAAGAGCCTGAAAAGGTGTGAAAAATATGAAGAGCTTCAAAAAGGTGTCAAATATATAAAGGGTGAAACGGTCTGAAAAATATGAGGAGCAAGAAACTGTTTTCAAAAACATGAAGAGCCTCAAAAGGTGTGAAAAATATGAAGAGCTTCAAAAAGGTGTCAAATATATAGAGGGTGAAACGGTCTGAAAAATATGAGGAGCAAGAGACTGTTTTCAAAAACATGAAGAGCCTCAAAAGGTGTGAACAATGTGAAGAGCTTCAAACTGTGTCAAAAATATGAGGAGCATGAAACGGTCTGAAACATAGGAGGAGCATGAAGTGTTGTTGAAAAACATGAAGAGCCTGAAAAAGGTGTGAAACATATGAGGAGCATGATACGGTCTGAAAAATAGGAGGAGCATGAAGCGGTGTTGAAAAATATGAAGAGCCTGAAAAAGTATGAAAAATATGAAGAGCTTCAAAAGGTGTCAAAAATATAAGGAGCATGAAACGGTCTGAAATATAGCAGGAGCATGAAAAGGTGTTAAAAAACATGAAGAGCCTGAAAAGGTGTGAAAAATATGAAAAGCTTCAAATGGTGTCAAAAATATGAGGAGAATGAAACGGTCTGATAATTAGGAGGAGCATGAAGTGGTGGTGAAAAACATGAAGAGCTTGAAAAAGGTGTGAAACATATGAGTAGAATAAAACGGTCTGAAAAATAGGAGTAGCATGAAGTGGTGTAGAAAAACATGAAGACGCTGAAAAGGTGTGAAAAATATGAAGAGCTACAAAAAGTGTCAAAAATATGAGGAGCTTGAAACGGTCTGAAATATAGGAGGAGCGTGAAAAGGTGTTAAAAAAAATAAGAAGAGCTTCAAAAGGTGTGAAACATATGAGGAGCATGAAACGGTTTGAAAAATAGGAGGAGCATGAAGCGTTGTTGAAAAACATGAAGAGCCTGAAAAGGTGTCAAAAATATGAAGAGCTTCAAAAAGTGTCAAAAATATGAGGAGCATGAAACGGTCTGAAAAATAGGAGAAGCATGAAGTGGTGAAGAAAAATATGAGGAGCCTGAAAAGGTGTCAAAAATATGAAGAGCTTCAAAAAGTGTCAAAAATATGAGGAGCATGAAAAGGTCTGAAAAATAGGAGGAGCATGAAGTGTTGTTGAAAAACAGGAAGAACCTGAAAAGGTGTGAAAAATATGAAGAGCTTCAAAAAGTGTCAAAAATATGAGGAGCATGAAACGGTCTGAAAAATAGGAGAAGCATGAAGTGGTGAAGAAAAATATGAGGAGCCTGAAAAGGTGTAAAAAATATGAAGAGCTTCAAAGGTGTCAAAACTAAGAGGAGCATGAAACGGTCTGAAAAAGATGAGGAGCAGCAAGCGATGTTGAAAAACATGAAGAGCCTGAAAAGGTGTGAAAAATATGAAGAGATACAAAAGGTGTCAAAAATATGAGGAGCATGAAACGGTTTGAAAAATAGGAGGAGCATGAAGCGGTGTTGAAAAACATGAAGAGCCTGAAAAGGTGTGAAAAATATGAAGAGCTTCAAAATGTGTAAAAAATATGAGGAGCAAAAAAAGGTCTGAAAAATAGGAGGAGCATGAAGTGGTGCTGAAAAACATGAAGAGCATGAAAAGGTGTGAAAAATATGAAGAGCTTGAAAAGCCGTCAAAAATATGAGGAGCATGAAACGGTCTGAAAAATAGGAGGAGCATGAAACGGTCTGAAAATAGGAGGAGCATGAAGCGGTTTGAAAAACAAGAAGAGCCTGAAAAAGTGTGAAAAATATGAAGAGCTTCAAAAGGTGTCAAAAATATGAGGAGAATGAAACGGTCTGAAAATTAGGAAGAGCATGAAGCGGTGTTGAAAAACATAAAGAGCCTGAAAAAGTGTGAAATATATGAAGAGCCTCAAAGGTGTCAAAAATATGAGGAGCAAGAAACGGTCTGAAAAATAGAAGGAGCTTGAAGTGGTGTTGAAAAACATGAAGAGCCTGAAAAGGTGTGAAAAATATGAAGAGCTTCAAAAGGTGTCAAAAACATGAGGAGCATGAAAATGTCTGAAAAATAGGAGGAGCATGAAGCGGTGTTCAAAAAAATGAAGAGCCTGGAGAAGTGTGAAAAATATGAAGAGCTTCAAAAAGTGTCAAAACTATGAGGAGCATTAAACGATCTGAAAAATAGGAGGAGCATGAAGTGGTGTTGAAAAATATGAAGAGCCTGAAAAGGTGTGAAAAATATGAAGAGCTTCAAAGGTGTCAAAATTATGAGGAGCATGAAACGCTCTGAAAAAGAGGAGGAGCAGCAAGCGATGTTGAAAAACATGAAGAGCGTGAAAAGGTGTGAAAAATATGAAGAGCTTCAAAAGGTGTCACAAATATGAGGAGCATGAAAGGGTCTGAAAAATAGGAGGAGCATGAAGCGGTGTCGAAAAACATGAAGAGCCTGAAAAGGTGTGAAAAATATGAAGAGCTTCAAAAGGTGTCAAAAATATGAGGAGCATGAAACGGTCTGAAAAATAGGAGGAGCATGAAGCGGTTTGAAAAACATGAAGAGCCTGAAAAAGTGTGAAAAATATGAAGAGCTTCAAAAGGTGTCAAAAATTTGAGGAGAATGAAACGGTCTGAAAATTAGAAGGAGCATGAAGCGGTGTTGAAAAACATAAAGAGCCTGAAACAGTGTGAAATATATGAAGAGCCTCAAAGGTGTCAAAAATATGAGGAGCAAGAAACGGTCTGAAAAATAGAAGGAGCTTGAAGTGGTGTTGAAAAACATGAAGAGCCTGAAAAGGTGTGAAAAATATGAAGAGCTTCAAAAGGTGTCAAAAATATGAGGAGCATGAAACGGTCTGAAAAATAGGAGGAGCATTGTAGCGTTGTTGAAAAACATGAATAGCCTGAAAAGGTGTGAAAAATATGAAGAGCTTCAAAAGGCGTCAAAAATATGAGGAGCATGAAACGGTCTGAAAAATAGGAGAAGCATGAAACGTTCTGAAAAATAGGAGGAGCATGAAGCGGTTTGAAAAACATGAAGAGCCTGAAAAAGTGTGAAAAATATGAAGAGCTTCAAAATGTGTCAAAAATATGAGGAGAATGAAACGGTCTGAAAATTAGGAGGAGCATGAAGCGGTGTTGAAAAACATAAAGAGCCTGAAACAGTGTGAAATATATGAAGAGCCTCAAAGGTGTCAAAAATATGAGGAGCAAGAAACGGTCTGAAAAATAGAAGGAGCTTGAAGTGGTGTTGAAAAACATGAAGAGCCTGAAAAGGTGTGAAAAATATGAAGAGCTTCAAAAAGGTGTCAAATATATAAAGGGTGAAACGGTCTGAAAAATATGAGGAGCAAGAAACTGTTTTCAAAAACATGAAGAGCCTCAAAAGGTGTGAACAATGTGAAGAGCTTCAAACTGTGTCAAAAATATGAGGAGCATGAAACGGTCTGAAACATAGGAGGAGCATGAAGTGTTGTTGAAAAACATGAAGAGCCTGAAAAAGGTGTGAAACATATGAGGAGCATGATACGGTCTGAAAAATAGGAGGAGCATGAAGCGGTGTTGAAAAATATGAAGAGCCTGAAAAAGTATGAAAAATATGAAGAGCTTCAAAAGGTGTCAAAAATATAAGGAGCATGAAACGGTCTGAAATATAGCAGGAGCATGAAAAGGTGTTAAAAAACATGAAGAGCCTGAAAAGGTGTGAAAAATATGAAAAGCTTCAAATGGTGTCAAAAATATGAGGAGAATGAAACGGTCTGATAATTAGGAGGAGCATGAAGTGGTGGTGAAAAACATGAAGAGCTTGAAAAAGGTGTGAAACATATGAGTAGAATAAAACGGTCTGAAAAATAGGAGTAGCATGAAGTGGTGTAGAAAAACATGAAGACGCTGAAAAGGTGTGAAAAATGTGAAGAGCTACAAAAAGTGTCAAAAATATGAGGAGCTTGAAACGGTCTGAAATATAGGAGGAGCGTGAAAAGGTGTTAAAAAAAATAAGAAGAGCTTCAAAAGGTGTGAAACATATGAGGAGCATGAAACGGTTTGAAAAATAGGAGGAGCATGAAGCGTTGTTGAAAAACATGAAGAGCCTGAAAAGGTGTCAAAAATATGAAGAGCTTCAAAAAGTGTCAAAAATATGAGGAGCATGAAACGGTCTGAAAAATAGGAGAAGCATGAAGTGGTGAAGAAAAATATGAGGAGCCTGAAAAGGTGTCAAAAATATGAAGAGCTTCAAAAAGTGTCAAAAATATGAGGAGCATGAAAAGGTCTGAAAAATAGGAGGAGCATGAAGTGTTGTTGAAAAACAGGAAGAACCTGAAAAGGTGTGAAAAATATGAAGAGCTTCAAAAAGTGTCAAAAATATGAGGAGCATGAAACGGTCTGAAAAATAGGAGAAGCATGAAGTGGTGAAGAAAAATATGAGGAGCCTGAAAAGGTGTAAAAAATATGAAGAGCTTCAAAGGTGTCAAAACTAAGAGGAGCATGAAACGGTCTGAAAAAGATGAGGAGCAGCAAGCGATGTTGAAAAACATGAAGAGCCTGAAAAGGTGTGAAAAATATGAAGAGATACAAAAGGTGTCAAAAATATGAGGAGCATGAAACGGTTTGAAAAATAGGAGGAGCATGAAGCGGTGTTGAAAAACATGAAGAGCCTGAAAAGGTGTGAAAAATATGAAGAGGTTCAAAATGTGTAAAAAATATGAGGAGCAAAAAAAGGTCTGAAAAATAGGAGGAGCATGAAGTGGTGCTGAAAAACATGAAGAGCATGAAAAGGTGTGAAAAATATGAAGAGCTTGAAAAGCCGTCAAAAATATGAGGAGCATGAAACGGTCTGAAAAATAGGAGGAGCATGAAACGGTCTGAAAATAGGAGGAGCATGAATCGGTTTGAAAAACAAGAAGAGCCTGAAAAAGTGTGAAAAATATGAAGAGCTTCAAAAGGTGTCAAAAATATGAGGAGAATGAAACGGTCTGAAAATTAGGAGGAGCATGAAGCGGTGTTGAAAAACATAAAGAGCCTGAAAAAGTGTGAAATATATGAAGAGCCTCAAAGGTGTCAAAAATATGAGGAGCAAGAAACGGTCTGAAAAATAGAAGGAGCTTGAAGTGGTGTTGAAAAACATGAAGAGCCTGAAAAGGTGTGAAAAATATGAAGAGCTTCAAAAGGTGTCAAAAACATGAGGAGCATGAAAATGTCTGAAAAATAGGAGGAGCATGAAGCGGTGTTCAAAAAAATGAAGAGCCTGGAGAAGTGTGAAAAATATGAAGAGCTTCAAAAAGTGTCAAAACTATGAGGAGCATTAAACGATCTGAAAAATAGGAGGAGCATGAAGTGGTGTTGAAAAATATGAAGAGCCTGAAAAGGTGTGAAAAATATGAAGAGCTTCAAAGGTGTCAAAATTATGAGGAGCATGAAACGCTCTGAAAAAGAGGAGGAGCAGCAAGCGATGTTGAAAAACATGAAGAGCGTGAAAAGGTGTGAAAAATATGAAGAGCTTCAAAAGGTGTCACAAATATGAGGAGCATGAAAGGGTCTGAAAAATAGGAGGAGCATGAAGCGGTGTCGAAAAACATGAAGAGCCTGAAAAGGTGTGAAAAATATGAAGAGCTTCAAAAGGTGTCAAAAATATGAGGAGCATGAAACGGTCTGAAAAATAGGAGGAGCATGAAGCGGTTTGAAAAACATAAAGAGCCTGAAAAAGTGTGAAAAATATGAAGAGCTTCAAAAGGTGTCAAAAATTTGAGGAGAATGAAACGGTCTGAAAATTAGAAGGAGCATGAAGCGGTGTTGAAAAACATAAAGAGCCTGAAACAGTGTGAAATATATGAAGAGCCTCAAAGGTGTCAAAAATATGAGGAGCAAGAAACGGTCTGAAAAATAGAAGGAGCTTGAAGTGGTGTTGAAAAACATGAAGAGCCTGAAAAGGTGTGAAAAATATGAAGAGCTTCAAAAGGTGTCAAAAATATGAGGAGCATGAAACGGTCTGAAAAATAGGAGGAGCATTGTAGCGTTGTTGAAAAACATGAATAGCCTGAAAAGGTGTGAAAAATATGAAGAGCTTCAAAAGGCGTCAAAAATATGAGGAGCATGAAACGGTCTGAAAAATAGGAGAAGCATGAAACGTTCTGAAAAATAGGAGGAGCATGAAGCGGTTTGAAAAACATGAAGAGCCTGAAAAAGTGTGAAAAATATGAAGAGCTTCAAAATGTGTCAAAAATATGAGGAGAATGAAACGGTCTGAAAATTAGGAGGAGCATGAAGCGGTGTTGAAAAACATAAAGAGCCTGAAACAGTGTGAAATATATGAAGAGCCTCAAAGGTGTCAAAAATATGAGGAGCAAGAAACGGTCTGAAAAATAGAAGGAGCTTGAAGTGGTGTTGAAAAACATGAAGAGCCTGAAAAGGTGTGAAAAATATGAAGAGCTTCAAAAAGGTGTCAAATATATAAAGGGTGAAACGGTCTGAAAAATATGAGGAGCAAGAAACTGTTTTCAAAAACATGAAGAGCCTCAAAAGGTGTGAAAAATATGAAGAGCTTCAAAAAGGTGTCAAATATATAGAGGGTGAAACGGTCTGAAAAATATGAGGAGCAAGAGACTGTTTTCAAAAACATGAAGAGCCTCAAAAGGTGTGAACAATGTGAAGAGCTTCAAACTGTGTCAAAAATATGAGGAGCATGAAACGGTCTGAAACATAGGAGGAGCATGAAGTGTTGTTGAAAAACATGAAGAGCCTGAAAAAGGTGTGAAACATATGAGGAGCATGATACGGTCTGAAAAATAGGAGGAGCATGAAGCGGTGTTGAAAAATATGAAGAGCCTGAAAAAGTATGAAAAATATGAAGAGCTTCAAAAGGTGTCAAAAATATAAGGAGCATGAAACGGTCTGAAATATAGCAGGAGCATGAAAAGGTGTTAAAAAACATGAAGAGCCTGAAAAGGTGTGAAAAATATGAAAAGCTTCAAATGGTGTCAAAAATATGAGGAGAATGAAACGGTCTGATAATTAGGAGGAGCATGAAGTGGTGGTGAAAAACATGAAGAGCTTGAAAAAGGTGTGAAACATATGAGTAGAATAAAACGGTCTGAAAAATAGGAGTAGCATGAAGTGGTGTAGAAAAACATGAAGACGCTGAAAAGGTGTGAAAAATATGAAGAGCTACAAAAAGTGTCAAAAATATGAGGAGCTTGAAACGGTCTGAAATATAGGAGGAGCGTGAAAAGGTGTTAAAAAAAATAAGAAGAGCTTCAAAAGGTGTGAAACATATGAGGAGCATGAAACGGTTTGAAAAATAGGAGGAGCATGAAGCGTTGTTGAAAAACATGAAGAGCCTGAAAAGGTGTCAAAAATATGAAGAGCTTCAAAAAGTGTCAAAAATATGAGGAGCATGAAACGGTCTGAAAAATAGGAGAAGCATGAAGTGGTGAAGAAAAATATGAGGAGCCTGAAAAGGTGTCAAAAATATGAAGAGCTTCAAAAAGTGTCAAAAATATGAGGAGCATGAAAAGGTCTGAAAAATAGGAGGAGCATGAAGTGTTGTTGAAAAACAGGAAGAACCTGAAAAGGTGTGAAAAATATGAAGAGCTTCAAAAAGTGTCAAAAATATGAGGAGCATGAAACGGTCTGAAAAATAGGAGAAGCATGAAGTGGTGAAGAAAAATATGAGGAGCCTGAAAAGGTGTAAAAAATATGAAGAGCTTCAAAGGTGTCAAAACTAAGAGGAGCATGAAACGGTCTGAAAAAGATGAGGAGCAGCAAGCGATGTTGAAAAACATGAAGAGCCTGAAAAGGTGTGAAAAATATGAAGAGATACAAAAGGTGTCAAAAATATGAGGAGCATGAAACGGTTTGAAAAATAGGAGGAGCATGAAGCGGTGTTGAAAAACATGAAGAGCCTGAAAAGGTGTGAAAAATATGAAGAGCTTCAAAATGTGTAAAAAATATGAGGAGCAAAAAAAGGTCTGAAAAATAGGAGGAGCATGAAGTGGTGCTGAAAAACATGAAGAGCATGAAAAGGTGTGAAAAATATGAAGAGCTTGAAAAGCCGTCAAAAATATGAGGAGCATGAAACGGTCTGAAAAATAGGAGGAGCATGAAACGGTCTGAAAATAGGAGGAGCATGAAGCGGTTTGAAAAACAAGAAGAGCCTGAAAAAGTGTGAAAAATATGAAGAGCTTCAAAGGTGTCAAAATTATGAGGAGCATGAAACGCTCTGAAAAAGAGGAGGAGCAGCAAGCGATGTTGAAAAACATGAAGAGCGTGAAAAGGTGTGAAAAATATGAAGAGCTTCAAAAAGTGTCAAAACTATGAGGAGCATTAAACGATCTGAAAAATAGGAGGAGCATGAAGTGGTGTTGAAAAATATGAAGAGCCTGAAAAGGTGTGAAAAATATGAAGAGCTTCAAAGGTGTCAAAATTATGAGGAGCATGAAACGCTCTGAAAAAGAGGAGGAGCAGCAAGCGATGTTGAAAAACATGAAGAGCGTGAAAAGGTGTGAAAAATATGAAGAGCTTCAAAAGGTGTCACAAATATGAGGAGCATGAAAGGGTCTGAAAAATAGGAGGAGCATGAAGCGGTGTCGAAAAACATGAAGAGCCTGAAAAGGTGTGAAAAATATGAAGAGCTTCAAAAGGTGTCAAAAATATGAGGAGCATGAAACGGTCTGAAAAATAGGAGGAGCATGAAGCGGTTTGAAAAACATGAAGAGCCTGAAAAAGTGTGAAAAATATGAAGAGCTTCAAAAGGTGTCAAAAATTTGAGGAGAATGAAACGGTCTGAAAATTAGAAGGAGCATGAAGCGGTGTTGAAAAACATAAAGAGCCTGAAACAGTGTGAAATATATGAAGAGCCTCAAAGGTGTCAAAAATATGAGGAGCAAGAAACGGTCTGAAAAATAGAAGGAGCTTGAAGTGGTGTTGAAAAACATGAAGAGCCTGAAAAGGTGTGAAAAATATGAAGAGCTTCAAAAGGTGTCAAAAATATGAGGAGCATGAAACGGTCTGAAAAATAGGAGGAGCATTGTAGCGTTGTTGAAAAACATGAATAGCCTGAAAAGGTGTGAAAAATATGAAGAGCTTCAAAAGGCGTCAAAAATATGAGGAGCATGAAACGGTCTGAAAAATAGGAGAAGCATGAAACGTTCTGAAAAATAGGAGGAGCATGAAGCGGTTTGAAAAACATGAAGAGCCTGAAAAAGTGTGAAAAATATGAAGAGCTTCAAAATGTGTCAAAAATATGAGGAGAATGAAACGGTCTGAAAATTAGGAGGAGCATGAAGCGGTGTTGAAAAACATAAAGAGCCTGAAACAGTGTGAAATATATGAAGAGCCTCAAAGGTGTCAAAAATATGAGGAGCAAGAAACGGTCTGAAAAATAGAAGGAGCTTGAAGTGGTGTTGAAAAACATGAAGAGCCTGAAAAGGTGTGAAAAATATGAAGAGCTTCAAAAAGGTGTCAAATATATAAAGGGTGAAACGGTCTGAAAAATATGAGGAGCAAGAAACTGTTTTCAAAAACATGAAGAGCCTCAAAAGGTGTGAAAAATATGAAGAGCTTCAAAAAGGTGTCAAATATATAGAGGGTGAAACGGTCTGAAAAATATGAGGAGCAAGAGACTGTTTTCAAAAACATGAAGAGCCTCAAAAGGTGTGAACAATGTGAAGAGCTTCAAACTGTGTCAAAAATATGAGGAGCATGAAACGGTCTGAAACATAGGAGGAGCATGAAGTGTTGTTGAAAAACATGAAGAGCCTGAAAAAGGTGTGAAACATATGAGGAGCATGAAACGGTCTGAAATATAGCAGGAGCATGAAAAGGTGTTAAAAAACATGAAGAGCCTGAAAAGGTGTGAAAAATATGAAAAGCTTCAAATGGTGTCAAAAATATGAGGAGAATGAAACGGTCTGATAATTAGGAGGAGCATGAAGTGGTGGTGAAAAACATGAAGAGCTTGAAAAAGGTGTGAAACATATGAGTAGAATAAAACGGTCTGAAAAATAGGAGTAGCATGAAGTGGTGTAGAAAAACATGAAGACGCTGAAAAGGTGTGAAAAATATGAAGAGCTACAAAAAGTGTCAAAAATATGAGGAGCTTGAAACGGTCTGAAATATAGGAGGAGCGTGAAAAGGTGTTAAAAAAAATAAGAAGAGCTTCAAAAGGTGTGAAACATATGAGGAGCATGAAACGGTTTGAAAAATAGGAGGAGCATGAAGCGTTGTTGAAAAACATGAAGAGCCTGAAAAGGTGTCAAAAATATGAAGAGCTTCAAAAAGTGTCAAAAATATGAGGAGCATGAAACGGTCTGAAAAATAGGAGAAGCATGAAGTGGTGAAGAAAAATATGAGGAGCCTGAAAAGGTGTCAAAAATATGAAGAGCTTCAAAAAGTGTCAAAAATATGAGGAGCATGAAAAGGTCTGAAAAATAGGAGGAGCATGAAGTGTTGTTGAAAAACAGGAAGAACCTGAAAAGGTGTGAAAAATATGAAGAGCTTCAAAAAGTGTCAAAAATATGAGGAGCATGAAACGGTCTGAAAAATAGGAGAAGCATGAAGTGGTGAAGAAAAATATGAGGAGCCTGAAAAGGTGTAAAAAATATGAAGAGCTTCAAAGGTGTCAAAACTAAGAGGAGCATGAAACGGTCTGAAAAAGATGAGGAGCAGCAAGCGATGTTGAAAAACATGAAGAGCCTGAAAAGGTGTGAAAAATATGAAGAGATACAAAAGGTGTCAAAAATATGAGGAGCATGAAACGGTTTGAAAAATAGGAGGAGCATGAAGCGGTGTTGAAAAACATGAAGAGCCTGAAAAGGTGTGAAAAATATGAAGAGCTTCAAAATGTGTAAAAAATATGAGGAGCAAAAAAAGGTCTGAAAAATAGGAGGAGCATGAAGTGGTGCTGAAAAACATGAAGAGCATGAAAAGGTGTGAAAAATATGAAGAGCTTGAAAAGCCGTCAAAAATATGAGGAGCATGAAACGGTCTGAAAAATAGGAGGAGCATGAAACGGTCTGAAAATAGGAGGAGCATGAAGCGGTTTGAAAAACAAGAAGAGCCTGAAAAAGTGTGAAAAATATGAAGAGCTTCAAAAGGTGTCAAAAATATGAGGAGAATGAAACGGTCTGAAAATTAGGAAGAGCATGAAGCGGTGTTGAAAAACATAAAGAGCCTGAAAAAGTGTGAAATATATGAAGAGCCTCAAAGGTGTCAAAAATATGAGGAGCAAGAAACGGTCTGAAAAATAGAAGGAGCTTGAAGTGGTGTTGAAAAACATGAAGAGCCTGAAAAGGTGTGAAAAATATGAAGAGCTTCAAAAGGTGTCAAAAACATGAGGAGCATGAAAATGTCTGAAAAATAGGAGGAGCATGAAGCGGTGTTCAAAAAAATGAAGAGCCTGGAGAAGTGTGAAAAATATGAAGAGCTTCAAAAAGTGTCAAAACTATGAGGAGCATTAAACGATCTGAAAAATAGGAGGAGCATGAAGTGGTGTTGAAAAATATGAAGAGCCTGAAAAGGTGTGAAAAATATGAAGAGCTTCAAAGGTGTCAAAATTATGAGGAGCATGAAACGCTCTGAAAAAGAGGAGGAGCAGCAAGCGATGTTGAAAAACATGAAGAGCGTGAAAAGGTGTGAAAAATATGAAGAGCTTCAAAAGGTGTCACAAATATGAGGAGCATGAAAGGGTCTGAAAAATAGGAGGAGCATGAAGCGGTGTCGAAAAACATGAAGAGCCTGAAAAGGTGTGAAAAATATGAAGAGCTTCAAAAGGTGTCAAAAATATGAGGAGCATGAAACGGTCTGAAAAATAGGAGGAGCATGAAGCGGTTTGAAAAACATGAAGAGCCTGAAAAAGTGTGAAAAATATGAAGAGCTTCAAAAGGTGTCAAAAATTTGAGGAGAATGAAACGGTCTGAAAATTAGAAGGAGCATGAAGCGGTGTTGAAAAACATAAAGAGCCTGAAACAGTGTGAAATATATGAAGAGCCTCAAAGGTGTCAAAAATATGAGGAGCAAGAAACGGTCTGAAAAATAGAAGGAGCTTGAAGTGGTGTTGAAAAACATGAAGAGCCTGAAAAGGTGTGAAAAATATGAAGAGCTTCAAAAGGTGTCAAAAATATGAGGAGCATGAAACGGTCTGAAAAATAGGAGGAGCATTGTAGCGTTGTTGAAAAACATGAATAGCCTGAAAAGGTGTGAAAAATATGAAGAGCTTCAAAAGGCGTCAAAAATATGAGGAGCATGAAACGGTCTGAAAAATAGGAGAAGCATGAAACGTTCTGAAAAATAGGAGGAGCATGAAGCGGTTTGAAAAACATGAAGAGCCTGAAAAAGTGTGAAAAATATGAAGAGCTTCAAAATGTGTCAAAAATATGAGGAGAATGAAACGGTCTGAAAATTAGGAGGAGCATGAAGCGGTGTTGAAAAACATAAAGAGCCTGAAACAGTGTGAAATATATGAAGAGCCTCAAAGGTGTCAAAAATATGAGGAGCAAGAAACGGTCTGAAAAATAGAAGGAGCTTGAAGTGGTGTTGAAAAACATGAAGAGCCTGAAAAGGTGTGAAAAATATGAAGAGCTTCAAAAAGGTGTCAAATATATAAAGGGTGAAACGGTCTGAAAAATATGAGGAGCAAGAAACTGTTTTCAAAAACATGAAGAGCCTCAAAAGGTGTGAACAATGTGAAGAGCTTCAAACTGTGTCAAAAATATGAGGAGCATGAAACGGTCTGAAACATAGGAGGAGCATGAAGTGTTGTTGAAAAACATGAAGAGCCTGAAAAAGGTGTGAAACATATGAGGAGCATGATACGGTCTGAAAAATAGGAGGAGCATGAAGCGGTGTTGAAAAATATGAAGAGCCTGAAAAAGTATGAAAAATATGAAGAGCTTCAAAAGGTGTCAAAAATATAAGGAGCATGAAACGGTCTGAAATATAGCAGGAGCATGAAAAGGTGTTAAAAAACATGAAGAGCCTGAAAAGGTGTGAAAAATATGAAAAGCTTCAAATGGTGTCAAAAATATGAGGAGAATGAAACGGTCTGATAATTAGGAGGAGCATGAAGTGGTGGTGAAAAACATGAAGAGCTTGAAAAAGGTGTGAAACATATGAGTAGAATAAAACGGTCTGAAAAATAGGAGTAGCATGAAGTGGTGTAGAAAAACATGAAGACGCTGAAAAGGTGTGAAAAATGTGAAGAGCTACAAAAAGTGTCAAAAATATGAGGAGCTTGAAACGGTCTGAAATATAGGAGGAGCGTGAAAAGGTGTTAAAAAAAATAAGAAGAGCTTCAAAAGGTGTGAAACATATGAGGAGCATGAAACGGTTTGAAAAATAGGAGGAGCATGAAGCGTTGTTGAAAAACATGAAGAGCCTGAAAAGGTGTCAAAAATATGAAGAGCTTCAAAAAGTGTCAAAAATATGAGGAGCATGAAACGGTCTGAAAAATAGGAGAAGCATGAAGTGGTGAAGAAAAATATGAGGAGCCTGAAAAGGTGTCAAAAATATGAAGAGCTTCAAAAAGTGTCAAAAATATGAGGAGCATGAAAAGGTCTGAAAAATAGGAGGAGCATGAAGTGTTGTTGAAAAACAGGAAGAACCTGAAAAGGTGTGAAAAATATGAAGAGCTTCAAAAAGTGTCAAAAATATGAGGAGCATGAAACGGTCTGAAAAATAGGAGAAGCATGAAGTGGTGAAGAAAAATATGAGGAGCCTGAAAAGGTGTAAAAAATATGAAGAGCTTCAAAGGTGTCAAAACTAAGAGGAGCATGAAACGGTCTGAAAAAGATGAGGAGCAGCAAGCGATGTTGAAAAACATGAAGAGCCTGAAAAGGTGTGAAAAATATGAAGAGATACAAAAGGTGTCAAAAATATGAGGAGCATGAAACGGTTTGAAAAATAGGAGGAGCATGAAGCGGTGTTGAAAAACATGAAGAGCCTGAAAAGGTGTGAAAAATATGAAGAGGTTCAAAATGTGTAAAAAATATGAGGAGCAAAAAAAGGTCTGAAAAATAGGAGGAGCATGAAGTGGTGCTGAAAAACATGAAGAGCATGAAAAGGTGTGAAAAATATGAAGAGCTTGAAAAGCCGTCAAAAATATGAGGAGCATGAAACGGTCTGAAAAATAGGAGGAGCATGAAACGGTCTGAAAATAGGAGGAGCATGAATCGGTTTGAAAAACAAGAAGAGCCTGAAAAAGTGTGAAAAATATGAAGAGCTTCAAAAGGTGTCAAAAATATGAGGAGAATGAAACGGTCTGAAAATTAGGAGGAGCATGAAGCGGTGTTGAAAAACATAAAGAGCCTGAAAAAGTGTGAAATATATGAAGAGCCTCAAAGGTGTCAAAAATATGAGGAGCAAGAAACGGTCTGAAAAATAGAAGGAGCTTGAAGTGGTGTTGAAAAACATGAAGAGCCTGAAAAGGTGTGAAAAATATGAAGAGCTTCAAAAGGTGTCAAAAACATGAGGAGCATGAAAATGTCTGAAAAATAGGAGGAGCATGAAGCGGTGTTCAAAAAAATGAAGAGCCTGGAGAAGTGTGAAAAATATGAAGAGCTTCAAAAAGTGTCAAAACTATGAGGAGCATTAAACGATCTGAAAAATAGGAGGAGCATGAAGTGGTGTTGAAAAATATGAAGAGCCTGAAAAGGTGTGAAAAATATGAAGAGCTTCAAAGGTGTCAAAATTATGAGGAGCATGAAACGCTCTGAAAAAGAGGAGGAGCAGCAAGCGATGTTGAAAAACATGAAGAGCGTGAAAAGGTGTGAAAAATATGAAGAGCTTCAAAAGGTGTCACAAATATGAGGAGCATGAAAGGGTCTGAAAAATAGGAGGAGCATGAAGCGGTGTCGAAAAACATGAAGAGCCTGAAAAGGTGTGAAAAATATGAAGAGCTTCAAAAGGTGTCAAAAATATGAGGAGCATGAAACGGTCTGAAAAATAGGAGGAGCATGAAGCGGTTTGAAAAACATAAAGAGCCTGAAAAAGTGTGAAAAATATGAAGAGCTTCAAAAGGTGTCAAAAATTTGAGGAGAATGAAACGGTCTGAAAATTAGAAGGAGCATGAAGCGGTGTTGAAAAACATAAAGAGCCTGAAACAGTGTGAAATATATGAAGAGCCTCAAAGGTGTCAAAAATATGAGGAGCAAGAAACGGTCTGAAAAATAGAAGGAGCTTGAAGTGGTGTTGAAAAACATGAAGAGCCTGAAAAGGTGTGAAAAATATGAAGAGCTTCAAAAGGTGTCAAAAATATGAGGAGCATGAAACGGTCTGAAAAATAGGAGGAGCATTGTAGCGTTGTTGAAAAACATGAATAGCCTGAAAAGGTGTGAAAAATATGAAGAGCTTCAAAAGGCGTCAAAAATATGAGGAGCATGAAACGGTCTGAAAAATAGGAGAAGCATGAAACGTTCTGAAAAATAGGAGGAGCATGAAGCGGTTTGAAAAACATGAAGAGCCTGAAAAAGTGTGAAAAATATGAAGAGCTTCAAAATGTGTCAAAAATATGAGGAGAATGAAACGGTCTGAAAATTAGGAGGAGCATGAAGCGGTGTTGAAAAACATAAAGAGCCTGAAACAGTGTGAAATATATGAAGAGCCTCAAAGGTGTCAAAAATATGAGGAGCAAGAAACGGTCTGAAAAATAGAAGGAGCTTGAAGTGGTGTTGAAAAACATGAAGAGCCTGAAAAGGTGTGAAAAATATGAAGAGCTTCAAAAAGGTGTCAAATATATAAAGGGTGAAACGGTCTGAAAAATATGAGGAGCAAGAAACTGTTTTCAAAAACATGAAGAGCCTCAAAAGGTGTGAAAAATATGAAGAGCTTCAAAAAGGTGTCAAATATATAGAGGGTGAAACGGTCTGAAAAATATGAGGAGCAAGAGACTGTTTTCAAAAACATGAAGAGCCTCAAAAGGTGTGAACAATGTGAAGAGCTTCAAACTGTGTCAAAAATATGAGGAGCATGAAACGGTCTGAAACATAGGAGGAGCATGAAGTGTTGTTGAAAAACATGAAGAGCCTGAAAAAGGTGTGAAACATATGAGGAGCATGATACGGTCTGAAAAATAGGAGGAGCATGAAGCGGTGTTGAAAAATATGAAGAGCCTGAAAAAGTATGAAAAATATGAAGAGCTTCAAAAGGTGTCAAAAATATAAGGAGCATGAAACGGTCTGAAATATAGCAGGAGCATGAAAAGGTGTTAAAAAACATGAAGAGCCTGAAAAGGTGTGAAAAATATGAAAAGCTTCAAATGGTGTCAAAAATATGAGGAGAATGAAACGGTCTGATAATTAGGAGGAGCATGAAGTGGTGGTGAAAAACATGAAGAGCTTGAAAAAGGTGTGAAACATATGAGTAGAATAAAACGGTCTGAAAAATAGGAGTAGCATGAAGTGGTGTAGAAAAACATGAAGACGCTGAAAATGTGTGAAAAATATGAAGAGCTACAAAAAGTGTCAAAAATATGAGGAGCTTGAAACGGTCTGAAATATAGGAGGAGCGTGAAAAGGTGTTAAAAAAAATAAGAAGAGCTTCAAAAGGTGTGAAACATATGAGGAGCATGAAACGGTTTGAAAAATAGGAGGAGCTTGAAGCGTTGTTGAAAAACATGAAGAGCCTGAAAAGGTGTCAAAAATATGAAGAGCTTCAAAAAGTGTCAAAAATATGAGGAGCATGAAACGGTCTGAAAAATAGGAGAAGCATGAAGTGGTGAAGAAAAATATGAGGAGCCTGAAAAGGTGTCAAAAATATGAAGAGCTTCAAAAAGTGTCAAAAATATGAGGAGCATGAAAAGGTCTGAAAAATAGGAGGAGCATGAAGTGTTGTTGAAAAACAGGAAGAACCTGAAAAGGTGTGAAAAATATGAAGAGCTTCAAAAAGTGTCAAAAATATGAGGAGCATGAAACGGTCTGAAAAATAGGAGAAGCATGAAGTGGTGAAGAAAAATATGAGGAGCCTGAAAAGGTGTAAAAAATATGAAGAGCTTCAAAGGTGTCAAAACTAAGAGGAGCATGAAACGGTCTGAAAAAGATGAGGAGCAGCAAGCGATGTTGAAAAACATGAAGAGCCTGAAAAGGTGTGAAAAATATGAAGAGATACAAAAGGTGTCAAAAATATGAGGAGCATGAAACGGTTTGAAAAATAGGAGGAGCATGAAGCGGTGTTGAAAAACATGAAGAGCCTGAAAAGGTGTGAAAAATATGAAGAGCTTCAAAATGTGTAAAAAATATGAGGAGCAAAAAAAGGTCTGAAAAATAGGAGGAGCATGAAGTGGTGCTGAAAAACATGGAGAGCATGATAAGGTGTGAAAAATATGAAGAGCTTGAAAAGCCGTCAAAAATATGAGGAGCATGAAACGGTCTGAAAAATAGGAGGAGCATGAAACGGTGTTGAAAAACATAAAGAGCCTGAAAAAGTGTGAAATATATGAAGAGCCTCAAAGGTGTCAAAAATATGAGGAGCAAGAAACGGTCTGAAAAATAGAAGGAGCTTGAAGTGGTGTTGAAAAACATGAAGAGCCTGAAAAGGTGTGAAAAATATGAAGAGCTTCAAAAGGTGTCAAAAACATGAGGAGCATGAAAATGTCTGAAAAATAGGAGGAGCATGAAGCGGTGTTCAAAAAAATGAAGAGCCTGGAGAAGTGTGAAAAATATCAAGAGCTTCAAAAAGTGTCAAAACTATGAGGAGCATTAAACGATCTGAAAAATAGGAGGAGCATGAAGTGGTGTTGAAAAATATGAAGAGCCTGAAAAGGTGTGAAAAATATGAAGAGCTTCAAAGGTGTCAAAATTATGAGGAGCATGAAACGCTCTGAAAAAGAGGAGGAGCAGCAAGCGATGTTGAAAAACATGAAGAGCGTGAAAAGGTGTGAAAAATATGAAGAGCTTCAAAAGGTGTCACAAATATGAGGAGCATGAAAGGGTCTGAAAAATAGGAGGAGCATGAAGCGGTGTCGAAAAACATGAAGAGCCTGAAAAGGTGTGAAAAATATGAAGAGCTTCAAAAGGTGTCAAAAATATGAGGAGCATGAAACGGTCTGAAAAATAGGAGGAGCATGAAGCGGTTTGAAAAACATGAAGAGCCTGAAAAAGTGTGAAAAATATGAAGAGCTTCAAAAGGTGTCAAAAATTTGAGGAGAATGAAACGGTCTGAAAATTAGAAGGAGCATGAAGCGGTGTTGAAAAACATAAAGAGCCTGAAACAGTGTGAAATATATGAAGAGCCTCAAAGGTGTCAAAAATATGAGGAGCAAGAAACGGTCTGAAAAATAGAAGGAGCTTGAAGTGGTGTTGAAAAACATGAAGAGCCTGAAAAGGTGTGAAAAATATGAAGAGCTTCAAAAGGCGTCAAAAATATGAGGAGCATGAAACGGTCTGAAAAATAGGAGAAGCATGAAACGTTCTGAAAAATAGGAGGAGCATGAAGCGGTTTGAAAAACATGAAGAGCCTGAAAAAGTGTGAAAAATATGAAGAGCTTCAAAATGTGTCAAAAATATGAGGAGAATGAAACGGTCTGAAAATTAGGAGGAGCATGAAGCGGTGTTGAAAAACATAAAGAGCCTGAAACAGTGTGAAATATATGAAGAGCCTCAAAGGTGTCAAAAATATGAGGAGCAAGAAACGGTCTGAAAAATAGAAGGAGCTTGAAGTGGTGTTGAAAAACATGAAGAGCCTGAAAAGGTGTGAAAAATATGAAGAGCTTCAAAAAGGTGTCAAATATATAAAGGGTGAAACGGTCTGAAAAATATGAGGAGCAAGAAACTGTTTTCAAAAACATGAAGAGCCTCAAAAGGTGTGAAAAATATGAAGAGCTTCAAAAAGGTGTCAAATATATAGAGGGTGAAACGGTCTGAAAAATATGAGGAGCAAGAGACTGTTTTCAAAAACATGAAGAGCCTCAAAAGGTGTGAACAATGTGAAGAGCTTCAAACTGTGTCAAAAATATGAGGAGCATGAAACGGTCTGAAACATAGGAGGAGCATGAAGTGTTGTTGAAAAACATGAAGAGCCTGAAAAAGGTGTGAAACATATGAGGAGCATGATACGGTCTGAAAAATAGGAGGAGCATGAAGCGGTGTTGAAAAATATGAAGAGCCTGAAAAAGTATGAAAAATATGAAGAGCTTCAAAAGGTGTCAAAAATATAAGGAGCATGAAACGGTCTGAAATATAGCAGGAGCATGAAAAGGTGTTAAAAAACATGAAGAGCCTGAAAAGGTGTGAAAAATATGAAAAGCTTCAAATGGTGTCAAAAATATGAGGAGAATGAAACGGTCTGATAATTAGGAGGAGCATGAAGTGTTGTTGAAAAACATGAAGAGCCTGAAAAAGGTGTGAAACATATGAGGAGCATGATACGGTCTGAAAAATAGGAGGAGCATGAAGCGGTGTTGAAAAATATGAAGAGCCTGAAAAAGTATGAAAAATATGAAGAGCTTCAAAAGGTGTCAAAAATATAAGGAGCATGAAACGGTCTGAAATATAGCAGGAGCATGAAAAGGTGTTAAAAAACATGAAGAGCCTGAAAAGGTGTGAAAAATATGAAAAGCTTCAAATGGTGTCAAAAATATGAGGAGAATGAAACGGTCTGATAATTAGGAGGAGCATGAAGTGGTGGTGAAAAACATGAAGAGCTTGAAAAAGGTGTGAAACATATGAGTAGAATAAAACGGTCTGAAAAATAGGAGTAGCATGAAGTGGTGTAGAAAAACATGAAGACGCTGAAAAGGTGTGAAAAATATGAAGAGCTACAAAAAGTGTCAAAAATATGAGGAGCTTGAAACGGTCTGAAATATAGGAGGAGCGTGAAAAGGTGTTAAAAAAAATAAGAAGAGCTTCAAAAGGTGTGAAACATATGAGGAGCATGAAACGGTTTGAAAAATAGGAGGAGCATGAAGCGTTGTTGAAAAACATGAAGAGCCTGAAAAGGTGTCAAAAATATGAAGAGCTTCAAAAAGTGTCAAAAATATGAGGAGCATGAAACGGTCTGAAAAATAGGAGAAGCATGAAGTGGTGAAGAAAAATATGAGGAGCCTGAAAAGGTGTCAAAAATATGAAGAGCTTCAAAAAGTGTCAAAAATATGAGGAGCATGAAAAGGTCTGAAAAATAGGAGGAGCATGAAGTGTTGTTGAAAAACAGGAAGAACCTGAAAAGGTGTGAAAAATATGAAGAGCTTCAAAAAGTGTCAAAAATATGAGGAGCATGAAACGGTCTGAAAAATAGGAGAAGCATGAAGTGGTGAAGAAAAATATGAGGAGCCTGAAAAGGTGTAAAAAATATGAAGAGCTTCAAAGGTGTCAAAACTAAGAGGAGCATGAAACGGTCTGAAAAAGATGAGGAGCAGCAAGCGATGTTGAAAAACATGAAGAGCCTGAAAAGGTGTGAAAAATATGAAGAGATACAAAAGGTGTCAAAAATATGAGGAGCATGAAACGGTTTGAAAAATAGGAGGAGCATGAAGCGGTGTTGAAAAACATGAAGAGCCTGAAAAGGTGTGAAAAATATGAAGAGCTTCAAAATGTGTAAAAAATATGAGGAGCAAAAAAAGGTCTGAAAAATAGGAGGAGCATGAAGTGGTGCTGAAAAACATGGAGAGCATGATAAGGTGTGAAAAATATGAAGAGCTTGAAAAGCCGTCAAAAATATGAGGAGCATGAAACGGTCTGAAAAATAGGAGGAGCATGAAACGGTGTTGAAAAACATAAAGAGCCTGAAAAAGTGTGAAATATATGAAGAGCCTCAAAGGTGTCAAAAATATGAGGAGCAAGAAACGGTCTGAAAAATAGAAGGAGCTTGAAGTGGTGTTGAAAAACATGAAGAGCCTGAAAAGGTGTGAAAAATATGAAGAGCTTCAAAAGGTGTCAAAAACATGAGGAGCATGAAAATGTCTGAAAAATAGGAGGAGCATGAAGCGGTGTTCAAAAAAATGAAGAGCCTGGAGAAGTGTGAAAAATATCAAGAGCTTCAAAAAGTGTCAAAACTATGAGGAGCATTAAACGATCTGAAAAATAGGAGGAGCATGAAGTGGTGTTGAAAAATATGAAGAGCCTGAAAAGGTGTGAAAAATATGAAGAGCTTCAAAGGTGTCAAAATTATGAGGAGCATGAAACGCTCTGAAAAAGAGGAGGAGCAGCAAGCGATGTTGAAAAACATGAAGAGCGTGAAAAGGTGTGAAAAATATGAAGAGCTTCAAAAGGTGTCACAAATATGAGGAGCATGAAAGGGTCTGAAAAATAGGAGGAGCATGAAGCGGTGTCGAAAAACATGAAGAGCCTGAAAAGGTGTGAAAAATATGAAGAGCTTCAAAAGGTGTCAAAAATATGAGGAGCATGAAACGGTCTGAAAAATAGGAGGAGCATGAAGCGGTTTGAAAAACATGAAGAGCCTGAAAAAGTGTGAAAAATATGAAGAGCTTCAAAAGGTGTCAAAAATTTGAGGAGAATGAAACGGTCTGAAAATTAGAAGGAGCATGAAGCGGTGTTGAAAAACATAAAGAGCCTGAAACAGTGTGAAATATATGAAGAGCCTCAAAGGTGTCAAAAATATGAGGAGCAAGAAACGGTCTGAAAAATAGAAGGAGCTTGAAGTGGTGTTGAAAAACATGAAGAGCCTGAAAAGGTGTGAAAAATATGAAGAGCTTCAAAAGGCGTCAAAAATATGAGGAGCATGAAACGGTCTGAAAAATAGGAGAAGCATGAAACGTTCTGAAAAATAGGAGGAGCATGAAGCGGTTTGAAAAACATGAAGAGCCTGAAAAAGTGTGAAAAATATGAAGAGCTTCAAAATGTGTCAAAAATATGAGGAGAATGAAACGGTCTGAAAATTAGGAGGAGCATGAAGCGGTGTTGAAAAACATAAAGAGCCTGAAACAGTGTGAAATATATGAAGAGCCTCAAAGGTGTCAAAAATATGAGGAGCAAGAAACGGTCTGAAAAATAGAAGGAGCTTGAAGTGGTGTTGAAAAACATGAAGAGCCTGAAAAGGTGTGAAAAATATGAAGAGCTTCAAAAAGGTGTCAAATATATAAAGGGTGAAACGGTCTGAAAAATATGAGGAGCAAGAAACTGTTTTCAAAAACATGAAGAGCCTCAAAAGGTGTGAAAAATATGAAGAGCTTCAAAAAGGTGTCAAATATATAGAGGGTGAAACGGTCTGAAAAATATGAGGAGCAAGAGACTGTTTTCAAAAACATGAAGAGCCTCAAAAGGTGTGAACAATGTGAAGAGCTTCAAACTGTGTCAAAAATATGAGGAGCATGAAACGGTCTGAAACATAGGAGGAGCATGAAGTGTTGTTGAAAAACATGAAGAGCCTGAAAAAGGTGTGAAACATATGAGGAGCATGATACGGTCTGAAAAATAGGAGGAGCATGAAGCGGTGTTGAAAAATATGAAGAGCCTGAAAAAGTATGAAAAATATGAAGAGCTTCAAAAGGTGTCAAAAATATAAGGAGCATGAAACGGTCTGAAATATAGCAGGAGCATGAAAAGGTGTTAAAAAACATGAAGAGCCTGAAAAGGTGTGAAAAATATGAAAAGCTTCAAATGGTGTCAAAAATATGAGGAGAATGAAACGGTCTGATAATTAGGAGGAGCATGAAGTGGTGGTGAAAAACATGAAGAGCTTGAAAAAGGTGTGAAACATATGAGTAGAATAAAACGGTCTGAAAAATAGGAGTAGCATGAAGTGGTGTAGAAAAACATGAAGACGCTGAAAAGGTGTGAAAAATATGAAGAGCTACAAAAAGTGTCAAAAATATGAGGAGCTTGAAACGGTCTGAAATATAGGAGGAGCGTGAAAAGGTGTTAAAAAAAATAAGAAGAGCTTCAAAAGGTGTGAAACATATGAGGAGCATGAAACGGTTTGAAAAATAGGAGGAGCATGAAGCGTTGTTGAAAAACATGAAGAGCCTGAAAAGGTGTCAAAAATATGAAGAGCTTCAAAAAGTGTCAAAAATATGAGGAGCATGAAACGGTCTGAAAAATAGGAGAAGCATGAAGTGGTGAAGAAAAATATGAGGAGCCTGAAAAGGTGTCAAAAATATGAAGAGCTTCAAAAAGTGTCAAAAATATGAGGAGCATGAAAAGGTCTGAAAAATAGGAGGAGCATGAAGTGTTGTTGAAAAACAGGAAGAACCTGAAAAGGTGTGAAAAATATGAAGAGCTTCAAAAAGTGTCAAAAATATGAGGAGCATGAAACGGTCTGAAAAATAGGAGAAGCATGAAGTGGTGAAGAAAAATATGAGGAGCCTGAAAAGGTGTAAAAAATATGAAGAGCTTCAAAGGTGTCAAAACTAAGAGGAGCATGAAACGGTCTGAAAAAGATGAGGAGCAGCAAGCGATGTTGAAAAACATGAAGAGCCTGAAAAGGTGTGAAAAATATGAAGAGATACAAAAGGTGTCAAAAATATGAGGAGCATGAAACGGTTTGAAAAATAGGAGGAGCATGAAGCGGTGTTGAAAAACATGAAGAGCCTGAAAAGGTGTGAAAAATATGAAGAGCTTCAAAATGTGTAAAAAATATGAGGAGCAAAAAAAGGTCTGAAAAATAGGAGGAGCATGAAGTGGTGCTGAAAAACATGAAGAGCATGAAAAGGTGTGAAAAATATGAAGAGCTTCAAAAGGCGTCAAAAATATGAGGAGCATGAAACGGTCTGAAAAATAGGAGGAGCATGAAACGGTCTGAAAATAGGAGGAGCATGAAGCGGTGTGAAAAACAAGAAGAGCCTGAAAAAGTGTGAAAAATATGAAGAGCTTCAAAAGGTGTCAAAAATATGAGGAGAATGAAACGGTCTGAAAATTAGGAGGAGCATGAAGCGGTGTTGAAAAACATAAAGAGCCTGAAAAAGTGTGAAATATATGAAGAGCCTCAAAGGTGTCAAAAATATGAGGAGCAAGAAACGGTCTGAAAAATAGAAGGAGCTTGAAGTGGTGTTGAAAAACATGAAGAGCCTGAAAAGGTGTGAAAAATATGAAGAGCTTCAAAAGGTGTCAGAAATATGAGGAGAATGAAACGGTCTGAAAATTAGGAGGAGCATGAAGCGGTGTTGAAAAACATAAAGACTCTGAAAAAGTGTGAAATATATGAAGAGCCTAAAAGGTGTCAAAAATATTAGGAGCAAGAAACGGTCTGAAAAATAGAAGGAGCTTGAAGTGGTGTTGAAAAACATGAAGAGCCTGAAAAGGTGTGAAAAATATGAAGAGCTTCAGAAAGGTGTCAAATATATAGAGGGTGAAACGGTCTGAAAAATATGAGGAACAAGAAACTGTTTTCAAAAACATGAAGAGCCTCAAAAGGTGTGAAAAATATGAAGAGCTTCAAACTGTGTCAAAAATATGAGGAGCATGAAAGGGTCTGAAAAATAGGAGGAGCATGAAGTGTTGTTGAAAAACATGAAGAGCCTGAAAAAGTTGTGAAACATATGAGGAGCATGATATGGTCTGATAAATAGGAGGAGCATGAAGCGGTGTTGAAAAATATGAAGAGCATGAAAATGTGTGAAAAATATGAAGAGCTTCAAAAGGTGTCAAAAATATAAGGAGCATGAAACGGTCTGAAATATAGCAGGAGCATGAAAAGGTGTTAAAAAACATGAAGAGCCTGAAAAGGTGTGAAAAATATGAAAAGCTTCAAATGGTGTCAAAAATATGAGGAGAATGAAACGGTCTGATAATTAGGAGGAGCATGAAGTGGTGGTGAAAAACATGAAGAGCTTGAAAAAGGTGTGAAACATATGAGTAGAATAAAATGGTCTGAAAAATAGGAGGAGCATGAAGTGCTGTAGAAAAACATGAAGACCCTGAAAAGATGTGAAAAATATGAAGAGCTACAAAAAGTGTCAAAAATATGAGGAGCTTGAAACGGTCTGAAATATAGGAGGAGCGTGAAAAGGTGTTAAAAAAATATGAAGAGCTTCAAAAGGTGTGAAAAGTATGAGGAGCATGAAACGGTCTGAAAAATAGGAGGAGCATGAAGCGGTGTTGAAAAACATAAAGAGCCTGAAACAGTGTGAAATATATGAAGAGCCTCAAAGGTGTCAAAAATATGAGGAGCAAGAAACGGTCTGAAAAATAGGAGGAGCTTGAAGTGGTGTTGAAAAACATGAAGAGCCTGAAAAAGTGTGAAATATATGAAGAGCCTCAAAGGTGTCAAAAATATGAGGAGCAAGAAACGGTCTGAAAAATAGAAGGAGCTTGAAGTGGTGTTGAAAAACATGAAGAGCCTGAAAAGGTGTGAAAAATATGAAGAGCTTCAAAGGTGTCAAAATTATGAGGAGCATGAAACGCTCTGAAAAAGAGGAGGAGCAGCAAGCGATGTTGAAAAACATGAAGAGCGTGAAAAGGTGTGAAAAATATGAAGAGCTTCAAAAGGTGTCACAAAAATGAGGAGCATGAAAGGGTCTGAAAAATAGGAGGAGCATGAAGCGGTGTTGAAAAACATGAAGAGCCTGAAAAGGTGTGAAAAATATGAAGAGCTTCAAAAGGTGTCAAGAATATGAGGAGCATGAAACGGTCTGAAAAATAGGAAGAGCATGAAGTGGTGCTGAAAAACATGAATAGCCTGAAAAGGTGTGAAAAATATGAAGAGCTTCAAAAGGCGTCAAAATATGAGGAGCATGAAACAGTCTGAAAAATAGGAGAAGCATGAAACGGTCTGAAAAATAGAAGGAGCATGAAGCGGTTTGAAAAACATGAAGAGCCTGAAAAAGTGTGAAAAATATGAAGAGCTTCAAAAGGTGTCAAAAATATGAGGAGCTTGAAACGGTCTGAAATATAGGAGGAGCATGAAAGGGTTTTAAAAAAAATATGAAGAGCTTCAAAAGGTGTGAAACATATGAGGAGCGTGAAACGGTCTGAAAAATAGGAGGAGCATGAAGCGTTGTTGAAAAACATGAAGAGCCTGAAAAGGTGTGAAAAATATGAAGTGCTTCAAAAGGTGTCAAAAACATGAGGAGCATGAAAAGGTCTGAAAAATAGGAGGAGCATGAAGCCGTGTTCAAAAAAATGAAGAGCCAGGAGAAGTGTGAAAAATATGAAGAGCTTCAAAAAGTGTCAAAAATATGAGGAGTATTAAACGGTCTGAAAAATAGGAGAAGCATGAAGTGGTGTTGAAAAATATGAAGAGCCTGAAAAGGTGTGAAAAATATGAAGAGCTTCAAAGGTGTCAAAATTATGAGGAGCATGAAACGCTCTGAAAAAGAGGAGGAGCAGCAAGCGATGTTGAAAAACATGAAGAGCGTGAAAAGGTGTGAAAAATATGAAGAGCTTCAAAAGGTGTCACAAATATGAGGAGCATGAAAGGGTCTGAAAAATAGGAGGAGCATGAAGCGGTGTTGAAAAACATGAAGAGCCTGAAAAGGTGTGAAAAATATGAAGCGCTTCAAAAGGTGTCAAGAATATGAGGAGCATGAAACGGTCTGAAAAATAGGAGGACCATGAAGTGGTGCTGAAAAACATGAATAGCCTGAAAAGGTGTGAAAAATATGAAGAGCTTCAAAAGGTGTGAAACATATGAGGAGCATGAAACGGTCTGAAAAATAGGAGGAGCATGAAGCGTTGTTGAAAAACATGAAGAGCCTGAAAAGGTGTGAAAAATATGACGTGCTTCAAAAGGTGTCAAAAACATGAGGAGCATGAAAAGGTCTGAAAAATAGGAGGAGCATGAAGCCGTGTCAAAAAAATGAAGAGCCAGGAGAAGTGTGAAAAATATGAAGAGCTTCAAAAAGTGTCAAAAATATGAGGAGCATTAAACGGTCTGAAAAATAGGAGAAGCATGAAGTGGTGTTGAAAAATATGAAGAGCCTGAAAAGGTGTGAAAAATATGAAGAGCTTCAAAGGTGTCAAAATTATGAGGAGCATGAAATGCTCTGAAAAATAGGAGGAGCATGAAGCGGTTTGAAAAACATGAAGAGCCTGAAAAAGTGTGAAAAATATGAAGAGCTTCAAAAGGTGTCAAAAATATGAGGAGAATGAAACGGTCTGAAAATTAGAAGGAGCATGAAGCGGTGTTGAAAAACATAAAGAGCCTGAAACAGTGTGAAATATATGAAGAGCCTCAAAGGTGTCAAAAATATGAGGAGCAAGAAACGGTCTGAAAAATAGAAGGAGCTTGAAGTGGTGTTGAAAAACATGAAGAGCCTGAAAAGGTGTGAAAAATATGAAGAGCTTCAAAGGTGTCAAAATTATGAGGAGCATGAAACGCTCTGAAAAAGAGGAGGAGCAGCAAGCGATGTTGAAAAACATGAAGAGCGTGAAAAGGTGTGAAAAATATGAAGAGCTTCAAAAGGTGTCACAAATATGAGGAGCATGAAAGGGTCTGAAAAATAGGAGGAGCATGAAGCGGTGTTGAAAAACATGAAGAGCCTGAAAAGGTGTGAAAAATATGAAGAGCTTCAAAAGGTGTCAAGAATATGAGGAGCATGAAACGGTCTGAAAAATAGGAGGAGCATGAAGTGGTGCTGAAAAACATGAATAGCCTGAAAAGGTGTGAAAAATATGAAGAGCTTCAAAAGGCGTCAAAAATATGAGGAGCATGAAACAGTCTGAAAAATAGGAGAAGCATGAAACGGTCTGAAAAATAGAAGGAGCAGGAAGCGGTTTGAAAAACATGAAGAGCCTGAAAAAGTGTGAAAAATATGAAGAGCTTCAAAAGGTGTCAAAAACATGAGGAGCTTGAAACGGTCTGAAATATAGGAGGAGCATGAAAGGGTGTTAAAAAAAATATGAAGAGCTTCAAAAGGTGTGAAACATATGAGGAGCGTGAAACGGTCTGAAAAATAGGAGGAGCATGAAGCGTTGTTGAAAAACATGAAGAGCCTGAAAAGGTGTGAAAAATATGAAGTGCTTCAAAAGGTGTCAAAAACATGAGGAGCATGAAAAGGTCTGAAAAATAGGAGGAGCATGAAGCCGTGTTCAAAAAAAAAAGAGCCAGGAGAAGTGTGAAAAATATGAAGAGCTTCAAAAAGTGTCAAAAATATGAGGAGCATTAAACGGTCTGAGAAATAGGAGAAACATGAAGTGGTGTTGAAAAATATGAAGAGCCTGAAAAGGTGTGAAAAATATGAAGAGCTTCAAAGGTGTCAAAATTATGAGGAGCATGAAACGCTCTGAAAAAGAGGAGGAGCAGCAAGCGATGTTGAAAAACATGAAGAGCGTGAAAAGGTGTGAAAAATATGAAGAGCTTCAAAAGGTGTCAAAAATATGAGGAGCATGAAAGGGTCTGAAAAATAGGAGGAGCATGAAGCAGTGTTGAAAAACATGAAGAGCCTGAAAAGGTGTGAAAAATATGAAGAGCTTCAAAAAGTGTCAAAAATATGAGGAGCATGAAACGGTCTGAAAAATAGGAGGAGCATGAAGTGGTGCTGAAAAACATGAATAGCCTGAAAAGGTGTGAAAAATAGGAAGAGCTTAAAAGGCGTCAAAAATATGAGGAGCATGAAACGGTCTGAAAAATAGGAGAAGCATGAAACGGTCTGAAAAATAGGAGGAGCATGAAGCGGTTTGAAAAACATGAAGAGCCTGAAAAAGTGTGAAAAATATGAAGAGCTTCAAAAGGTGTCAAAAATATGAGGAGAATGAAACGGTCTGAAAATTTGGAGGAGCATGAAGCAGTGTTGAAAAACATAAAGAGCCTGAAACAGTGTGAAATATATGAAGAGCCTCAAAGGTGTCAAAAATATGAGGAGCAAGAAACGGTCTGAAAAATAGAGGGAGCTTGAAGTGGTGTTGAAAAACCTGAAGAGCCTGAAAAAGTGTGAAATATATGAAGAGCCTCAAAGCTGTCAAAAATATGAGGAGCAAGAAACGGTCTGAAAAATAGAAGGAGCTTGAAGTGGTGTTGAAAAACATGAAGAGCCTGAAAAGGTGTGAAAAATATGAAGAGCTTCAAAGTTGTCAAAATTATGAGGAGCATGAAACGCTCTGAAAAAGAGGAGGAGCAGCAAGCGATGTTGAAAAACATGAAGAGCGTGAAAAGGTGTGAAAAATATGAAGAGCTTCAAAATGTGTCAAAAATATGAGGAGCATGAAAGGGTCTGAAAAATAGGAGGAGCATGAAGTGGTGCTGAAAAACATGAATAGCCTGAAAAGGTGTGAAAAATATGAAGAGCTTCAAAAGGCGTCAAAAATATGAGGAGCATGAAACGGTCTGAAAAATAGGAGAAGCATGAAATGGTCTGAAAAATAGGAGGAGCATGAAGCGGTTTGAAAAACATGAAGAGCCTGAAAAAGTGTGAAAAATATGAAGAGCTTCAAAAGGTGTCAAAAATATGAGGAGAATGAAACGGACTGAAAATTAGGAGGAGCATGAAGCGGTGTTGAAAAACATAAAGATCCTGAAACAGTGTGAAATATATGAAGAGCCTCAAAGGTGTCAAAAATACGAGGAGCAAGAAACGGTCTGAAAAATAGAAGGAGCTTGAAGTGGTGTTGAAAAACATGAAGAGCCTGAAAAAGTGTGAAATACATGAAGAGCCTCAAAGGTGTCAAAAATATGAGGAGCAAGAAACGGTCTGAAAAATAGAAGGAGCTTGAAGTGGTGTTGAAAAACATGAAGAGCCTGAAAAGGTGTGAAAAATATGAAGAGCTTCAAAGGTGTCAAAATTATGAGGAGCAAGAAACGCTCTGAAAAAGAGGAGGAGCATGAAGTGTTGTTGAAAAATATGAAGAGCCTGAAAAAGGTGTGAAACATATGAGGAGCATGATACGGTCTGAAAAATAGGAGGAGCATGAAGCGGTGTTGAAAAATATGAAGAGCCTGAAAAGGTGTGAAAAATATGAAGAGCTTCAAAAGGTGTCAAAAATATAAGGAGCATGAAACGGCCTGAAATATAGGAGGAGCATGAAAAGGTGTTAAAAAACATGAAGAGCCTGAAAAGGTGTGAAAAATATGAAAAGCTTCAAATGTTGTCAAATATATGAGGAGAATGAAACGGTCTGATAATTAGGAGGAGCATGAAGTGGTGTTGAAAAACATGAAGAGCTTGAAAAAGGTGTGAAACATATGAGTAGAATAAAACGGTCTGAAAAATAGGAGGAGCATGAAGTGGTGTAGAAAAACATGAAGACCCTGAAAAGGTGTGAAAAATATGAAGAGCTACAAAAAGTGTCAAAAATATGAGGAGCTTGAAACGGTCTGAAATATAGGAGGAGCGTGAAAAGGTGTTAAAAAAATAAGAAGAGCTTCAAAATGTCTGAAACATATGAGGAGCATGAAACGGTCTGAAAAATAGGAGGAGCATGAAGCGTTGTTGAAAAACATGAAGAGCCTGAAAAGGTGTGAAAAACATGAAGTGCTTCAAAAGGTGTCAAAAACATGAGGAGCATGAAAAGGTCTGAAAAATAGGAGGAGCATGAAGCGGTGTTCAAAAAAATGAAGAGCCTGGAGAAGTGTGAAAAATATGAAGAGCTTCAAAAAGTGTCAAAAATATGAGGAGCATTAAACGGTCTGAAAAATAGGAGAACCATGAAGTGGGGTTGAAAAATATGAAGAGCCTGAAAAGGTGTGAAAAATACGAAGAGCTTCAAAGGTGTCAAAATTATGAGGAGCATGAAACGCTCTGAAAAAGAGGAGGAGCAGCAAGCGATGTTGAAAAACATGAAGAGCGTGAAAAGGTGTGAAAAATATGAAGAGTTTCAAAAAGGTGTCAAATATATAGAGGGTGAAACGGTCTGAAAATTAAGAGGAGCAAGAAACTGTTTTCAAAAACATGAAGAGCCTCAAAAGGTGTGAAAAATATGAAGAGCTTCAAAAAGGTGTCAAATATATAGAGGGTGAAACGGTCTGAAAAATATGAGGAGCAAGAAACTGTTTTGAAAAACATGAAGAGCCTCAAAAGGTGTGAACAATGTGAAGAGCTTCAAACTGTGTCAAAAATATGAGGAGCATGAAACGGTCTGAAACATAGGTGGAGCATGAAGTGTTGTTGAAAAACATGAAGAGCCTGAAAAAGGAGTGAAAAATATGAAGAGCTTCAAAAGGTGTCAAAAATATAAGGAGAATGAAACGGTCTGATAATTAGGAGGAGCATGAAGTGGTGTTGAAAAACATGAAGAGCCTGAAAAGGTGTGAAAAATATGAAAAGCTTCAAATGGTGTCAAAAATATGAGGAGAATGAAACGGTTTGATAATTAGGAGGAGCATGAAGTGGTGTTGAAAAACATGAAGAGCTTGAAAAAGGTGTGAAACATATGAGTAGAATAAAACGGTCTGAAAAATAGGAGGAGCATGAAGTGGTGTAGAAAAACATGAAGACCCTGAAAAGGTGTGAAAAATATGAAGAGCTACAAAAAGTGTCAAAAATATGAGGAGCTTGAAACGGTCTGAAATATAGGAGGAGCGTGAAAAAGTGTTAAAAAAATATGAAGAGCTTCAAAAGGTGTGAAACATATGAGGAGCATGAAACGGTCTGAAAAATAGGAGGAGCATGAAGCGTTGTTGAAAAACATGAAGAGCCTGAAAAGGTGTGAAAAATATGAAGTGCTTCAAAAGGTGTCAAAAACATGAGGAGCATGAAAAGGTCTGAAAAATAGGAGGAGCATGAAGCGGTCTGAAAAATAGGAGGAGCATGAAGCGGTTTGAAAAACATGAAGAGCCTGAAAAAGTGTGAAAAATATGAAGAGCTTCAAAAGGTGTCAAAAATATGAGGAGAATGAAACGGACTGAAAATTAGGAGGAGCATGAAGCGGTGTTGAAAAACATAAAGATCCTGAAACAGTGTGAAATATATGAAGAGCCTCAAAGGTGTCAAAAATACGAGGAGCAAGAAACGGTCTGAAAAATAGAAGGAGCTTGAAGTGGTGTTGAAAAACATGAAGAGCCTGAAAAAGTGTGAAATATATGAAGAGCCTCAAAGGTGTCAAAAATATGAGGAGCAAGAAACGGTCTGAAAAATAGAAGGAGCTTGAAGTGGTGTTGAAAAACATGAAGAGCCTGAAAAGGTGTGAAAAATATGAAGAGCTTCAAAGGTGTCAAAATTATGAGGAGCAAGAAACGCTCTGAAAAAGAGGAGGAGCATGAAGTGTTGTTGAAAAACATGAAGAGCCTGAAAAAGGTGTGAAACATATGAGGAGCATGATACGGTCTGAAAAATAGGAGGAGCATGAAGCGGTGTTGAAAAATATGAAGAGCCTGAAAAGGTGTGAAAAATATGAAGAGCTTCAAAAGGTGTCAAAAATATAAGGAGCATGAAACGGCCTGAAATATAGGAGAGCATGAAAAGGTGTTAAAAAACATGAAGAGCCTGAAAAGGTGTGAAAAATATGAAAAGCTTCAAATGTTGTCAAATATATGAGGAGAATTAAACGGTCTGATAATTAGGAGGAGCATGAAGTGGTGTTGAAAAACATGAAGAGCTTGAAAAAGGTGTGAAACATATGAGTAGAATAAAACGGTCTGAAAAATAGGAGGAGCATGAAGTGGTGTAGAAAAACATGAAGACCCTGAAAAGGTGTGAAAAATATGAAGAGCAACAAAAAGTGTCAAAAATATGAGGAGCTTGAAACGGTCTGAAATATAGGAGGAGCGAGAAAAGGTGTTAAAAAAATAGGAAGAGCTTCAAAATGTGTGAAACATATGAGGAGCATGAAACGGTCTGAAAAATAGGAGGAGCATGAAGCGTTGTTGAAAAACATGAAGAGCCTGAAAAGGTGTGAAAAACATGAAGTGCTTCAAAAGGTGTCAAAAACATGAGGAGCATGAAAAGGTCTGAAAAATAGGAGGAGCATGAAGCGGTGTTCAAAAAAATGAAGAGCCTGGAGAAGTGTGAAAAATATGAAGAGCTTCAAAAAGTGTCAAAAATATGAGGAGCATTAAACGGTCTGAAAAATAGGAGAACCATGAAGTGGGGTTGAAAAATATGAAGAGCCTGAAAAGGTGTGAAAAATACGAAGAGCTTCAAAGGTGTCAAAATTATGAGGAGCATGAAACGCTCTGAAAAAGAGGAGGAGCAGCAAGCGATGTTGAAAAACATGAAGAGCGTGAAAAGGTGTGAAAAATATGAAGAGTTTCAAAAAGGTGTCAAATATATAGAGGGTGAAACGGTCTGAAAATTAAGAGGAGCAAGAAACTGTTTTCAAAAACATGAAGAGCCTCAAAAGGTGTGAAAAATATGAAGAGCTTCAAAAAGGTGTCAAATATATAGAGGGTGAAACGGTCTGAAAAATATGAGGAGCAAGAAACTGTTTTCAAAAACATGAAGAGCCTCAAAAGGTGTGAACAATGTGAAGAGCTTCAAACTGTGTCAAAAATATGAGGAGCATGAAACGGTCTGAAACATAGGTGGAGCATGAAGTGTTGTTGAAAAACATGAAGAGCCTGAAAAAGGAGTGAAAAATATGAAGAGCTTCAAAAGGTGTCAAAAATATAAGGAGAATGAAACGGTCTGATAATTAGGAGGAGCATGAAGTGGTGTTGAAAAACATGAAGAGCCTGAAAAGGTGTGAAAAATATGAAAAGCTTCAAATGGTGTCAAAAATATGAGGAGAATGAAACGGTCTGATAATTAGGAGGAGCATGAAGTGGTGTTGAAAAACATGAAGAGCTTGAAAAAGGTGTGAAACATATGAGTAGAATAAAACGGTCTGAAAAATAGGAGGAGCATGAAGTGGTGTAGAAAAACATGAAGACCCTGAAAAGGTGTGAAAAATATGAAGAGCTACAAAAAGTGTCAAAAATATGAGGAGCTTGAAACGGTCTGAAATATAGGAGGAGCGTGAAAAAGTGTTAAAAAAATATGAAGAGCTTCAAAAGGTGTGAAACATATGAGGAGCATGAAACGGTCTGAAAATAGGAGGAGCATGAAGCGTTGTTGAAAAACATGAAGAGCCTGAAAAGGTGTGAAAAATATGAAGTGCTTCAAAAGGTGTCAAAAACATGAGGAGCATGAAAAGGTCTGAAAAATAGGAGGAGCATGAAGCGGTGTTCAAAAAAATGAAGAGCCTGGAGAAGTGTGAAAAATATGAAGAGCTTCAAAAAGTGTCAAAAATATGAGGAGCATGAAACGGTCTGAAAAATAGGAGAAGCATGAAGTGGTGTTGAAAAATATGAAGAGACTGAAAAGGTGTGAAAAGTATGAAGAGCTTCAAAGGTGTCAAAATTATGAGGACCATGAAACGCTCTGAAAAATACGAGGAGCATGAAGCGGTGTTGAAAAACATAAAGAGCCTGAAAAGGTGTGAAAAATAGGAAGAGCTTCAAAAGGCGTCAAAAATATGAGGAGCATGAAACGGTCTGAAAAATAGGAGAAGCATGAAACGGTCTGAAAAATAGGAGGAGCATGAAGCGGTTTGAAAAACATGAAGAGCCTGAAAAAGTGTGAAAAATATGAAGAGCTTCAAAAGGTGTCAAAAATATGAGGAGAAAGAAACGGTTTGAAAATTAGGAGGAGCATGAAGCAGTGTTGAAAAACATAAAGAACCTGAAACAGTGTGAAATATATGAAGAGCCTCAAAGGTGTCAAAAATATGAGGAGCAAGAAACGGTCTGAAAAATAGAAGGAGATTGAAGTGGTGTTGAAAAACATGAAGAGCCTGAAAAAATGTGAAATATATGAAGAGCCTCAAAGGTGTCAAAAATATGAGGAGCAAGAAACGGTCTGAAAAATAGAAGGAGATTGAAGTGGTGTTGAAAAACATGAAGAGCCTGAAAAGGTGTGAAAAATATGAAGAGCTTCAAAGGTGTCAAAATTATGTGGAGCATGAAACGCTCTGAAAAAGAGGAGGAGCAGCAAGCGATGTTGAAAAACATGAAGAGCGTGAAAAGGTGTGAAAAATATGAAGAGCTTCAAAAGGTGTCACAAATATGAGGAGCATGAAAGGGTCTGAAAAAAAGGAGTAGCATGAAGCGGTGTTGAAAAACATGAAGAGCCTGAAAAGGTGTGAAAAATATGAAGAGCTTCAAAAGGTGTCAAAAATATGAGGAGAATGAAACGGTCTGAAAATTAGAAGGAGCATGAAGCGGTGTTGAAAAACATAAAGAGCCTGAAACAGTGTGAAATATATGAAGAGCCTCAAAGGTGTCAAAAATATGAGGAGCAAGAAACGGTCTGAAAAATAGAAGGAGCTTGAAGTGGTGTTGAAAAACATGAAGAGCCTGAAAAGGTGTGAAAAATATGAAGAGCTTCAAAAGGTGTCAAAAATATGAGGAGCATGAAACGGTCTGAAAATAGAGGAGCACTGTAGCGTTGTTGAAAAACATGAATAGCCTGAAAAGGTGTGAAAAATATGAAGAGCTTCAAAAGGCGTCAAAAATATGAGGAGCATGAAACGGTCTGAAAAATAGGAGAAGCATGAAACGTTCTGAAAAATAGGAGGAGCATGAAGCGGTTTGAAAAACATGAAGAGCCTGAAAAAGTGTGAAAAATATGAAGAGCTCCAAAATGTGTCAAAAATATGAGGAGAATGAAACGGTCTGAAAATTAGGAGGAGCATGAAGCGGTGTTGAAAAACATAAAGAGCCTGAAACAGTGTGAAATATATGAAGAGCCTCAAAGGTGTCAAAAATATGAGGAGCAAGAAACGGTCTGAAAAATAGAAGGAGCTTGAAGTGGTGTTGAAAAACATGAAGAGCCTGAAAAAGTGTGAAATATATGAAGAGCCTCAAAGGTGTCAAAAATATGAGGAGCAAGAAACGGTCTGAAAAATAGAAGGAGCTTGAAGTGGTGTTGAAAAACATGAAGAGCCTGAAAAGGTGTGAAAAATATGAAGAGCTTCAAAGGTGTCAAAATTATGAGGAGCATGAAACGCTCTGAAAAAGAGGAGGAGCAGCAAGCGATGTTGAAAAACATGAAGAGCGTGAAAAGGTGTGAAAAATATGAAGAGCTTCAAAAGGTGTCACAAATATGAGGAGCATGAAAGGGTCTGAAAAATAGGAGGAGCATGAAGCGGTGTTGAAAAACATGAAGAGCCTGAAAAGGTGTGAAAAATATGAAGAGCTTCAAAAGGTGTCAAGAATATGAGGAGCATGAAACGGTCTGAAAAATAGGAGGAGCATGAAGTGGTGCTGAAAAACATGAATAGCCTGAAAAGGTGTGAAAAATATGAAGAGCTTCAAAAGGCGTCAAAAATATGAGGAGCATGAAACAGTCTGAAAAATAGGAGAAGCATGAAACGGTCTGAAAAATAGAAGGAGCAGGAAGCGGTTTGAAAAACATGAAGAGCCTGAAAAAGTGTGAAAAATATGAAGAGCTTCAAAAGGTGTCAAAAACATGAGGAGCTTGAAACGGTCTGAAATATAGGAGGAGCATGAAAGGGTGTTAAAAAAAATATGAAGAGCTTCAAAAGGTGTGAAACATATGAGGAGCGTGAAACGGTCTGAAAAATAGGAGGAGCATGAAGCGTTGTTGAAAAACATGAAGAGCCTGAAAAGGTGTGAAAAATATGAAGTGCTTCAAAAGGTGTCAAAAACATGAGGAGCATGAAAAGGTCTGAAAAATAGGAGGAGCATGAAGCCGTGTTCAAAAAAAAAAGAGCCAGGAGAAGTGTGAAAAATATGAAGAGCTTCAAAAAGTGTCAAAAATATGAGGAGCATTAAACGGTCTGAAAAATAGGAGAAGCATGAAGTGGTGTTGAAAAATATGAAGAGCCTGAAAAGGTGTGAAAAATATGAAGAGCTTCAAAGGTGTCAAAATTATGAGGAGCATGAAACGCTCTGAAAAAGAGGAGGAGCAGCAAGCGATGTTGAAAAACATGAAGAGCGTGAAAAGGTGTGAAAAATATGAAGAGCTTCAAAATGTGTCAAAAATATGAGGAGCATGAAAGGGTCTGAAAAATAGGAGGAGCATGAAGTGGTGCTGAAAAACATGAATAGCCTGAAAAGGTGTGAAAAATATGAAGAGCTTCAAAAGGCGTCAAAAATATGAGGAGCATGAAACGGTCTGAAAAATAGGAGAAGCATGAAATGGTCTGAAAAATAGGAGGAGCATGAAGCGGTTTGAAAAACATGAAGAGCCTGAAAAAGTGTGAAAAATATGAAGAGCTTCAAAAGGTGTCAAAAATATGAGGAGAATGAAACGGACTGAAAATTAGGAGGAGCATGAAGCGGTGTTGAAAAACATAAAGATCCTGAAACAGTGTGAAATATATGAAGAGCCTCAAAGGTGTCAAAAATACGAGGAGCAAGAAACGGTCTGAAAAATAGAAGGAGCTTGAAGTGGTGTTGAAAAACATGAAGAGCCTGAAAAAGTGTGAAATACATGAAGAGCCTCAAAGGTGTCAAAAATATGAGGAGCAAGAAACGGTCTGAAAAATAGAAGGAGCTTGAAGTGGTGTTGAAAAACATGAAGAGCCTGAAAAGGTGTGAAAAATATGAAGAGCTTCAAAGGTGTCAAAATTATGAGGAGCAAGAAACGCTCTGAAAAAGAGGAGGAGCATGAAGTGTTGTTGAAAAACATGAAGAGCCTGAAAAAGGTGTGAAACATATGAGGAGCATGATACGGTCTGAAAAATAGGAGGAGCATGAAGCGGTGTTGAAAAATATGAAGAGCCTGAAAAGGTGTGAAAAATATGAAGAGCTTCAAAAGGTGTCAAAAATATAAGGAGCATGAAACGGCCTGAAATATAGGAGGAGCATGAAAAGGTGTTAAAAAACATGAAGAGCCTGAAAAGGTGTGAAAAATATGAAAAGCTTCAAATGTTGTCAAATATATGAGGAGAATGAAACGGTCTGATAATTAGGAGGAGCATGAAGTGGTGTTGAAAAACATGAAGAGCTTGAAAAAGGTGTGAAACATATGAGTAGAATAAAACGGTCTGAAAAATAGGAGGAGCATGAAGTGGTGTAGAAAAACATGAAGACCCTGAAAAGGTGTGAAAAATATGAAGAGCTACAAAAAGTGTCAAAAATATGAGGAGCTTGAAACGGTCTGAAATATAGGAGGAGCGTGAAAAGGTGTTAAAAAAATAAGAAGAGCTTCAAAATGTCTGAAACATATGAGGAGCATGAAACGGTCTGAAAAATAGGAGGAGCATGAAGCGTTGTTGAAAAACATGAAGAGCCTGAAAAGGTGTGAAAAACATGAAGTGCTTCAAAAGGTGTCAAAAACATGAGGAGCATGAAAAGGTCTGAAAAATAGGAGGAGCATGAAGCGGTGTTCAAAAAAATGAAGAGCCTGGAGAAGTGTGAAAAATATGAAGAGCTTCAAAAAGTGTCAAAAATATGAGGAGCATTAAACGGTCTGAAAAGTAGGAGAACCATGAAGTGGGGTTGAAAAATATGAAGAGCCTGAAAAGGTGTGAAAAATACGAAGAGCTTCAAAGGTGTCAAAATTATGAGGAGCATGAAACGCTCTGAAAAAGAGGAGGAGCAGCAAGCGATGTTGAAAAACATGAAGAGCGTGAAAAGGTGTGAAAAATATGAAGAGTTTCAAAAAGGTGTCAAATATATAGAGGGTGAAACGGTCTGAAAATTAAGAGGAGCAAGAAACTGTTTTCAAAAACATGAAGAGCCTCAAAAGGTGTGAAAAATATGAAGAGCTTCAAAAAGGTGTCAAATATATAGAGGGTGAAACGGTCTGAAAAATATGAGGAGCAAGAAACTGTTTTGAAAAACATGAAGAGCCTCAAAAGGTGTGAACAATGTGAAGAGCTTCAAACTGTGTCAAAAATATGAGGAGCATGAAACGGTCTGAAACATAGGTGGAGCATGAAGTGTTGTTGAAAAACATGAAGAGCCTGAAAAAGGAGTGAAAAATATGAAGAGCTTCAAAAGGTGTCAAAAATATAAGGAGAATGAAACGGTCTGATAATTAGGAGGAGCATGAAGTGGTGTTGAAAAACATGAAGAGCCTGAAAAGGTGTGAAAAATATGAAAAGCTTCAAATGGTGTCAAAAATATGAGGAGAATGAAACGGTTTGATAATTAGGAGGAGCATGAAGTGGTGTTGAAAAACATGAAGAGCTTGAAAAAGGTGTGAAACATATGAGTAGAATAAAACGGTCTGAAAAATAGGAGGAGCATGAAGTGGTGTAGAAAAACATGAAGACCCTGAAAAGGTGTGAAAAATATGAAGAGCTACAAAAAGTGTCAAAAATATGAGGAGCTTGAAACGGTCTGAAATATAGGAGGAGCGTGAAAAAGTGTTAAAAAAATATGAAGAGCTTCAAAAGGTGTGAAACATATGAGGAGCATGAAACGGTCTGAAAAATAGGAGGAGCATGAAGCGTTGTTGAAAAACATGAAGAGCCTGAAAAGGTGTGAAAAATATGAAGTGCTTCAAAAGGTGTCAAAAACATGAGGAGCATGAAAAGGTCTGAAAAATAGGAGGAGCATGAAGCGGTCTGAAAAATAGGAGGAGCATGAAGCGGTTTGAAAAACATGAAGAGCCTGAAAAAGTGTGAAAAATATGAAGAGCTTCAAAAGGTGTCAAAAATATGAGGAGAATGAAACGGACTGAAAATTAGGAGGAGCATGAAGCGGTGTTGAAAAACATAAAGATCCTGAAACAGTGTGAAATATATGAAGAGCCTCAAAGGTGTCAAAAATACGAGGAGCAAGAAACGGTCTGAAAAATAGAAGGAGCTTGAAGTGGTGTTGAAAAACATGAAGAGCCTGAAAAAGTGTGAAATATATGAAGAGCCTCAAAGGTGTCAAAAATATGAGGAGCAAGAAACGGTCTGAAAAATAGAAGGAGCTTGAAGTGGTGTTGAAAAACATGAAGAGCCTGAAAAGGTGTGAAAAATATGAAGAGCTTCAAAGGTGTCAAAATTATGAGGAGCAAGAAACGCTCTGAAAAAGAGGAGGAGCATGAAGTGTTGTTGAAAAACATGAAGAGCCTGAAAAAGGTGTGAAACATATGAGGAGCATGATACGGTCTGAAAAATAGGAGGAGCATGAAGCGGTGTTGAAAAATATGAAGAGCCTGAAAAGGTGTGAAAAATATGAAGAGCTTCAAAAGGTGTCAAAAATATAAGGAGCATGAAACGGCCTGAAATATAGGAGGAGCATGAAAAGGTGTTAAAAAACATGAAGAGCCTGAAAAGGTGTGAAAAATATGAAAAGCTTCAAATGTTGTCAAATATATGAGGAGAATGAAACGGTCTGATAATTAGGAGGAGCATGAAGTGGTGTTGAAAAACATGAAGAGCTTGAAAAAGGTGTGAAACATATGAGTAGAATAAAACGGTCTGAAAAATAGGAGGAGCATGAAGTGGTGTAGAAAAACATGAAGACCCTGAAAAGGTGTGAAAAATATGAAGAGCTACAAAAAGTGTCAAAAATATGAGGAGCTTGAAACGGTCTGAAATATAGGAGGAGCGAGAAAAGGTGTTAAAAAAATAGGAAGAGCTTCAAAATGTGTGAAACATATGAGGAGCATGAAACGGTCTGAAAAATAGGAGGAGCATGAAGCGTTGTTGAAAAACATGAAGAGCCTGAAAAGGTGTGAAAAACATGAAGTGCTTCAAAAGGTGTCAAAAACATGAGGAGCATGAAAAGGTCTGAAAAATAGGAGGAGCATGAAGCGGTGTTCAAAAAAATGAAGAGCCTGGAGAAGTGTGAAAAATATGAAGAGCTTCAAAAAGTGTCAAAAATATGAGGAGCATTAAACGGTCTGAAAAATAGGAGAACCATGAAGTGGGGTTGAAAAATATGAAGAGCCTGAAAAGGTGTGAAAAATACGAAGAGCTTCAAAGGTGTCAAAATTATGAGGAGCATGAAACGCTCTGAAAAAGAGGAGGAGCAGCAAGCGATGTTGAAAAACATGAAGAGCGTGAAAAGGTGTGAAAAATATGAAGAGTTTCAAAAAGGTGTCAAATATATAGAGGGTGAAACGGTCTGAAAATTAAGAGGAGCAAGAAACTGTTTTCAAAAACATGAAGAGCCTCAAAAGGTGTGAAAAATATGAAGAGCTTCAAAAAGGTGTCAAATATATAGAGGGTGAAACGGTCTGAAAAATATGAGGAGCAAGAAACTGTTTTGAAAAACATGAAGAGCCTCAAAAGGTGTGAACAATGTGAAGAGCTTCAAACTGTGTCAAAAATATGAGGAGCATGAAACGGTCTGAAACATAGGTGGAGCATGAAGTGTTGTTGAAAAACATGAAGAGCCTGAAAAAGGAGTGAAAAATATGAAGAGCTTCAAAAGGTGTCAAAAATATAAGGAGAATGAAACGGTCTGATAATTAGGAGGAGCATGAAGTGGTGTTGAAAAACATGAAGAGCCTGAAAAGGTGTGAAAAATATGAAAAGCTTCAAATGGTGTCAAAAATATGAGGAGAATGAAACGGTCTGATAATTAGGAGGAGCATGAAGTGGTGTTGAAAAACATGAAGAGCTTGAAAAAGGTGTGAAACATATGAGTAGAATAAAACGGTCTGAAAAATAGGAGGAGCATGAAGTGGTGTAGAAAAACATGAAGACCCTGAAAAGGTGTGAAAAATATGAAGAGCTACAAAAAGTGTCAAAAATATGAGGAGCTTGAAACGGTCTGAAATATAGGAGGAGCGTGAAAAAGTGTTAAAAAAATATGAAGAGCTTCAAAAGGTGTGAAACATATGAGGAGCATGAAACGGTCTGAAAATAGGAGGAGCATGAAGCGTTGTTGAAAAACATGAAGAGCCTGAAAAGGTGTGAAAAATATGAAGTGCTTCAAAAGGTGTCAAAAACATGAGGAGCATGAAAAGGTCTGAAAAATAGGAGGAGCATGAAGCGGTGTTCAAAAAAATGAAGAGCCTGGAGAAGTGTGAAAAATATGAAGAGCTTCAAAAAGTGTCAAAAATATGAGGAGCATGAAACGGTCTGAAAAATAGGAGAAGCATGAAGTGGTGTTGAAAAATATGAAGAGACTGAAAAGGTGTGAAAAGTATGAAGAGCTTCAAAGGTGTCAAAATTATGAGGACCATGAAACGCTCTGAAAAATACGAGGAGCATGAAGCGGTGTTGAAAAACATGAAGAGCCTGAAAAGGTGTGAAAAATAGGAAGAGCTTCAAAAGGCGTCAAAAATATGAGGAGCATGAAACGGTCTGAAAAATAGGAGAAGCATGAAACGGTCTGAAAAATAGGAGGAGCATGAAGCGGTTTGAAAAACATGAAGAGCCTGAAAAAGTGTGAAAAATATGAAGAGCTTCAAAAGGTGTCAAAAATATGAGGAGAAAGAAACGGTTTGAAAATTAGGAGGAGCATGAAGCAGTGTTGAAAAACATAAAGAACCTGAAACAGTGTGAAATATATGAAGAGCCTCAAAGGTGTCAAAAATATGAGGAGCAAGGAACGGTCTGAAAAATAGAAGGAGCTTGAAGTGGTGTTGAAAAACATGAAGAGCCTGAAAAAATGTGAAATATATGAAGAGCCTCAAAGGTGTCAAAAATATGAGGAGCAAGAAACGGTCTGAAAAATAGAAGGAGATTGAAGTGGTGTTGAAAAACATGAAGAGCCTGAAAAGGTGTGAAAAATATGAAGAGCTTCAAAGGTGTCAAAATTATGTGGAGCATGAAACGCTCTGAAAAAGAGGAGGAGCAGCAAGCGATGTTGAAAAACATGAAGAGCGTGAAAAGGTGTGAAAAATATGAAGAGCTTCAAAAGGTGTCACAAATATGAGGAGCATGAAAGGGTCTGAAAAAAAGGAGTAGCATGAAGCGGTGTTGAAAAACATGAAGAGCCTGAAAAGTTGTGAAAAATATGAAGAGCTTCAAAAGGTGTCAAAAATATGAGGAGAATGAAACGGTCTGAAAAATAGGAGGAGCATGAAGTCGTGCTGAAAAACATGAATAGCCTGAAAAGGTGTGAAAAATATGAAGAGCTTCAAAAGGCGTCAAAAATATGAGGAGCATGAAACGGTCAGAAAAATAGGAGAAGCATGAAACGGTCTGAAAAATGGGAGGAGCAGGAAGCGGTTTGAAAAACATGAAGAGCCTGAAAAAGTGTGAAATATATGAAGAGCTTCAAAATGTGTCAAAAATATGAGGAGAATGAAACGGTCTGAAAATTAGGAGGAGCATAAAGCGGTGTTGAAAAACCTAAAGAGCCTGAAACAGTGTGAAATATATGAAGAGCCTCAAAGGTGTCAAAAATATGAGGAGCAAGAAACGGTCTGAAAAATTGAAGGAGCTTGAAGTGGTGTTGAAAAACATGAAGAGCCTGAAAAAGTGTGAAATATATGAAGAGCCTCAAAGGTGTCAAAAATATGAGGAGCAAGAAACGGTCTGAAAAATAGAAGGAGCTTGAAGTGGTGTTGAAAAACATGAAGAGCCTGAAAAGGTGTGAAAAATATGAAGAGCTTCAAAAAGATGTCAAATATATAGAGGGTGAAACGGTCTGAAAAATATGAGGAGCAAGAAACTGTTTTCAAAAACATGAAGAGCCTCAAAAGGTGTGAAAAATATGAAGAGCTTCAAAAAGGTGTCAAATATATAGAGGGTGAAACGGTCTGAAAAATATGAGGAACAAGAAACTGTTTTCAAAAACATGAAGAGCCTCAAAAGGTGTGAACAATGTGAAGAGCTTCAAACTGTGTCAAAAATATGAGGAGCATGAAAAGGTCTGAAACATAGGAGGAGCATGAAGTGTTGTTGAAAAACATGAAGAGCCTGAAAAAGGTGTGAAACATATGAGGAGCATGATACGGTCTGAAAAATAGGAGGAGCATGAAGCGGTGTTGAAAAATATGAAGAGCCTGAAAACGTATGAAAAATATGAAGAGCTTCAAAAGGTGTCAAAAATATAAGAAGCATGAAACGGTCTGAAATATAGCAGGAGCATGAAAAGGTGTTAAAAAACATGAAGAGCCTGAAAAGGTGTGAAAAATATGAAGAGCTTCAAATGGTGTCAAAAATATGAGGAGAATGAAACGGTCTGATAATTAGGAGGAGCATGAAGTGGTGTTGAAAAACATGAAGAGCTTGAAAAAGGTGTGAAACATATGAGTAGAATAAAACGGTCTGAAAAATAGGAGGAGCATGAAGTGGTGTAGAAAAATATGAAAACCCTGAAAAGGTGTGAAAAATATGAAGAGCTACAAAAAGTGTCAAAAATATGAGGAGCTTGAAACGGTCTGAAATATAGGAGGAGCGTGAATAGGTGTTAAAAAAAATATGAAGAGCTTCAAAAGGTGTGAAACATATGAGGAGCATGAAACGGTCTGAAAAATAGGAGGAGCATGAAGCGTTGATGAAAAACATGAAGAGCCTGAAAAGGTGTGAAAAATATGAAGTGCTTCAAAAGGTGTCAAAAACATGAGGAGCATGAAAAGGTCTGAAAAATAGGAGGAGCATGAAGCGGTGTTCAAAAAAATGAAGAGCCTGGAGAAGTGTGAAAAATATGAAGAGCTTCAAAAAGTGTCAAAAATATGAGGAGCATGAAACGGTCTGAAAAATAGGAGGAGCATGAAGTGGTGTTGAAAAATATGAAGAGCCTGAAAAGGTGTGAAAAATATGAAGAGCTTCAAAGGTGTCAAAATTATGAGGAGCATGAAACGCTCTGAAAAAGAGGAGGAGCAGCAAGCGATGTTGAAAAACATGAAGAGCGTGAAAAGTTGTGAAAAATATGAAGAGCTTCAAAAAGTGTCAAAAATATGAGGAGCATGAAAGGGTCTGAAAAATAGAAGGAGCATGAAGCGGTGTTGAAAAACATGAAGAGCCTGAAAAGGTGTGAAAAATATGAAGAGCTTCAAAAAGTGTCAAAAATATGAGGAGCATGAAACGGTCTGAAAAATAGGAGGAGCATGAAGTGGTGCTGAAAAACATGAAGAGCCTGAAAAGGTGTGAAAAATAGGAGGAGCTTCAAAAGGCGTCAAAAATATGAGGAGCATGAAACGGTCTGAAAAATAGGAGGAGCATGAAGCGGTTTGAAAAACATGAAGAGCCTGAAAAAGTGTGAAAAATATGAAGAGCTTCAAAAGGTCTCAAAAATATGAGGAGAATGAAACGGTCTGAAAATTAGGAGGAGCATGAAGCAGTGTTGAAAAACATAAAGAGCCTGAAACAGTGTGAAATATATGAAGAGCCTCAAAGGTGTCAAAAATATGAGGAGCAAGATACGGTCTGAAAAATAGAAGGAGCTTGAAGTGGTGTTGAAAAACATGAAGAGCCTGAAAAAGTGTGAAAAATATGAAGAGCCTCAAAGGTGTCAAAAATATGAGGAACAAGAAACGGTCTGAAAAATAGAAGGAGCCTGAAGTGGTGTTGAAAAACATGAAGAGCCTGAAAAGGTGTGAAAAGTATGAAGAGCTTCAAAGGTGTCAAAATTATGAGGAGCATGAAACGCTCTGAAAAATAGGAGGAGCAGCAAGCGATGTTGAAAAACATGAAGAACGTGAAAAGGTGTGAAAAATATGAAGAGCTTCAAAAGATGTCAAAAATATGAGGAGCATGAAACGGCCTCAAATATAGGAGGAGCATGAATTGCTGATGAAAAACATGGAGAGCCTGAAAAGGTGTGAAATATATGAAGAGCTTCAAAAAGTGTCCAAAATGAGATGAGCATGAAATGTTCTGAAAGATAGGAGGGGCATGAAGCGGTGTTGAAAAACATGAAGAGCCTGAAAGGGTGTGAAAAATATGAGGAGCTTCAAAAGGTGTCAAAAATGAGATGAGCATGAAATGTTCTGAAAAATACGAGGGCAAGAAACTGTGTTGAAAAACATGATGAGCCTGAAAAGGTGTGAAAAATATGAAGAGCTTCAAAAGATGTCAAAAATATGAGGAGCATGAAACGGTCTCAAATATAGCAGGAGCATGAATTGCTGATGAAAAACATGGAGAGCCTGAAAAGGTGTGAAATATATGAAGAGCTTCAAAAGTTGTCAGGTGTATGAGGAGCATGAAATGGTATGAAAAATAAGAGGAGCATGAAACGGTCTGAAAAATAGGAGGAGCATGAAGTGGAGCTGAAAAACATGAAGTGCCTGAAAAAGTGTGAAAAATATGAAGAGCTTTAAAGGGTGTGAAAAATATGACGAGCATGAAACGGTCTGAAAAATAGCAGGAGCATGAAGTGGTGTTGAAAAACATGAAGAGCCTGAAAAAGTGTGAAAAATATGAAGAGCTTTAAAGGGTGTGAAAAATATGACGAGCATGAAACGGTCTGAAAAATAGGAGGAGCATGAAGTGGTGTTCAAAAACATGAAGAGCCTGAAAAGGTGTGAAAAATATGAAGAGCTTCAAAAGCTGTCAAATATATGAGGAGCAGGAAAAGGTCTGAAAAAAAGCAGGAGCATGAAGCGTTGTTGAAAATCTTGAAGAGCTAGAAAAGGTGTGAAAAATATGAAGAGCTTCAAAAGGTTTCAAAAATATGAGGATCATGAAACGGTCTGAAAAATAGGAGGAGCATGAAACGGTCTGAATATAAGAGGAGCATGAAATGGTGTTGAAAAACAGGAAGAGCCTGAAAATGTGAGAAAAATATGAAGAGCTTCAAAAGGTTTCAAAAATATGAGGAGCATGAAACTTTCTGAAAAATAGGAGGAGCATGAACCGGTGTTGAAAAACATGAAGAGCCTGAAAAAGTGTGAAAAATATGAAGAGGTTTAAAAGGTGTCAAAAATATGAGGGGCATGAAACTTTCTGAAAATAGGAGGATCATGAAACCGTGTTCAAAAACATGAAGAGCCTGAAAAGGTGTGAAAAATATGAAGAGCCTTAAAAAATGTCAAAAATATGAGGAGTATGAAACGGTCTGAAAAATAGCAGGAGCATGAAGCAGTGTTGAAAAACATGAAGAGCCTGAAAAGGTGTGAAAAATATGAAGAGCTTCAAAAGGTGTGAAAAATATGAAGAGCTTCAAAAGATGTCAAAAATATGAGGAGAATGAAACGGTCTGAAAAATAGGCGGAGCAAGAAATGGTGTTCAAAAACATGAAGAGCCTGAAAAGGTGTGAAAAATATCAAGAGCTTCAAAACGTGTCAAATATATGAGGAGCATGAAACGGTCGGAAAAATAGGAGGAGCAAGAAGCGGTGTTGAAAAACATGAAGAGCCTTAAAATGTGTGAAAAATATGAAGAGCTTCAAAAGGTGTGAAAAATATGAAGAGCTTCAAAAGGTGTCAAATTGAGATGAGCATCAAACGGTCTGAAAAATAGGAGGAGCATTAAGCTGTGTTGAAAATCATAACGAGCCTGAAAAGGTGTGAAAAATATGAAGAGCTTCAAAAATGTGAAAAATATGAAGAGCTTCAAAAGGTGTCAAAAATGAGATGAGCATGAAACGGTCTGAAAAATAGGAGGAGCATTAAGCTGTGTTGAAAATCATAACGAGCCTGAAAAGGTGTGAAAAATATGAAGAGCTTCAAAAGGTGTGAAAAATATGAAGAGATTCAAAATCTGTCAAAAATATGAGGAGCCTGAAACAGTCTCAAAAATTGGATGAGTATGAAACGGTCTGAAAAATAGGAGGATCATGAAGCGGTGTTGAAAATCGTGAAGAGCCTGAAAAGGTGTGAAAAATGTGAAGAGCTTCAACAGGTGTCAAAAACATGAGGAGAATGAAACGGTCTGAAAAATAGGAGGAGCATGAAGCTGTGTTCAAAAACGTGAAGAGCCAGAAAAGGTGTGAAAAATATGAAGAGCTTCAAAAAGTATCAAAAATATGAGGAGCAAGAAACAGTCTGAAAAATAGGAGGAGCATGAAGTGGAGCTGAAAATAAGGAAGAGCCTGAAAAGCTGTGCAAAATATGAAGAGCTTCAAAAGCTGTAAGAAATGAGATGAGCATGTAACGGGGTGAAAAATAGGAGGAGCATCAAGCGGTGTTCAAAAACATGAAGAGCCTGAAAAGGTGTGAAAAATATGAAGAGCTTCAAAAGGTGTCAAAAATATGAGGAGCATAAATCCGTCTGAAAAATAGGAGGAGAATGAAGCGGTGTTCAAAAACATGAAGAGCCTGAAAAGGTGTGAAAAATATGAAGAGCTCCAAAAGTTGTCAAAAATATGTGGAGCGTAAAACCGTCTCAAAAATAGGAGGAGCGTGAAGCGGTGATGAATAACATGAAGAACGTAAAAACGTGTGAAAAATATGAAGAGCTTCAAAAGGTGTCAAAAATATGAGGAGCATGAAACGGTCTCAAAAATAGGAGGAGCATGAAGCGGTGTTGAAAATCGTGAAGAGCCTGAAAAGGTGTGAAATATATGAAGAGCTTCAAAAGGTGTGAAATACATGAGGAGCATAAAACGGGCTGAAAAATAGGAGAAGCATGAAGTGGTGTGGAAAAACATGAAAAGCCTGATAAGGTGTGAAAAATATGAAGAGCTTCAAAAGGTGTGAAATACATGAGGAGCATGAAACTCTCTGACAAATTAGGAGGAGCATGAAGTGGTGTTCAAAAACATGAAGAGCCTGAAAAAATGTGAAAAATATGAAGAGCTTCAAAAGGTGTGAAAAATATGAATAGCATGATATTGTCTGAGAAATAGGAGGAGCATGAAGCGGTGTTCAAAAACATGAAGAGCCTGAAAAGTTTTGAAAAATATGCAAAGCTTCAAAAGGTGTCAAAAATTAGATGAGCATGAAATGGTCTGAAAAATTGGAGGAGCAAGAAGTAGCGTTGAAAAAAATGAAGAGCCTGAAAAGGTGTGAAAAATATGAAGAGCTTCAAAAGGTGTCAAAAATATGAGGAGCATCAAACGGTCTGAAAAATAGGAGGAGCATGAAGCGGTGATGAAAAACATGAAGGGCATGAAAACGTGTGAAATATATGAAGAGCTTCAAAAGGTGGGAAAAATATGAAGAACTTGAAAAGGTGTCAAAAATGAGATGAGCATGAAACGGTCTGAAAAATATCTGGAGCATGAAGCCGTGTTGAGAAACATGAAGAGCCTAAAAAGTTGTGAAAAATCTGAAAAGCTTCAAAATGGGTCAAAAATGAGATGAGCATGAAACAGTCTGAAAAATAGGAGGATCATGTAACGGTGTTGAAAAACGTGAAGAGCCTGAAAAGGTGTGAAAAATATGAGGAGCTTCAAAAGTTGTGAAAAATATGAGGAGCATGAAACAGTCTGAAAAATAGGAGTAGCATGAAGCTGTGTTCAAAAACATGAAGAGCCTGAAAAGGTGTGAAAAATATGAGGAGCTTCAAAAGGTGTGAAAAATATAAGGAGCATGAAACGGTCTGAAAAAGAGAAGCAGCATGAAACGGTGTTGAAAAACATGAAGAGCCTGAAAAGGTGTGAAAAATATGAAGAGCATGAAACGGTCTTAAAAATAGGAGGATCTTGAAGCGGTGTTCAAAATCATGAAGAGACTGAAAACTTGTGAAAAATATGAAGAGCTGCAAAAGGTGTCAAAAATATGAAGAGCATGAAACGGTCAGAAAAATAGGAGCATGAAACGGTGATAAAAAACATGAAGAGCCTGAAAAGGTGTGAAAAATATGAAGAGCTTCAAAAGGTGTGAAATTCATGAGGAGCATAAAATGGTCTGAAAAATAGGAGAAGAATGAAGTGGTGGGGAATAACATGAAGAGCCTGAAAAGGTGTGAAAAATATGAAGAGCTTCAAGAGGTGTCAAATATTTGAAGAGCATGAAACGGTGTGAAAAATAGCAGGAGCATGAAGCGGTGTTGAAAAACATGAAGAGTCTGAAAACGTGTGAAAATATGAAGAACTTCAAAAATATGAAAGATATGAAGAGCTTCAAAAGGTGTCAAAAATGAGATGTGCATGAAACGGTCTGAAAAATAGGAGGAGCATGAAGTGGTGTTGAAAAACATGAAGAACCTGAAAAGGTGTGAGAAATATGAAGAGCTTCAATAGATGTCAAAAATATGAGGAGCATGAAACGGTCTGAAAAAGAGGAGGAGCACGAAGCGGTGTTGAAAAACTTGAAGAGCCTGAAAAGGTGTGAAAAATATGAAGAGCTTCAAAATGTGTCAAAATTATGAGGAGCATGAAACGGTCAGAAAAATAGAAGGAGCATGAAGCGGTGTTGAAAAACATGAAGAGCCTGAAAAGGTGTGAAAAACATGAAGAGCTTCAAAAGGTGTGAAAAATATGAAGAGCTTCAAAAGGTGTCAAAAATGAGAAGAGCATAAAAGGGTCTGAAAAATAGGAGGAGCATGACGTGGTGTTGAAAAAAATGAAGAGCCTGAAAAGGTGTGAAATATATGAGAGCTTCAAAAGGTGTCAAAAATATGAGGAGAATGAAACGGTATGAAAAATAGGAGGAGCATGAAGCGGTGTGGAAAACCATGAAGTGCTTGAAAAGGTGTGAAAAATATGAAGAGTTTCTAAAGGTGTCAAAAATATGAGGAGCATTAAACAGTCTGAAAAATAGGAGAAGCATGAATTGGTGTTGAAAAACATGAAGAGCCTGAAAAGGTGTGAAAAATATGAAGAGCTTCAAAAGGTGTCAAAAATATGAGGAGCATGAAACGGTCTGAAAAATAGGAAGAGCATGAAGCAGTGTGCAAAAACATGAAGAGCTTGAAAAGGTGTGAAAAATATGAAGAGCTTCAAAAGGTGTCAAAAATATGAGGAGAATGAAACGGTCTGAAAAATAGGAGGAGGATGAAACGGTGTTCAAAAACATGAAGAGCCTGTAAAGGTGTGAAAAATATGAAGAGCTTTAAAAGGTGTGAAATACATGAGGAGCATGAAACTCTCTGAAAAATAAAAGGAGCAAGAAGGGGTGTTCAAAAACATGAAGAGGCTGAAAATGTGTGAAAAACATGAAGAGGCTGAAAAGGTGTGAAAAATATGAAGAGTCTAAAGGTGTAAAAAATATGAGGAGCATGAAACGGTCTGAAAAATAGAAGCAGAATTAAACGGTGTTGAAAAACATGAAGAGCCTGAAAACGTGTGAAAAATATGAAGAGCTTCAAAAGGTGTGAAAAATATGAGGAGCATGAAACGGTCTGAAAAATAGAAGCAGCATGAAACGGTGTTGAAAAACATGAAGAACCTGAAAACGTGTGAAATATATGAAGAGCTTCAAAAGGTGGGAAAAATATGAAGAACTTCAAAAGGTGTCAAAAATGAGATGAGCATGAAACGGTCTGAAAAATAGGAGGAGCATGAAGTGGTCTTGAAAAACATGAAGAGCCTGAAAAGGTGTGAAAAATATGAAGAGCTTCAAAAGTTATCAAAAATATGAAGAGCATGAAACCGTCTGAAAAATAGGAGGAGCATGAAGCGGTGTGGAAAACCATGAAGTGCTTGAAAAGGTGTGAAAAATATGAAGAGTTTCTAAAGGTGTCAAAAATATGAGGAGCATTAAACGGTCAGAAAAATAGGAGGATCATGAAATGGTGTTCAAAAACATGAAGAGCCTGAAAAGGTGTGAAAAACATGAAGAGCCTGAAAATGTGTGAAAAATATGAAGAGCTTCAAAACGTGTCAAAAATATGAGGAGCATGAAACGGTCAGAAAAATAGGAGGATTATGAAATGGTGTTCAAAAACATGAAGAGCCTGAAAAGGTGTGAAAAACATGAAGAGCCTGAAAATGTGTGAAAAATATGAAGAGCTTCAAAACGTGTCAAAAATATGAGGAGCGTGAAACGGTCTGAAAAATAGGAGGAGCATGAAGCGCTGTTGAAAAACATGAAGAGCCTGAAAAGGTGTGGAAAATATGAAGCGCTTCAAAAGGTGAGAAAAATATGAGGTGCAAGAAACGGTCTGAAAAATAGGAGGAGCATGAAGCGGTGTTGAAAAACAAGAAGAGCCTGAAAACGTGTGAAAAATATGAAGAGCATCAAAAGGTGTGAAAAATATGAGGAGCAGGAAACGGTCTAAAAAATAGAAGCGGCATGAAATGGTGTTCAAAAACATGAAGAGACTGAAAAGATGTGAAAATTATGAAGAGCTTCAAAAGGTGTGAAATACATGAGGCGCATGAAACGGTCTGAAAAATAGGAGAAGCATGAAGTGGTGTTGAAACACATGAAGAGCCTGAAAAGGTGTGAAAAATATGAAGAGCTTCAAAATGTGTCAAACATATGAAGAACATGAAAAGGTCTGAAAAATAGGAGGATCATGAAGCAGTGTTCAAAAACATGAAGAGCCTGAAAAGGTGTGAAAAATATGAGGAGCTTCAAAAGGTGTGAAAAATATGAGGAGCATGAAACGGTCTGAAAAATAGGAGTAGCATGAAGCTGTGTTCAAAAACATGAAGAGCCTGAAAAGGTGTGAAAAATATGAGGAGCTTCAAAAGGTGTGAAAAATATGAGGAGTATGAAACGGTCTGGAAAACAGGAGGAGCATGAAACCGTGTTCAAAAACATGAAGAGCCTGAAAAGGCATGAAAAATATGAAGAGCTTCAAAAGGTTTCAAAAATATGAGGAGCATGAAACGCTCGAAAAAAAGGGGGACCTTGAAGCGGTGTTCACAAACATGAAGTGTCTGAAAAGGTGTGAAATATAAGAAGAGCTTCAAAGGGTGTCAAAATTATGAGGAGCATGAAACGGTCTGAAAAATAGGAGGAGCATGAACCGGTGTTCAAAAACATGAAGAGCCTGAAATGGTGTGAAAAATATGAAGAGCTTCAAAAGGTGTGAAAAATATGAAGAGCTTCAAAAGTGTCAAAAATGAGATGAGCATGAAATGCTCTGAAAAATAGTAGGAACATGAAGTTGTGTTGAAAAACATGAAGAGCCTGAAAACGTGAGAAATATATGAGGAGCTTGAAAAGGTGTCAAAAATATGAGGAGCATGAAACGGTCGGAAAAATAGGAGGAGCATGAAGCGGTGTTGAAAAACATGAAGAGCCTGAAAACGTGTGAAAAATATGAAGAGCTTCAAAAGGTGTGAAAAATATGAAGAGCTTCAAAAGGTGTCAAAAATGAGATGAGCATGAAACTGTCTGTAAAATAGGAGGAGCATGAAGTGGTATTGAAAAACATGAAGAGACTGAAAAGGTGTGAAAAATATGAAGAGCTTCAAAACGTGTGAAACATATGAAGAGCTTCAAAAGGTGTCAAAAATGAGATGAGCCTGAAACGGTCTGAAAAACAGGAGGATCATGAGGCGGTGTTGAAAAACATGAAGAGCCTGAAAAGGTGTGAGAAATAGGAAGTGCTTGAAAAGGTGTCACAAAAATGAGGAGCATGAAACGGACGGAAAAATAGGAGGAGCATGAAGCGGTGTTGAAAAACATGAAGAGCCTGAAAACGTGTGAAAAATATGAAGAGCTTCAAAAGGTGTCAAAAATGAGATGAGCATGAAACTGTCTGGAAAATAGGAGGAGCATGAAACGGTGTTCAAAAACATGAAGAGCCTGAAAAGGTGTGAAAAATATGAAGAGCTTCAAAAAATGTCAAAAATATGAGGAGCATGAAACGGTCTGAAAAATAGGGGAATCATGCAGCGGTGTTGAAATCTATAAACAGCCTTAAAAAGTGTGAAAAATATGAAGAGCTTCAAAAGCTGTCAAAAATATGAGGAGCATGAAACGGTCTGAAAATTAGGAGCAACATGAAACGATGTTCAAAAACATGAAGACATTGAAAATGTGTGAAAAATATGAAGAGGTTCAAAAGGTGTGAAATACATGAGGATCATGAAACTGTCTGAAATATATGAGGAGCATGAAGCAGTGTTCAAAAACATGAAGAGCTGAAAACGTGTGAAAAATAGGAGGAGCTTCAAAAGGTGTCAAAATTATGAGGAGCATGAAACGGTCTGAAAAATAGGAGGAGCATGAAGCGGTGTTCAAAACCATGAAGAGCCTGAAAAGGTGTGAAAAATATGAAGAGCTTCAAAAGCTGTCAAGTATATGAGTAGCATGAAACGGTATGAAAACTAGCAGGAGCATGAAACGGTGTAGAAAAACTTGAAGAGCCTGAAAAGGTGTGGAAAATAGGAGGAGCTTCAAAAGGTGTCAAAAATATGTGCTGCGTGAAACGGTCTGAAAAATAGGAGGAGCATGAAGCGGTGTTCAAAAACATAAAGAGCCTGAAAAGATGTGAAAAATACGAACAGCTTCAAAAGGTGTGATAAATATGAGGAGCACGAAACGGTCTGAAAAATAGGAGGAGCATGAAGCGGTTTTCAAAACCATGAAGAGCCTGAAAAGGTGTGAAAAATATGAAGAGCTTCAAAAGGTGTCAAAAATATGAGAAGCATGAAACAGTCTCAAAAATAGGAGGAAAATGAATCGGTGATCAAGAACATGGAGAGCCTGAAAAGGTGTGAAATATATGAACAGCTTCAAAAGGTGTGAAAAATATGAGGAGCATGAAACGGTCTGAAAAATAGGAGGAGCATGAAACGGTGTTGAAAAACATGAAGAGCATGAAAAGGTGTGAAAAATAGGAAGAGCTTCAAAAGGTGTCAAAAATATGAGGAGCATGAAACGGTCTGAAAAATACTAGGAGCAAGAAGCGGTGACAAAAAGTTAAAGAGCCTGAAAAGGTATGAAAAATAAGAAGAGCCTCAAAACGTGTCAATAATATGAGGAGTATGAAACGGTCTGAAAAATAGGAGCAGCATGAAATGATGTTCAAAAACATGAAGATCCTGAAAAGGTGTGAAAAATATGAAGAGCTTCAAAAGGTGTGAAATACATGAGGAGCATAAAACGGTCTGAAAAATAGGAGGAGCATGAAGTGGTGATGAAAAAAAAGAAGAGCATGAAATGGTTTGAAGAATACGAGGAGCTTCAAAAGGTATCAAAAATAGGAGTAGCATGAAGCCGTGTTTAAAAACATGAAGAGCCTGAAAAGGTGTGAAAAATATGAAGAGCTGCAAAACGTGTCAAAAATATGAGGAGCATGAAACGTTCTCAAAAATAGGAGGAGCATCAAACGGTGTTCAAAAATATGAAGAGCCTGAAAAGGTGTGAAAAATATGAAGAGCATGAAACGGTCTGAAAAATAGGAGGAGCATGAAGCGGTGTTCAGAAACATGAAGAGCCTGAAAACTGTGAAAAATATGAAGAGCTTCAAAAAGTGTGAAAAATATGAAGAGCTTCAAAAGGTGTGAAAAATAAGAGGAGAATGACACGGTCTGAAAAATAGGAGGAGCATGAAACAGTGTGGAAAAAATGAAGAGCATGTATAGGTGTGAAAATTATGAAGAGCTTTAAAGGTTTGAAAAATATGACGAACATGAAATTGTCTGAAAAATTGGAGGAGCATGAAGCGGTGTTGAAATACATGAAGAGCCTGTAAAGGTTTGAAAAATATGAAGAGTTTCAAAAGGTGTGAAAAATATGAAGAGCTTCAAAATGTGTCAAAAATAAGAGGAGAATGACACGGTCTGAAAAATAGGAGGAGCATGAAGCGGTGTTGAAAAACATGAAGAGCCTGAAAAGGTGTAAAAAACATGAAGAGCCTGAAAAGGTGTGAAATATACGAAGAGCTTCAAAAGGTGTCAAAAATATGAGGAGCATGAAACGGTCTGAAAAATAGGAGGTGCATGAAGCGGCATTCAAAAACATGAAGATCCTGAAAAGGTGTGAAATATATGAACAGCTTCAAAAGGTGTCAAAAGTATGAGGAGCATGAAACCGTCTAAAAATAGGAGGAGGATGAAACGGTGTTGAAAAACATAAAGAGCATGAAAAGGTGTGAAAAATATGAAGAGTTTCAAAAGGTGACAAAAATATGAGGAGCATGAAACTGTCTGAAATATAACAGGAGCATGAAACGGTTTTGAAGAACATGAAGCGCCTGAAAATGTGTGAAAAATATGAAGAGCTTCAAAGGGTGTCAAAAATATGTCCAGCATGAACGGTCTGAAAAATAGGAGGAGCATAAAACGTTGTTGAAAAACATGAAGAGCATGAAAAGGTGTGAAAAATATGAAGGGCTTCAAAAGGTTTCAAAATTATGACGAGCATGAAACGGCCTAAAAATACGAGGAGCATGAACCAGTCTGAAAAATAGGAGGAGCATGAAACGGTGTTGAAAAACATAAAGAGCCTGTAAAGGTGTGAAAAATATGAAGAGATAAAAAATGTGTCAAAAATATGAGAAGCATGAAACAATCTGAAAAATAGGAGGAGCATGAAATGGTGTTGAAAAACATGAAGAGCATGAAAAGGTGTGAAAAATATGACGGGCTTCAAATGGTTTCAAAAATATGAGGAGCATGAAACGGTCTGAAAAATAGGCGGAGCATGACACTGTGTTGAAATCATGAAGAGCCTAAAAAGGTGTGAAAAATACGAAGAGCTTCAAAAGGTGTCAAAAATATGAGGAACATGAAACGGTCTGAAAAACAGGAGGAGCATGAAGCGGTGTTGAAAAACATGAAGCGTCTAAAAAGGTGTGAAAAATATGGAGACCTTCAAAGGGTGTCAAAATATGAGGAGTGTGAAACTTTGTTGAAAAACATGACAAGCATGAAAAGGTGTGAAAAATATGAAGATCTTCAAAAGGTGTCAAAAATATGAGAAGTATGAAATGGTCTGAAAAATATGAGGAGCATGAAACGGTGTTGAAAATACATGAAGAGCATGAAAAGGTGTGAAAAATATGAAGAGCTTCAAAAGCTTTCAAAAATAGGAGAAGCATGAAACGGTTGAAAAGTAAGAGGAACATGAAACGGTGTGAAAAAACATGAAGAGTTTCAAAAGGTGTCAAAAATATGAGGAGCATGAAGCGGTGTTCAAAAACATGAAGAGCTTGAAAAGGTGTGAAATATATGAAGAGCTTCAAAAAGTGTGAAATATAGGAGGAGCATGAAGCGGTGTTCAGAAACATGAAGAGCCTTAAAAGGTATGAAATATATGAAGAGCTTCAAAAGGTGTCAAATACATGAGGAGCATGAAACGGTCTGAAAAATAGGAGGATCATGAAACTGTCTGAAAAATATGACGAGCATGAAACGGTCTGAAAAATAGGAGGAGCATGAAGCGGTGTTGAAAATCATGAAGAGCCTGAAAAGGTGTGAATATTATGAAGAGATTCAAAAGGTGTCAAACATATGAGGAGCATGAAACTGTGTTGAAAAACAAGAAGAGCATGAAAAGGTGTGAAAAATATGAGGAGCATGAAAAGGTCTGAAAAATAGGAGGAGCATGAAATGTTGTTGAAAAACATGAAGAGCATGAAAACGTGTGAAAAATATGAAGAGCTTCAAAAGGTGTCAATAAAAAGAGGTGCATGAAACAGTCTGAAAAATAGGAGGAGCATGAAACGATCTGAAAAATAGGAGGAGCATGAAACGGAGTTGAAAAACCTGAAGAACAGGAAAAGGTGAGAAATATATGATGAGCTTCAAAAGGTGTGAAAAATATGAGGAGCATGAAATGGTCTGAAAAATAGGAGGAGCATTAAACGGTGTTCAAAAACATGAAGAGCCTGAAAATGTGTGAAAAATATTAAGAGCTTCAAAAGGTGTGAAAAATATGAGGAGCATGAAGCGGTATTTAAAAAACATGAAGAGCTTGAAAAGGTGTGAAATATATGAAGATCTTCAAAAGGTGTGAAAAATAGGAGGAGCATGAGGCCGTGTTCAAAAACATGAAGAGCCTGAAAAGGTGTGAAATATATGAAGAGCTTCAAAAGGTGTCAGAAATATGAGGAGCATGAAACAGTCTGAAAAATAGGAGGAGCTAGAAATGGTGTTGAAAAACAAGAAGAGCATGAAATGGTGTGAAAAATATGAAGAGCTTCAACAGGTGTTTAAGATGAGGAGCATGAAACGGTCTGAAAAATAGGAGGAGCATGAAGCTTTGTTGAGGAAAATGAAGAACATGAAAAGGTGTGAAAAATATGAAGAGCTTCAAAAGGTGTCAAAAATTTGAGAAGCATGAAACGGTCTGAAAAATACGAGAAGCATGAAGCGATGTTGAAAAACATGAAGAGCCTGAAAAGGTGTGAAATAAATGAAGAGCTTCAAAAGGTGTGAAAAATATGAGGAGCATGAAACGGTCTGAAAAATAGGAGGAGCATGAAGCGGTGTTGAAAAATATGAAGACCCTGAATAGGTGTGAAAAATATGAAGAGGTTCAAAAGGTGTCAAAAATATGAGGAGCATGAAACGGTCTGAATAAAAGGAAGAGCATGAAACGATGTTCAAAAACATGAGGGACTGAAAAAGTGTGAAAAATATGAAGAGCTTCAAAAAGTGTGAAAAATATGAGGAGCATGAAACGATCTAAAAAATAGGTGGAGCAGGAAGCGGTGTTCAAAAACATGAAGAGCCTGACAGGTGTGAAATGTATGAAGAGCTTCAAAAGGTGTGAAAAATATGAGGAGCATGAAATGGTCTGAAAAACAGGAGAAGAATGAAGAGGTGTTTAAAACATGAAGAGCCTGAAAAGGTGTGAAATATATGAAGAACTTCAAAAGGTTTCAAAAATATGAGGAGCATGAAACGGTCTGAAACATAGGAGGAGCATGAAGCAGTGTTCAAAAACATGAAGAGCATGAAAAGGTGTGAAGAAAAAGAAGAGTTTCAAAAGTTGACATAAATATGAGGAGAATGAAACGTTCTGAAAAATATGAGGAGCATGAAACGGTGTTGAAAAAGATGAAGAGGCTGAAAAGGTGTGAAAAATATGAAGAGCTTCAAAAAGTGTCAAAAATATGAAGAGAATGAAACGGTCCGAAAAATAGGAGGAGCATGAAAAGGTGTTGCAAAACATGAAGAGGGTGAAAATATGTGTAAAATATGAAGAGCTTCAAAAGGTGTGAAAAATATGAAGAGCTTCAAAAGGTGTCAAATATATGAGGAGCATGAAATGGTCAGAAAAATAGGAGGAGTATGAAGCGATGTTGAAAAACATGAAGAGTCTGAAAAGGTGTGAAATATATGAAGAGCTTAAAAAGGTGTGAAATATAGGAGGAGCATGAAGCGGTGTTCAAAAACATGAAGAGACTGAAAAGGTGTGAAATATATGAAGAGCTTCAAAAGGTGTGAAATATAGGAGGAGTATGAAGCCATGTTGAAAACTTGAAGAGCCTGAAAAGGTGTGAAAAATATGAAGAGCTTCAAAAGGTGTCAAAAATATGAGGAGCATGAAACGGTCTGAAAAATAGGAGCGACATGAAACGGTGTTCAAAAACATGAAGAGCCTGAAAATGTGTGAAAAATATGAAGAGCTTCAAAAGGTGTGAAATATATGAGGAGCATGAAACGGTCTGAAAAATAGGAGGAGCATGAAGCGGTGTTCAAAACCATGGAGAAGCTGAAAAGGAGTGAAAAATATGAAGAGCTTCAAAAGGTGTAAAAAATATGAGGAGCAAGAAACGGTCTGAAAAATAGGCGGAGCATGAAACGTTGTTCAAAAACTTGAAGAGCCTGAAAAGGTGTGAAAAATATGAAGAGTTTCAAAAGGTTTCAAAAATATGAGGAACATGAAACTGTCTGAAAAATAGGAGGAGCATGAAGCGGTGTTGAAAAACATGAAGAGCCTGAAAAAGTTTGAAAATTATGAAGAGCTTCAAAAGGTGTCAAAAATATGAGGAGTATGAAATGGTCTGAAAAATAGGAGGAACGTGAAGTGGTGTTGAAAAATATGAAGAGCCTGAAAACGTGTGAAAAATATGAAGAGCTTCAAAAGGTGTCAAAAATATCAGGAGCATGAAACGGTCTCAAAAAAAGGAGGAACATGAAGCGATGTTGAAAACCATGAAGAGCCTGAAAAGGTGTGAAAAATATGAAGAGCTTCAAAAGGTTTCAAAAATGAAATGAGCATGAAACGGTCTGAAAAATAGAAGGAGTATGATGTGGTGTGGAAAAAAAAGAAGAGACTGAAAAGGTGTGAAATATATGAAGAGCTTCAAAAAGTGTGAAATACATGAGGAGCATTAAACGGTCTGAAAAATAGGAGAAGCATGAAGCGGTGTTCAAAAACATGAAGAGCCTGAAAACGTGTGAAAAATATGAAGAGCTTCAAAAGGTGTGAAATACATGAGGAGCATTAAACGGTCTGAAAAATAGGAGAAGCATGAAGAGGGGTTCAAAAACAGGAAGAGCCTGAATAGTTGTGAAAAATATGATTAGCTTCAAAAGTTGTCAAAAATATGAGGAGCATGAAACGGTCTGAAAAATAGGAGGAGCATGAAGCGGTGTTCAAAAACAGGAAGACCCTGAAAAGTAGTGAAAAATATGAAGAGCTTCAAAAGGTGTCAAAAATATGAGGAGCATAAAACGGTCTGAAACATAGGAGGACTATGAAACGGTGTTCAAAAACATGAAGAGCCTGAAAAGGTGTGAAAGATATGAAGAGCTTCAAAAGGTGTCAAAAATATGAGGAGCATGAAACGGTCTGCAAAAAGGAGGAGCATGAATTGGTGTTGAAAACATGAAGAGCCTGAAAAGCTGTGAAAAATATGACGAGCTTCAAAGGTGTCAGAAATATGAGGAGTATGAAACTGTCTGAAAAATTGGAGGAGCATGAAGTGGTGTTCAAAATCATGAAGAGCCTGAAAAGTTGAGAAAAATTTGAAGAGATTCAAAAGGTGTGAAAAATATGAGGAGCATGAAACGGTCTGAAAAATAGAAGCAGCAAGAAACGGTGTGAAAAACATGAAGAGCCTGAAAACGTGTGAAAAATATGAAGAGCTTCAAAAGATGTGAAATACATGGGGAGGATTAAACGGTCTGAAAAATAGGAGGAGCATGAAGCGGTGTTGAAAAACATGAAGAGCCTGAAAACGTGTGAAAAATATGAAGAGCTTCAAAAGGTGTGAAAAATATGAAGAGCTTCAAAAGGTGTGAAATACATGGGGAGGATTAAACGGTCTGAAAAATAGGAGGAGCATGAAGCGGTGTTCAAAAACATGAAGAGCCTGAAAAGGTGTGAAAAATATGAAGAGCTTCAAAAGATGTGAAAATTATGAGGATCAGGAAACGGTCTGAAAAATAGGAGGAGCATGAAGCGGTTTTCAAAAACATGAAGAGCCTGAAAAGGTGTCAAAAATATGAAGAGCTTCAAAAGGTGTCAAAGTATTAGGAGCATGAAACGACTGAAAAATATGAGGAGCATGAAGCGGTGTTGAAAAACATGAAGAGCCTGAAAAGGTTTGAAATATATGAAGAGCTTAAAAAGTGATAAAATATGAGGAGCATGAAACGGTCTGAAATATAGGAGGAGCATGAAGCGGTGTTGAAAAAAATGAAGAGCCTGAAAAGGTGTCAAAAATATGAAGAGCTTCAAAAGGTCTCAAAAATATGAGGAGCATGAAACAGTCTGAAAAATAGGAAGAGCATGAAGCGGTTTTCAAAAACATGAAGAGCCTGAAAAGGTGTCAAAAATATGAAGAAGTTCAAAAGGTGTCAAATATATGAGGAGCATGAAACGGTCTGAAAAATAGGAGTAGCATGAAGCGGTGTTGAAAAACATGAAGAGCTTCAAAAGGTGTGAAACAAATGAAGAGCTTCAAAAGGTGTAAAAAAAGAGATAAGTATGAAACAGTCTGAAATATACGAGAAGCATGGAGTGGTGTTGAAAAACATGAAGAGCCTGAAATGGTGTGAAATATACGAAGAGCTTTAAAAGGTGTCAAAAATATGAGGAGCATGAAACAGTCTGAAAAATAGTAGGAGCATGAAGCGGTGTTGAAAATCATGAAGAGCATGAAAAGGTGTGAAAAATATGAAGAGCTTCAAAAGGTGTGAAATACATGAGGAGGATGAAACGGTCTGAAAATTAGGAGGAGCATGAAGCAGTGTTGAAAAACATGAAGAGCCTGAAAAGGTGTGAAAAATATGAAGAGCTTCAAAAGGTGTGAAAATTATGAGGAGCACGAAACGGTCTGAAAAATAGGAGGATCATGAAGCGGTGTTGAAAAACATGAAGAGCTTCAAAAGGTGTGAAACAAATGAAGAGCTTCAAAAGTTGTAAAAAAAGAGATAAGTATGAAACAGTCTGAAATATACGAGAAGCATGGAGTGGTGTTGAAAAACATGAAGAGCCTGAAAAGGTGTCAAAAATATGAAGAGGTTCAAAAGGTTTCAAAATATTAGGAGCATGAAACGACTGAAAAATAGTAGGAGCATGAAGCGGTGTTGAAAAACATGAAGAGCCTGAAAAGGTGTCAAAAATATGAAGAGCTTCAAAAGGTCTCAAAAATATGAGGAGCATGAAACGGTCTGAAAAATAGGAGGAGCATGAAGCGGTGTTCAAAAACATGAAGAGCCTGAAAAGGTGTCAAAAATATGAAGAGGTTCAAAAGGTGTCAAAATATTAGGAGCATGAAACGACTGAAATATAGTAGGAGCATGAAGCGGTGTTGAAAAACATGAAGAGCCTGAAAAGATGTGAAAAATATGAAGAGCTTCAAAATGTGTAAAAAATATGTGGAGCATGAAACGGTCTAAAAAATAGCAGGATCATGAAGCGGTGTTCAAAAACATGAAGAGCCTGAAAAGGTGTGAAAAATATGAAGAGCTTCAAAAGGTGTGAAAAATATGAGGTGCATGAAACGGTCTGAACAATAAGAGGAACACGAATCTATCTGACAAATAGAGGAGCAAAAAGCGGTGTTAAACAACATGAAGAGCCTGAAAAGGTGTGAAATATACGAAGAGCTTCAAAAGGTGTAAATTATATGAGGAGCAAGAAACCGTCTGAAAAATAGCAGGGGCATGGAGCGGTGTTCAAACATGAAACCCTGAAAAGGTGTGAAAAATATGAAAAGCTTCAAAAGGTTTCAAAAATATGAGGAGCATGAATCGGTCTGAAAAATAGGAGGAGCATGAAGCGGTGTTCAAAAACATGAAGAGCCTGAAAAGGTGTGAAAAATATGAAGAGCTTCATAATGTGTCAAAAATATGAGGATCATAAAACGATTTGAAAAATAGGAGGAGCATGAAGCGGTGTTGAAAAACATGAAGAGCCTGAAAAGGTGTGAAAAATATGAAGAGCTTCAAGGGTGTTAAAATTATGAGGAGCATAAAACGGTCTGAAAAATAGGAGGAGCATGAAGCGGTGTTGAAAAACATGAAGAGCCTGAAAAGGTGTGAAAAATATGAAGAGCTTCAAAAGGTGTCAAATATATGAGGAGCAAGAAACAGTCTGAAAAATAGCAGGGGCATGAAGCAGATGTCAAAAACATGAAGATCCTGAAAAGGTGTGAAACATATGAAGAGCTTCAAAAGGTGTCAAAAATATGAGGAGCAAGAAAGATTCTGAAAAATACGATGAGAATTAAGCGGTGTTGAATCACATGAAGAGCCTGAAAAAGTGTGAAAAATATGAAGAGCTTAAAAAGGTGTCAAAAATATGAGGAGCATGAAACGGTCTGAAAAACAGGAAGAGCATGAAGCGGTCCTCAAATACATGAAGAGAGTGAAAAGGTGTGAAAAATATGCAGAGCTAAAAAAGGAGACAAAATTATGAGGAGCATAAAACTGTCTGAAAAATACGAGGAGCATGAACCAGTGGTCAAAAACATGAAGAGCCTGAACAGGTGTGAAAAATATGAAGAGCTTCAAAAGGTTTCAAAAATATGAGGAGCATGAATCGGTCTGAAAAATAGGAGGAGCATGAAGCGGTGTTCAAAAACATGAAGAGCCTGAAAAGGTGTGAAAAATATGAAGAGCTTCATAATGTGTCAAAAATATGACGATCATAAAACGATGTGAAAAATAGGAGGAGCATGAAGCGGTGTTGAAAAACATGAAGAGCCTGAAAAGGTGTGAAGAATCTGAAGAGCTTCAAAAGGTCTCAAAAATATGAGGAGCATGGAACAGTCTGAAAAATAGGAGGAGCATGAAACTGTGTTCAAAAACATGAAGAGCCTGAAAAGGAGTGCGAAATATGAAGAGTTTCAAAAGGTGTAAAATATACGAGGAGCATGAAATGGTCTGAAAAATTGGAGGGGCATGAAGCGTTGGTCAAAAATATGAAGAGCCTGAAAAGCTGTGAAAAATATGAAGAGCTTCAAAAAGTGTCAAACATATGAGGAGCATGAAACAGTCTGAAAAATAGGATGAGCATGAAACGGTTTTTTAAAAGAAGTAGGGCAGGAAAAGGTGTGAAAAATATGAAGAGGTTCAAAATGTGTAAAAAATTTGAGGAGCATGAAACGGTCTGACAAATAGGAGGAGCATGAGGCGGTGTTTAAAAACATGAAGAGCCTGAAAAGGTGTGAAAAATATGAAGAGCTTCAAAAAGTGTCAAAAATATGAGAAGCATGAAATGACCGAAAAATAGGAGGAGCATGAAGAGGTGTTGAAAAACATGAAGAGCCGTAAAAGGTTTGAAATATATGAAAAGCTTCAAAGGTGTCAAAAATATGAGGAGAATGAAACGGTCTGAAAAATAGGAGGAGAATGAAGCAGTGTTGAAACACATGAAGAGCCTGAAAAACTGTGAAAAATATGAAGAGCTTTAAAAGTCGTCAAAATATGAGGAGCATGAAACGGTCGGAAAAATAGGAGGAGCATGAAGCGGTCCTCAAAAACATGAAGAGCCTGAAAAGGAGTGAAAAATATGAAGAGCTTCAAAGGGCGTCAAACATATGAGGAGCATGAAACGGTCTGAAAAATAGGATGAGCATGAAACGGTTTTTTAAAAGATGAAGAGCATGAAAAGGTGTGAAAAATATGAAGAGCTTCAAAATGTGTAAAAAATTTGAGGAGCATGAAACAGTCTGAAAAATAGGAGGAGCATGATGCAGTCCTCAAAAACATGAAGAGCCTGAAAAGGTGTGAAAAATATGAAGAGCTTCAAAAGGTGTGAAAACTATGAGGTGCATGAAACGGTCTGAACAATAAGAGGAACATGAATCTATCTGACAAATAGAGGAGCAAAAAGCGGTGTTAAACAACATGAAGAGCCTGAAAAGGTGTGAAATATACGAAGAGCTTCAAAAGGTGTAAATTATATGAGGAGCAAGAAACCGTCTGAAAAGTAGCAGGGGCATGGAGCGGTGTTCAAACATGAAACCCTGAAAAGGTGTGAAAAATATGAAAAGCTTCAAAAGGTTTCAAAAATATGAGGAGCATGAATCGGTCTGAAAAATAGGAGGAGCATGAAGCGGTGTTCAAAAACATGAAGAGCCTGAAAAGGTGTGAAAAATATGAAGAGCTTCATAATGTGTCAAAAATATGAGGATCATAAAATGATGTGAAAAATAGGAGGAGCATGAAGCGGTGTTGAAAAACATGAAGAGCCTGAAAAGGTGTGAAAAATATGAAGAGCTTCAAGGGTGTTAAAATTATGAGGAGCATAAAACGGTCTGAAAAATAGGAGGAGCATGAAGCGGTGTTGAAAAACATGAAGAGCCTGAAAAGGTGTGAAAAATATGAAGAGCTTCAAAAGGTGTCAAATATATGAGGAGCAAGAAACAGTCTGAAAAATAGCAGGGGCATGAAGCAGATGTCAAAAACATGAAGATCCTGAAAAGGTGTGAAACATATGAAGAGCTTCAAAAGGTGTCAAAAATATGAGGAGCAAGAAAGATTCTGAAAAATACGATGAGAATTAAGCGGTGTTGAAACACATGAAGAGCCTGAAAAAGTGTGAAAAATATGAAGAGCTTAAAAAGGTGTCAAAAATATGAGGAGCATGAAACGGTCTGAAAAACAGGAAGAGCATGAAGCGGTCCTCAAATACATGAAGAGAGTGAAAAGGTGTGAAAAATATGCAGAGCTAAAAAAGGAGACAAAATTATGAGGAGCATAAAACTGTCTGAAAAATACGAGGAGCATGAACCAGTGGTCAAAAACATGAAGAGCCTGAACAGGTGTGAAAAATATGAAGAGCTTCAAAAGGTTTCAAAAATATGAGGAGCATGAATCGGTCTGAAAAATAGGAGGAGCATGAAGCGGTGTTCAAAAACATGAAGAGCCTGAAAAGGTGTGAAAAATATGAAGAGCTTCATAATGTGTCAAAAATATGACGATCATAAAACGATGTGAAAAATAGGAGGAGCATGAAGCGGTGTTGAAAAACATGAAGAGCCTGAAAAGGTGTGAAGAATCTGAAGAGCTTCAAAAGGTCTCAAAAATATGAGGAGCATGGAACAGTCTGAAAAATAGGAGGAGCATGAAACTGTGTTCAAAAACATGAAGAGCCTGAAAAGGAGTGCGAAATATGAAGAGCTTCAAAAGGTGTAAAATATACGAGGAGCATGAAATGGTCTGAAAAATTGGAGGGGCATGAAGCGTTGGTCAAAAATATGAAGAGCCTGAAAAGCTGTGAAAAATATGAAGAGCTTCAAAAAGTGTCAAACATATGAGGAGCATGAAACAGTCTGAAAAATAGGATGAGCATGAAACGGTTTTTTAAAAGAAGTAGGGCAGGAAAAGGTGTGAAAAATATGAAGAGGTTCAAAATGTGTAAAAAATTTGAGGAGCATGAAACGGTCTAACAAATAGGAGGAGCATGAGGCGGTGTTTAAAAACATGAAGAGCCTGAAAAGGTGTGAAAAATATGAAGAGCTTCAAAAAGTGTCAAAAATATGAGAAGCATGAAATGACCGAAAAATAGGAGGAGCATGAAGAGGTGTTGAAAAACATGAAAAGCTTCAAAGGTGTCAAAAATATGAGGAGAATGAAACGGTCTGAAAAATAGGAGGAGAATGAAGCAGTGTTGAAACACATGAAGAGCCTGAAAAACTGTGAAAAATATGAAGAGCTTTAAAAGTCGTCAAAATATGAGGAGCATGAAACGGTCGGAAAAATAGGAGGAGCATGAAGCGGTCCTCAAAAACATGAAGAGCCTGAAAAGGAGTGAAAAATATGAAGAGCTTCAAAAGGTGTCAAAAAATATGAAGAAACAGACAAAGGATTAATCTCAAAAATATACAAGCAACTCCTGCAGCTCAATTCCAGAAAAATAAATGACCCAACAAAAAATGAGCCAAAGAACTAAACAGACATTTCTCCAAAGAAGACATACAGATGGATAACAAACACATGAAAAGATGCTCAACATCACTCATTATTAGAGAAATGCAAATCAAAACCACAATGAGGTACCATTACACGCCAGTCAGGATGGCTGCTATCCAAAAGTCTACAAGCAATAAATGCTGGAGAGGGTGTGGAGAAAAGGGAACCATCTTACACTGTTGGTGGGAATGCAAACTAGTACAGCCGCTATGGAAAACAGTGTGGAGATTTCTTAAAAAACTGGAAATAGAACTGCCATATGACCCAGCAATCCCACTTCTGGGCATACACACTGAGGAAACCAGATCTGAAAGAGACATGTGCACCCCAATGTTCATCGCAGTACTGTTTATAATAGCCAGGACATGGAAGCAACCTAGATGCCCATCAGCAGATGAATGGATAAGGAAGCTGTGGTACATATACACCATGGAATATTACTCAGCCATTAAAAAGAATTCATTTGAACCAGTCCTAATGAGATGGATGAAGCTGGAGCCCATTATGCAAAGTGAAGTAAGCCAGAAAGATAAAGAACATTACAGCATACTGACACATGTATATGGAATTTAGAAAGGTGATAACAATAACCCTATATGCAGAACAGAAAAAGAGACACAGAAACACAGAACAGACTTTTGAACTTTGTGGGAGAATGTGAGGGTGGGATATTTGAAAAGAACAGCATGTATACTATCTATGGTGAAACAGATCACCAGCCCAGGTGGGATGCACGAGACAAGTGCTCGGGCCTGGTGCACTGGGAAGACGGAGAGGAATCGGGTGGAGAGGGAGGTGGGAGGGGGGATCGGGATTGGGAATACATGTAAATCCATGGCTGATTCATATCAATGTATGACAAAACCCACTGGGAAAAAAAAATAATAATAATAAAAATAAAAAAAGAAAAAAAGAAAAAAAAAGAAGGAAAAAAAAAAATATGAGGAGCATGAAACAGTCTGAAAAATAGGAGGAGCACGAAACGTTGTTCAAAAAAATGAAGAGCCTGAAAATGTGTGAGAAATATGAAGAGGTTCAAAACACGTGAAATACACGAGGTGCATTAAATGGTCTGAAAAATAGGAGGAGCATGAAGCGTTGTTGAAAAACATGAAGAGGTTGAAAAGGTGTGAAAAATATGAAGAGCATCAAAAGATGTCAAAAATATGAGGAGCATGGAACAGTCTGAAAAATAGGAGGAGCATGATGCATTGTTGTAAAACATGAAGAGCCTGAAAAGGTGTGAAAAATATGAAGAGCTTCAAAAGGTGTGAAAAATATGAGGAGCAGGAAAAAGTGTGAAAAATAGGAGGATCATGAAACGGTGTTGAAAAACACGAAGAGCCTGAAAAGTTGTGAAAAATAGGAAGAGCTTCAAAAGGTTGAAATACATGAGGAGAAGGAAAAGGTCTGTAAAATAGGAGGAGCATGAAGCGGTGTTCAAACATGAAGAGCCTGAAAAGTTGTGAAAAATATCAAGAGCTTCAAAAGGTGTCAAATATATGAGGAGCATGAAACGGTCTGAAAAATAGGAGGAGCATGAAGCGGTGTTGAAAAACATGAAGAGCTTCAAAAGGTGTGAAACAAATGAAGAGCTTCAAAAGGTGTAAAAAAAGAGATAAGTATGAAACAGTCTGAAATATACGAGAAGCATGGACTGGTGTTGAAAAACATGAAGAGCCTGAAAACGTGTGAAAAATATGAAAAGCTTCAAAAGGTGTGAAAAATATGAAGAGCTTCAAAAGGTGTCAAAAATGCGATGAGAATGAAATGGTCTGAATAACAGGAGGAACATGAAGTGGTGTGGAAAAATATGAAGAACCTAAAAGGTGTGAAATATATGAAGAGCTTCAAAAGGTGTCAAAAATATGAGGATCATGAAACGGTCTGAAAAATAGGAGGAGCATGAAGCCGTGTTGAAAATCATGAAGAGCCTGAAAAGGTGTGAAAAATATGAAGAGCTTCAAAATGTGTGAAAAATATGAAGACCTTCAAAAGGTGTGAAAAATATGAAGAGCTTCAACAGGTGTCAAAAATATGAGGAGCATGAAACGGTCTGAAAAATAGGAGGAGCATGATATGGTGTTCAAAAATATGAAGAGACTGAAAAGGTGTGAAAAATATGAAGAGCTTCAAAAGGTGTCAAAAATATGAGGAGCATGAAACCGCCTGAAAAATAGGAGGAGTGTGAATCGGTGTTGAAAAACCTGAACAGCCTAAAAATGTGTGAAATATATGAGCAGCTTCAAAAGGTGTCAAAAATATGAGGAGCATGAAACCGCCTGAAAAATAGGAGGAGTATGAATCGGTGTTCAAAAACATGAAGAGCCTGAAAAGGTGTGAAAAATATGAAGAGCTTCGAAATGTGTCAGAAATATGAGGAGCATGAAACGGTCTGAAAAAAAGGAGGAGCGTGAAACGGTGTTCAAAAACATGAAGAGTCTGAAAAGGTGTGAAAAATATGAAGAGCTTCAAAAGGTGTCAAAATTATGAACAGCTTCAAAAGCTGTCAAAATTGAGATGAGCATGAAACAGTCTGAAATATAGGAGGAGAATGAAGTGGTGTTCAAAAACATGAAGAGCATGAAAAGGTGTGAAAATATAAAGAGCTTCAAAAGGTGTGAAAAATATGAGGAGCATGAAACACTCTGAAAAATAGGAGGAGCATGAAGCGGTGTTCAAAACATGAAGAGTCTGAAAAGGTGTGAAAAATATGAAGAGCTTCAAAATGTGTCAAATATGAGGAGCAAGAAACGGTCTGAAAAATAGGAGGAGCATGAAACGGTGTTCCAAAACATGAAAGCTTGAAAAGGTGTGGAAAATATGAGGAGCTTCAAAACGTGTCAAAAATATTAGAAGCATGAATAGGTCTCAAAAATAGGAGGAGCATGAAGCGGTGTTGAAAAACATGAAGAGCCTGAAAACTTGTGAAAAATATGAAGAGCTTCAAAAGGTGTGAACAATATGTAAAGCTTCAAAATGTGTCAAAAATGACATGAGCCTGAAACGGTCTGAAAAATAGCAGGAGAATGAAATGGTGTTGAGAAACATGAACAGCCTAAAAATGTGTGAAATATATGAGGAGCTTCAAAAGGTGTCAAAAATATGAGGAGCATGAAACCGCCTGAAAACTAGGAGGAGTATGAAGCGGTGTTCAAAAACATGAAGAGCCTGAAAAGGTGTGAAAAATATGAAGAGCTTCAAAATGTGTCAAAAATATGAGGAGCATGAAACCGTGTAAAAAATAGAGATGCATGAAGTTGTGTTCAAAAACATGAAGAGCTTGAAAAGGTGTGAAAAATATGAAGAGCTTCAAAAGGTGGGAAATACATGAGGAGAAAGAAACGGACTGAAAAATAGGAGGAGCATGAAGCGGTGTTCAAAAATATGAAGAGCCTGAAAAGGTGTGAAAAATATGAAGAGCTTCAAAAGGTGTCAAAAATATGAGGAGCATGAAATGATCTGAAAAATAGGAGGAACGTGAAACGGTCTGAAAAATAGGAGGAGCATGAAGCGGTGTTCAAAAGCATGAATAGCCTGAAATGGTGTGAAAAATATGAAGAGCTTCAAAGGGTGTGAAATCCATGAGGAGCATGAAACGGTCTGAAAAATAGAAGCGGCATGAAATGGTGTTGAAACACATAAAGAGCCTGAAAAGGTGTGAAATATATGAAGAGCTTCAAAAGTGTGAAAAATATGAGGAGCTTGAAACGGTCTGAAAAATAAGAGGAGCATGAAACGGTGTTCAAAAACATGAAGAGCCTGGAAAGGTGCGAAAAATATGAAGAGCTTCAAAAGATTTGAAAAATATGAGGAGCATGAAAAGGTCTGAAAAATAGGAGGAGCATGAAGCGGTGTTTAAAAACATGAAGATTCTGAAAAGGTGTGAAAAATATGAAGAGCCTGAAAAGGTGTGAAACATATCAAGAGCTTCAAAAGGTGTCAAAAATGAGATGAGCATGAAACGGTCTGAAATATAGGAGGAGGAAGAAGTGGTGTTGAAAACATGAAGGGCATGAAAAGGTGTGAAATATATGAAGAGCTTCAAAAGGTGTCAAAAATATGAGGAGCATGAAACGGTCTGAAACATAGGAGGAGCATGAATTATTGTTGACAAACATAAAGAGCCTGAAAAGGTGTGAAAAATATGAAGAGCTTCAAAAGGTGTGAAATACATGAGGAGGATGAAACGGTCTGAAAACTAGGAGGAGCATGAAGCGGTGTTGAAAAACTTGAAGAGCCTGAAAAGGTGTGAAATATATGAAGAGCTTCAAAAGATGTGAAAATTATGTGGAGCAGGAAACGGTCTGAAAATTAGGAGGTTCATGAAGCGGTGTTGAAAAACATGAAGAGCCTGAAAAGGTTTTAAAAAAATGAAGAGCTTCACAAAGTGTGAAGTATATGAGGAGCTTGAAACGCTCTGAAAAACAGGAGGAGCATGAAGTGGTGTTGAAAAACATGAAGAGCATGAAAAAGTGTGAAAAATATGAAGAGCTTCAAAAGGTGTGAAAAATATGAAGAGCTTCAAAAGGTGTCAAAAATATGAGGAGCATGAAACGGTCTGAAAATTAGGAGGAGCAAGAAGCTGTGTTGAAAAACAAGAAGAGTCTGAAAAGGTGTGAAATATATGAAGAGTTTCAAAAGGTGTCAAAAATGAGATGATAATGAAGCGGTCTGAAAAATTGGAGGAGCATGAAAAGGTGTTCAAAAACATGAAGAGCCTGAAAAGTTGTGAAAAATATGAAGAGCTTCAAAAGCTGTGAAAAATATGAAGAGCTTCAAAAGGAGACAAACATATAAGGAGCATGAAACGGTCTGAAAAATAGGAGGAGCATGAAACGGTGTTGAAAAACATGAAGAGCCTGAAAACGTGTGAAAAATATGAAGAGTTTCAAAAGATGTGAAAATAAGAAGAGCTTCAAAAGGTGTCAAAAATGATGTGAGCATGAAACGGTCTGAAAAATAGGAGGAGAATGAAGTGGGGTTGAAAAAAATGAAGAGCCTGAAAAGGTGTGAAATATATGAAGAGCTTCAATAGGTGTGAAAAATATGAGGAGCATGAAATGATCTGAAAAACAGGAGGAACATGAAACGGTCTGAAAAATAGGAGGAGCATGAAACGGTCTGAAAATAGGTGGAGCATGAAGCGGTGTTGAAAAACATGAAGAGCCTGAAAAAGTGTGAAAAATATGAAGAGTTTCAAAAGGTGTGAAACACATGAAGAGCATGAATCGGTCTGAAAAATAGGAGGAGCATGAAACGCTGTCCAAAAACATGAAGAGCCTGAAAAGCTGTGAAAAATATGAAGAACTTCAAAAGGTGTCAAAAAGATGAGGAGCATGAAACGGTCTGAAAAATAGGAGGAGCATGAAACGGTGTTCAAAAACATGAAGAGACTGAAAAGGTGTGAAAAATAGCAAGAGCTTCAAAAGTGTGAAATATAAGAGGAGCATGAAACGGTCTGAAAAATAGGAGGAGCATGAAAAGGTGTTCAAAATCATGAAGAGTCTGAAAAGCTGTGAAAAATATGAAGAGCTTCAAATGGTGTCAAAATATGAGGAGCATGAAACGGTCTAAAAAGTATGAGGAGCATGAAGTGGCATTGAAAAACATTAAGAGACTGAAAAAGTGTGAAAAATATGAAGTGCTTCAAAAGCTGTGAAAAATGAGATGAGCATGAAAAGGACTGAAAAATAGGAGGAGCATGAAGTGGTGTTGAAAAACATGAAGAGCCTGAAAAGGGGTGAAAAATATGAAGAGCTTCAAAAGGTGTGAAATACATGAGGAGCATGAAGCAGTCTGAAAAATAGTAGGAGCATGAAGCGGTCTGAAAATTAGGAGGAGCAAGAAGCGGTGTTGAGAAACCTGAAGAGCCTGAAAATGTGTCAAAAATATGAAAAGCTTCAAAAGTTGTGAAAAATATGAAGAGCTTCAAAAGGTGTCAAAAATGAGATGAGCATGAAACGGTCTGAAAAATAGGAGGAGCATGAAGTGGTGTTGAAAAACATGAAGAGCCTGAAAATGTTTGAAATATTTGAAGAGCTTCAAAATGTGTCAGATATGAGAGGAGCATGAAACACTCTGAAAAATAGGAGGAGCATGAAGCGGTGTTGAAAAACATGAAGAGCCTGAAAAGATGAGAAAAATATGAAGAGCTTCAAAAGGTGTCAAAAATATGAGGAGCATGAAATGGTCTGAAATATAGGAGGAGCATGAAACGGTGTTCAAAAACATGAAGAGCCTGAAATGTTGTGAAAAATATGAAGAGCTTCAAAAGGTGTGAAAAATATGAAGAGCTTCAAAAGGTGTCAAAAATATGAGGAGCATGAAACAGTCTGAAATATAGGAGGAGCATGAAACGGTGTTCAAAAACATGAAGAGCCTGCAATGGTGTGAAAAATATGAAGAGCCCCAAACGTGTCGAAAACATGAGAATCATGAAACGGTCTGAAAAATAGGAGCAGCATGAAGTGGTGTTGAAAAACATGAAGAGCCTGAAAAGGTGTGAAAAATATGAAGAGCTTCAAGAGGTGTCAATAATAAGAGGTGCATGAAACAGTTTGAAATATAGGAGGAGCAAGAAACGATCTGAAAAATAGGAGGAGCATGAAGCGGTGTTGAAAAACATGAAGAGCCTGAAAAGATGAGAAAAATATGAAGAGCTTCAAAAGGTGTGAAAAATATGAGGAGCATTAAACGGTCTGAAAAATAGGAGAAGCATGAAACGGTGTTAGAAACATGAAGAGCATGAAAAGGTGTGAATAATATGAAGAGCTTCAAAATGTGTCATAAATATGAGGAGCATGAAACCGTCTCAAAATTAGGAGGAGTACGAAGCGTTGTTCAAAATATGGAGAGCCTGAAAAGGTATGAAAAATATGAAGAGCCTCAAAAGGTGTCTAAAATATGAAGAGCATGAAACGTTCTGAAAAATAGGAGGAGCATGAAACGGTGTTCAAAAACATGAAGTGCCTGAAAAGGAGTGAAAAATATGAACAGCTTCAAAAGATGTCAAAAATATGCGGAGCATGAAATGGTCTGAAAAATAGGAGGAGCATGAAACGGTGTTCCAAAACATGAAGAGCCTGAAAAGGTATGGAAAATATGAAGAGCTTCAAAAGGTGTTAAAAATATGAGGAACCTGAAACGGTCTCAAAAATAGGAGGAGCATGAAACGGTCTGAAAAATAGGAGGAGCATGAGGCGGTGTTGAAAAACATGAAGAGCCTGAAAAGGTGTGAAAAACATGAAGAGCTTCAAAAGGTGTGAAATGTATGAGGAGCATGAAACGGTCGGTAAAATAGGAGGAGCATGAAGCGGTGTTCAAAAATATGAAGAGCCTGAAAAGGTGTGAAAAATATGAAGAGCTTCAAAATGTGTGAAAAATATGAACAGGTTCAAAAGGTGTAAAAAATGAGATGAGCATGAAACGGTCTGAAAAATAGGAGGAGCATGAAGTGGTGTTGAAAAACATGAATAGCCTGAAAAGGTGTGAAAAATATGAAGAGCTTCAAAAGGTGTCAAAAATATGAGGAGCATAAAACGGTCTGAAAAATAGGAGGAGCATGAAACGGTCTGAAAAGTAGGAGGAGCATGAAGCGGTGTTGAAAAACATGAAGAGCCTGAAATGGTGTGAAAAATATGAAGAGTTTCAAAAGGTGTCAAAAATATGAGGAGCATGAACGGTCTGAAAAACTCTAGGAGCATGAAGTGGCGTTGAAAAACATGAAGAGCCTGAAAAGGTGTGAAAAATATGAAGAGCTTCAAAATATTTCAAAAATATGAGGGGCATGAATGGTCTGAAAAATAGGAGGAGCATGAAGCTGTGTTCAAAAACATGAAGTGACTGAAAACGTGTGAAAAATATGAAGAGCTTCAAAAACGTGTGAAAAATATGAGGAGCATGAAACAGTCTGAAAAAGAGGAGGAGCATGAAAAGGTGTTGAAAAACATGAAGAGCCTGAAAAGTATTGAATAATAGGAAGAGCTTCAAACGGTGTGAAATACATGAGGAGAATGAAACGGTCTGTAAAATAGGAGGAGCATGAAGCGGTGTTCAAAAACATGGAGAACCTGGAACGGTGCGAAAAATATGAAGAGCTTCAAAAGATTTGAAAAATATGAAGAGCATGAACAGGTCTGAAAAATAGGGGGAGCATGAAGCGGTGTTTAAAATCTGAAGATCCTGAAAATGTGTGAAAAATATGAAGAGCTTCAAAAGGTGTGAAAAATATCAAGAGCTTCAAAAGGTGTCAAAAATGAGAGGAGCATGAAACGTTATGAAAAATAGAAGGAGCATGAAGCGGTGTTCTAAAACATGAAGAGGCTGAAAAGGTGTGGAAAATAGGAAGAGCTTCAAAAGGTGTCAAAAATATGAGGAGCATGAAACGGTCTGAAAAATACGAGGAGCATGAAACGGTGTTGAAAAACTTGAAAAACCTGAAAAGGTTTGAAAAATATGAAGAGCTTCAAAAGGTGTCAAAAATATGAGGAGCATGAAACGGTCTGAAAAATAGGAGAAGCATGAAACGGTGTTCAAAAACAATAAGAGCCTGAAAAGGTGTGAAAAATATGAAGAGCTTCAAAAGCTGTGAAAAACATGAAGAGCTTCAAAAGGTGTCAAAAATGAGATGAGCATGAAACGGTCTGAAAAATAGGAGGAGGATGAAGTGGTGTTGAAAACATGAAGAGCATGAAAAGGTGTGAAATATATGAAGAGCTTCAAAAGGTATCAAAAATATGAGGAGCATGAAACGGTCTGAAATATAGGAGGACCATGAAGCGGTGTTGAAAACATGAAGAGCCTGAAAACGTGTGGAAAATAGGAGGAGCTTCAAATTGTTTCAAAAATATGAGGAGCATGAACGGTCTGAAAAATAGGAGGAGCATGAAGACGTGTTGAAAAACATGAAGAGCTTCAAAAGGTGTAAAATATATGAAGAGCTTCAAAAGGTGTGAAAAATATGAAGAGCTTCAAAAGGTGTGAAATACATGAGGAGAATGAAACGGTCTGAAAAATAGGAGGAGCATGAAGCAGTGTTCAAAAACATGAAGAGCCTGAAAAGGTGTGAAAAATATGAAAAGCTTCAAAAGGTGTCAAAAATATGAGGATCATGAAACGGTCTGAAAAATAGGAGGAGCCTGAAGCGGTGTTCAAAATATGCAGAGACAGAAAAGGTGTGAAAAATATGAAGAGCTTCAAAAGATGTCAAAAATATGAAGAGCATACAAGGGTCTGTAAAATAGGAGGAGCATGAAGAGGTGTTCAAAAACATGAAGAGCCTGAAAAGGCCTGAAAAATATGAAGAGCTTCAAAAGGTGTGAAATACATGAGGAGCATTAAACTTTCCGAAAAATAGGAGGAGCATGAAGCGGTGTTCAAAAACATGAAAATCCTGAAAAGGTGTGAAAAATATGAAGAGCTTCAAAACGTCTCAAAAACAAGAGTAGCATGAAACAGTCTGAAAATAGAAGGAGCATGAAGCGGTGTTCAAAAACATGAAGAGCCTGGAAAGGTGCGAAAAATATGAAGAGCTTCAAATTGTTTCAAAAATATGAGGAGCATGAACGGTCTGAAAAATAGGAGGAGCATGAAGACGTGTTGAAAAACATGAAGAGCTTCAAAAGGTGTAAAATATATGAAGAGCTTCAAAAGGTGTGAAAAATATGAAGAGCTTCAAAAGGTGTGAAATACATGAGGAGAATGAAACGGTCTGAAAAATAGGAGGAGCATGAAGCAGTGTTCAAAAACATGAAGAGCCTGAAAAGGTGTGAAAAATAAGAAAAGCTTCAAAAGGTGTCAAAAATATGAGGATCATGAAACGGTCTGAAAAATAGGAGGAGCCTGAAGCGGTGTTCAAAATATGCAGAGACAGAAAAGGTGTGAAAAATATGAAGAGCTTCAAAAGATGTCAAAAATATGAAGAGCATACAACGGTCTGTAAAATAGGAGGAGCATGAAGAGGTGTTCAAAAACATGAAGAGCCTGAAAAGGCCTGAAAAATATGAAGAGCTTCAAAAGGTGTGAAATACATGAGGAGCATTAAACTTTCCGAAAAATAGGAGGAGCATGAAGCGGTGTTCAAAAACATGAAAATCCTGAAAAGGTGTGAAAAATATGAAGAGCTTCAAAACGTCTCAAAAACAAGAGTAGCATGAAACAGTCTGAAAATAGAAGGAGCATGAAGCGGTGTTCAAAAACATGAGGAGCCTGGAAAGGTGCGAAAAATATGAAGAGCTTCAAAATGTATCAAAAATATGAGGAGCATGAAACCGTGTAAAAAATAGAGTTGCATGAAGTTGTGTTCAAAAACATGAAGAGCTTGAAAAGGTGTGAAAAATATGAAGAGCTTCAAAAGGTGGGAAATACATGAGGAGCAAGTAACGGACTGAAAAATAGGAGGAGCATGAAGCGGTGTTCAAAAACATGAAGAGCCTGAAAAGGTGTGGAAAATATGAAGAGCTTCAAAAGGTGTCAAAAATATGAGAAGCATGAAATGATCTGAAAAATAGGAGGAACGTGAAACGGTCTGAAAAATAGGAGGAGCATGAAGCGGTGTTCAAAAACATGAATAGCCTGAAAAGGTGTGAAAAATTTGAAGAGCTTCAAAAGGTGTGAAATCCATGAGGAGCATGAAACGGTCTGAAAAATAGAAGCGGCATGAAATGGTGTTGAAAAACAAAAGAGCCTGAAAAGGTGTGAAATATATGAAGAGCTTCAAAAGGTGTGAAATACATGAGGAGCATGAAGCGGTATGAAAAATCGGAGGAGCATGAAGCGGTGTTTAAAAACATGAAGATTCTGAAAAGGTGTGAAAAATATGAAGAGCCTGAAAAGGTGTGAAATATATCAAGAGCTTCAAAAGGTGTCAAAAATGAGATGAGCATGAAACGGTCTGAAAAATAGGAGGAACATGAAGTGGTGTTGAAAAACATGAAGAGACTGAAAATGTGTGAAAAATATGAAGTGCTTCAAGTTGTGTGAAATACATGAGAAGCATGAAACGGTCTGAAAAATGGGAGGAGCATGAAGGTGTGCTCCAAAACATGAAGAGCCTGAAAAGGTGTGAAAAATATGAAGAGGTTCAAAAGTTATCAAAAATATGAGGAGCATGAAAGGGTCTGAAAATAGGAGGAGCATGAAACTTTGTATGTATACATGGAGAGCATGAAAAGGTGTGAAAAATTTGAAGAGCTGCAAAAGGTGTCGCAACTATGAGGAGAATGTAACGGTGTTGAAAAACATGAAGAGCATTAAAAGTGTGAAAAATATGAAGATCTTCAAAAGGAGTCAAAAATATGAGGAGCATGGAACGGTCTGAAAAAAAGTAGGAGCATGAGATGGTTTTGAAAAACATGAAAAACCTGAAAAGGTTGGAAATATATGAAGAGCTTTCAAGGTGTCAAAAATATGAGTAGCATGAAACGGTCTGAAAAATAAGAGGAGCATGAAACGGTGTTGAAAAACATGAAGAGCATGATAAGTGTTAAAAATATAAAGAGCTTCAAAAGGTGCCAAAATTTGAGGAGCATGAAACGTTCTGAAAAATAGGAGGAGCATGAAACGGTGTTGAAAAACATGAAGAGAATGAAAAGGTGTGAAAAATATGAAGAGCTTCAAAAGGTGTCAAAAATATGGGGAGCATGAAACGGTCTGAAAAACAGGAGGAGCATGAAAACGTGTTGAAAAATATGAACAGCATTGAAAGGTGTGAAAAATATGAAAAGCTTCAAAAGGTGTGAAAAATATGAGGAGCATTGAACGGTCTGAAAAATACGAGGAGAATGAAGCGGTGTTGAAAAACATGAAGAGCCTGAAAAGGTGTGAAAAATATGAAGAGCTTCAAAAGTTGTCACAAATAGGAGGAGCATGAAGCGGTGTTCAAAAACATGAAGAGCCTGAAAAGGTGTGAAAAATATGAAGAGCTTCAAAAGGTGTGAAAAATATGAAGAGTTTCAAAAGGTGTGAAAAATATGAAGAGCTTCAAAAGGTGTCAAAAATATGAGGAGCATGCAAATGTCTGAAAAATAGGAGGAGCATTAAACAGTGTTTAAACATGAAGAGCCTGAAAAGGTGTGAAATATATCAAGAGTTCAAAAGGTGTCAAAAATATGAGGAGCATGAAACGGTGTTCAAAATCATGAAAAGCCTGAAAAGGTGAAAAATATAAAGAGCTTCAAAAGGTGTCAAATATATGAGGAGCATGAAACAGTGTTGAAAAACATGAGGAGCATTAAAAGTGTGAAAAATATAAACAGCTTCAAAAGCTGTCAAAAATATGAGGAGCAAGAAACGGTCTTGAAAAGGGGAGGAGCATGAAACGGTGTTGAAAAACATGAAGAGAATGAACAGGTGTGAAAAATATGAAGAGCTTCAAAAGGTGTCAAAAATATGAGGAGCATGAAACGGTCTTAAAAATAGGAGAAGCATGAGACGGTGTAAAAACATGAAGAACCTGAAAAGGTTGGAAAAATAAGAAGAGCTTCAAAGGTGTCAAAAATATGAGGAACATGAAACTGTCAGAAAAATATGAGGACCATGAAATGGTCTGAAAAATAGGACAAGCATGAAACGGTGTTGAAAAATATGAAGAGCTTCAAAAAGTGTCAAAAATACGAGGAGCATGAAACGGTCTGAAAAACAGGAGGAGCATGAAACCGTGTTGAAAAACATGAAGAGCATGAAAAGATGTGAAAAATATGAAAAGCTTCAAAAAGTTTCAAGAAAATGAGGAGGATGTAAAGGTCTGAAAAACAGGAGGAGCATGAAACGTTGTTGAAAAACCTTAAGAGCCTGAAAAGGTGTGAAAAATATGAAGAGCTTCAAAAGGTGTCAAAAATATGAGGAGCATGAAACGGTCTGAAAAATAAGAGGAGGATCAAATGGTCTGAAAATTAGGAGGAGCATGAAACGGTGTTGAAAAACGTGAAGAGCTTCAAAAGGTGTCAAAAATATGAGGAGCATGAAACGGCCTGAAAATTATGAGGAGTATCAAACGGTGTTCAAAAACATGAAGAGCCTGAAAAGGTGTGAAAAATCTGAAGAGCTTCAGAAAGTCTGAAAAATATGAGGAGCATGAAACGGTCTGAAAAATAGGAGGAGCAAGAAGCAGTGTTGAAAAACATGAAGAGCCTGAAAAGGTGTGAAAAATCTGAAGAGCTTCAGAAAGTCTGAAAAATATGAGGAGCATGAAACTGTCTGAAAAATAGGAGGAGCAAGAAGCGGTGTTGAAAAACATGAAGAGCGTGAAAAGGTGTGAAATATATGAGAGCTTCAAAAGTTGTCAAAAATATGAGGAACATGAAACGGTCTGAAAAATAGGAGGAGCATGAAACGGTGTTGAAAACTTGAAGAGCCAATAAAGGTGTGAAAAATATGAGGAGCTTGAAACGGTCTGAAAAATCGGAGGAGCATGAATCGGTGTTGAAAAACATGAAGAGCCTGAAAAGGTGTGAAAATATTAAGAGCTTCAAAAGGTGTCAAAAATATGAGGAGCGTGAAACGGTCTGAAATATAGGAGGAGCATGAAGCGGTTTTCAAAAATATGAAGAGCCTGAAAATGTGTGAAAAATATGAAGAGCTTCCAAAGGTGTGAAAAATATGAGGAGCATGAAACGGTCTGAAATATAGGAGGAGCATGAAGCGTTGTTGTAAAACATAAAGAGCCTGAAAATGTGTGAAAAATATGAAGAGCTTCAAAAGGTGTGAAAAATATGAGGAGCATGAAATGTTCTGAAAAATAGGAGGAGAATTAAGTGCTGTTGAAAAACTTGAAGAGCCTGAAAAGGTGTGAAAAATATGAGGAGCTTCAAAAGGTGTCAAAAATATGAGGAGAAAGAAACGGTCTGAAAAATCGGAGGACCACGAAACGTTCTGAAAAATAGTAGGCCATTAAACGGTGTTGAAAAACATGAAGAGCATGAAAAGGTGTGAAAAACATGATGAGCGTCAAAAGGTGTCAAAAATATGATGAGCACGAAATGGCCTAAAAAATACGAGGAGCATGAAACGTTCTGAAAAGTAGGAAGAGCATGAAACGGTTTTGAAAAATATGAGGAGCGTCAAAAGGTGTGAAAAATATGAGGACCATGGAACGGTCTGAAAAATATGAGGAGCCTGAAACGATGTGAAAAATAGGAGGAGCATGAAACGGTGTTGAAAAACATGAAGAACTTCAAAAGGTGTCAAAAACATGAGGAGCATGAAACGATCTGAAAAATACGAGGAGCATGAAGCGGTGTTGAAAAGATGAAGAGCTTGAAAAGGTGTGAAATATATGAAGAGCTTCAAAACGTGTCAATAATATGAGGAGCATGAAACGGTCTGAAAAGCAGGAGTTCCATGAAACGGTGTTCAAAAACATGAAGACGCTGAAAAGGTGTGAAATATATGAAGAGCTTCAAAAGGTGTCATTATATGAGGAGCATGAAACAGTCTGAAAAATATGAGGAGCATGAAATTGTGTTGAAAAACATGAAGAGCCTGAAAAGGTGTGAAAAATATGAAGAGCTTCAAAAGGTGTCAAAAATATGAGGAGTATGAAACGGTCTGAAAAATAAGAGGAGGATCAAATGGTCTGAAAATTAGGAGGAGCATGAAACGGTGTTGAAAATCGTGAAGAGCTTCAAAAGGTGTCAAAAATATGAGGAGCATGAAACGGCCTGAAAATTATGAGGAGTATCAAACGGTGTTCAAAAACATGAAGAGCCTGAAAAGGTGTGAAAAATCTGAAGAGCTTCAGAAAGTCTGAAAAATATGAGGAGCATGAAACGGTCTGAAAAATAGGAGGAGCAAGAAGCGGTGTTGAAAAACATGAAGAGCCTGAAAAGGTGTGAAAAATCTGAAGAGCTTCAGAAAGTCTGAAAAATATGAGGAGCATGAAACTGTCTGAAAAATAGGAGGAGCAAGAAGCGGTGTTGAAAAACATGAAGAGCGTGAAAAGGTGTGAAATATATGAGAGCTTCAAAAGTTGTCAAAAATATGAGGAACATGAAACGGTCTGAAAAATAGGAGGAGCATGAAACGGTGTTGAAAACTTGAAGAGCCAATAAAGGTGTGAAAAATATGAGGAGCTTGAAACGGTCTGAAAAATCGGAGGAGCATGAATCGGTGTTGAAAAACATGAAGAGCCTGAAAAGGTGTGAAAATATTAAGAGCTTCAAAAGGTGTCAAAAATATGAGGAGCATGAAACCGTCTGAAAAAAGGAGGAGCATGAAGCGGTCTTAAAAACATGAAGAGCCTGAAAATGTGTGAAAAATATGAATAGCTTCTAAAGTTGTCAAAACTATGAAGAGCATGAAACGGTCTGAAAAAAAGGAGCAGCATGAAACGGTCTGAAAAATAGGAGGAGCATCAAAAGGTGTTGAAAAACATGAATAGCCTGAAAAGGTGTGAAAAATAAGAAGACCTTCAAATGGTATCAAAAATATGAGGAGCATGAAACGGCGTTCAAAAACATGAAGAGCCTGAAAATGTGTGAAAAATATGAAGAGCTTCAAAAGGTGTCAAAAATATGAGGAGCCTGAAACGGTCTGAAAAATAGTAGGATGATGAAGCTGTGTTGAAAAATATGAAGAGCCTGAAAAGGTGTGAAAAATATGAAGAGCTTCAAAAGGTGTCAAAAATATGAGGAGCCTGAAACGGTCTGAAAAATAGTAGGATGATGAAGCGGTGTTGAAAAACATGAAGAGCCTGAAAAGGTGTGAAAATTATGAAGAGCTTCAAAAGGTGCAAAAATATGAGGAGTATAAAACAGTCTGAAAAAATAGGAGGAGCATGAAGCAGTGTTGCAAACCTGAAGAGCCTGAAAATGTGTGAAATATATGAAGAGCTTCAAAAGGTGTCAAAAATATGAGGAGCATGAAACGGTCTGAAAAATAGAGGGAACATGAAGCGGTGTTGAAAAACATGAAGAGCCTGAAAAGAGTGAAATATATGAAGAGCTGCAAAAGGTGTCAAAAATATGAGGAGCATGAAACGGTCTGAAAAATAGGCAGAGCAAGAAGCGGTGTTGAAAAACATGACGAGCCTGAAAAAGTGTGAAATATATGAAGAGCTTCAAAAGGTGTTAAAATTTGAGGAGCATGATATGGTCTGAAAAATAGGAGGAGCATGAAGCGGTGTTGAAAAACATGAAGAGCCAGAAAAGTTGTTAAAAATATTAGGAGCATGAAACGGTCTTAAAAATAGGTGGAGCATGAAGCGGTTGTGAAAAACATGAAGAGCCTGAAAAGGTGTGAAATATATGAAGAGCTTCAAAACGTGTCAAAAATATGAGGAGCATGAAACGGTATTCAAGAACATGAAGAGCCTGAAAAGATGTGAAAAATATGAAGAGCTTCAAAAGGTGTCAAAAAGATGAGGAGCATGAAATGGTCTGAAAATTAGGACTAGCATGAAACGGTGATCAAAAACATGAAGAGCCTGAAAAGGTGGGAAATATATTAAGAGCTTCAAAAGGTGTGAAAAATATGAGGAGCATGAAACAGTCTGAAAAATAGGAGGAGCATCAAATGGTGTTGAAGAACATGAAGATCCTGAAAAGTTGTGAAAAATATGAAGAGCTTCAAAAGGTGTCAAAATTATGAGGAGCATGAAACGGTCTGAAAAATAGGAGGAGCAAGAAGCGGTGTTGAAAAACCTGAAGAGACTGAAACGGTGTGAAATATATGACGAGCTTCAAAAGGTGTCAAAAATATGAGGAGCATGAAACGATCTGAAAAATAGGAGGAGCATGAAGCGGTGTTCAAAAACAAGAATTGCCTGAAAAGGTGTGAAAAATATGAAGAGATTCAAAAGGTGTCTAATATTTGAGGAGCATGAAACGGTCTGATAAATAGGAGGAGCATGAAGCGGTGTTGAAAAACATGAAGAGCCTGAAAAGGTGTGAAATATATGAAGAGCTTAAAAAGGCGTGAAATGTATATGGAACCTGAAACGCTCTGAAAAACAGGTGGAGAATGAAGCGTTGTTGAAAAATATGAAGAGCCTGAAAAGTTGTGAAATATATGAAGAGCTTCAAAACGTGTCAAAAATTTTAGGAGCATGAAACGGTCTGAAAAATTGGAGGAGCATGAAGCGGTGTTGAAAAATATGAAGAGCCTGAAAAGGTGTGAAATATATGAAGAGCTTAAAAAGGCGGGAAATATATGAGGAACCTGAAACGCTCTGAGAAACAGGAGGAGAATGAATCGGTGTTGAAAAATATGAAGAGCCTGAAAAGGTGTGAAATATATGACGAGCTTAAAAAGGCGTGAAATATATGAGGAACCTGAAACTCTCTGAGAAACAGGACGAGAATGAAGCGGTGTTGAAGAATATGAAGAGCCTGAAAAGGTGTTAACAATATTAGGAGCCTGAAACGGTCTGAAAAATAGGAGGCGCATGAAGCGGTGTTGAAAAACTTGAAAAGCCTGAAAAGGTGTGAAAAACATGAAGAGCTTCAAAAAGTTTCAAAAATATGAGGAGCATGAAACGGTCTGAAAAATAGGAGGAGAATGAAACGGTGTTGAAAAACATGAAGAGCGTGAAAAGAGTAAAATATATGAAGAGCTTCAAAAGGTGTCAAAAATATTAGGAACATGAAACGGTCTGAAAAATAGGAGGAGCATGAAGTGGGGTTGAAAAACATGAAGAGCCTGAAAAGTTGTGTAATATATGAAGAGCTGCAAAAGATGTGAAAAATATGAGGAGAATGATACGGGCTGAAAAAAAGGAGGAGCATGAAGCGGTGTTGAAAAACATGAACAGCCTGAAAAGGTGGGGAAAATATGAGGAGCATGATACGGTCTGAAAAATAGGTGGAGCATGAAGCGGTGTTCAAAAATATGAAGAGCCTGAAAAGGTGGGGAAAATATGAGGAGCATGATACGGTCTGAAAAATAGGTGGAGCATGAAGCGGTGTTCAAAAACATGAAGAGCCTGACAGGTGTGAAAAATATGAAGAGCTTCAAAGAGTGTGAAAAATATGAGGAGCATGAAACGGTCTGAAAAAAAGGAGAAGCATGAAGCGGTGCTCAAAAACATGAAGAGCCCTAAAAGGTGTGAAAAACATGAAGAGCTTCAAAAGGTGTCAAAAATATGAGGTGTATGAAACGGTCTTAAAAATAGAAGGAGCATGAAACGGTGTTCAAAAATATGAAGAGCCCGAAAAGGTGTGAAAAATATGAAGAGCGTCAAAAGGTGTCAAAAATATGAGGAGCATGAAACGGTCTGAAAAATAGGAGGAGCAAGAAGCGGTGTTGAAAAACATGAAGAGTCTGAAAAGGTGTGAAAAATATACAGAGTTTCAAAATGTTTCAAAAATATGAGGAGCATGAAACAGTCTGAAAAATAGGAGGTGCATGAAGCGGTGTTCAAAAATATGAAGAGGCTGAAAAGGTGTTAAATATATTAAGAGCTCCAAAATGTATCAAATATATGAGGAGCAGAAACGGTCTCAAAAATAGGAGGAGCATGAAGCGGTGTTGAAAACCATGAAGAGTCTGAAAAGGTGTGAAAAATATGAAGAGCTTCAAAAAGTGTCAAAAATATGAGAGCATGAAACGGTCTGAAAAACAGGAGGAGCATGAAGCGGTGTTGAAAAACATGAAGAGGCTCAAAAGGTGTGAAATATATGAAGAGCTTAAAAAGGCGTGAAATATATGAGGAACCTGAAACGCTCTGAAAAACAGGAGGAGAATGAAGCGGTGTTGAAAAATATGAAGAGCCTGAAAAGTTGTGAAATATATGAAGAGCTTCAAAAGGTGTCACAAATTTTAGGAGCATGAAACAGTTTGAAAAATAGGAGGAGCATGAAACGGTGTTGAAAAACATGAAGAGCCTGAAAAGAGTGAAATATATGAAGAGCTTCAAAAGGTGTCAAAAATATGAGGAACACGAAACGGTCTGAAAAATTGGAGGAGCATGAAGCGGGTTGAAAAACATGAAGAGCCTGAAAAGTTGTGTAATATATGAAGAGCTTCAAAAGGTGTCACAAATTTTAGGAGCATGAAACGGTCTGAAAAATAGGAGGAGCATGAAACGGTGTTGAAAAACATGAAGAGCCTGAAAAGAGTGAAATATATGAAGAGCTTCAAAAGGTGTCAAAAATATGAGGAACATGAAACGGTCTGAAAAATAGGAGGAGCATGAAGCGGGGTTGAAAAACATGAAGAGCCTGAAAAGTTGTGTAATATATGAAGAGCTTCAAAAGATGTGAAAAATATGAGAATGATACGGGCTGAAAAGAAGGAGGAGCATGAAGCGGTGTTGAAAAACATGAACAGCCTGAAAAGGTGTGAAAAACATGAAGAGCTTCAAAAGGTGTCAAAAATATGAGGAGCATGAAACGATCTGAAAAATAGGAGGAGCATGAAGCGGTGTTCAAAAACAAGAATTGCCTGAAAAGGTGTGAAAAATATGAAGAGATTCAAAAGGTGTCTAATATTTGAGGAGCATGAAACGGTCTGATAAATAGGAGGAGCATGAAGCGGTGTTGAAAAACATGAAGAGCCTGAAAAGGTGTGAAATATATGAAGAGCTTAAAAAGGCGTGAAATGTATATGGAACCTGAAACGCTCTGAAAAACAGGTGGAGAATGAAGCGTTGTTGAAAAATATGAAGAGCCTGAAAAGTTGTGAAATATATGAAGAGCTTCAAAACGTGTCAAAAATTTTAGGAGCATGAAACGGTCTGAAAAATTGGAGGAGCATGAAGCGGTGTTGAAAAATATGAAGAGCCTGAAAAGGTGTGAAATATATGAAGAGCTTAAAAAGGCGGGAAATATATGAGGAACCTGAAACGCTCTGAGAAACAGGAGGAGAATGAATCGGTGTTGAAAAATATGAAGAGCCTGAAAAGGTGTGAAATATATGACGAGCTTAAAAAGGCGTGAAATATATGAGGAACCTGAAACTCTCTGAGAAACAGGACGAGAATGAAGCGGTGTTGAAGAATATGAAGAGCCTGAAAAGGTGTTAACAATATTAGGAGCCTGAAACGGTCTGAAAAATAGGAGGCGCATGAAGCGGTGTTGAAAAACTTGAAAAGCCTGAAAAGGTGTGAAAAACATGAAGAGCTTCAAAAAGTGTCAAAAATATGAGGAGCATGAAACGGTCTGAAAAATAGGAGGAGAATGAAACGGTGTTGAAAAACATGAAGAGCCTGAAAAGAGTAAAATATATGAAGAGCTTCAAAAGGTGTCAAAAATATGAGGAGCCTGAAACGGTCTGAAAAATAGTAGGATGATGAAGCGGTGTTGAAAAACATGAAGAGCCTGAAAAGGTGTGAAAATTATGAAGAGCTTCAAAAGGTGCAAAAATATGAGGAGTATAAAACAGTCTGAAAAAATAGGAGGAGCATGAAGCAGTGTTGCAAACCTGAAGAGCCTGAAAATGTGTGAAATATATGAAGAGCTTCAAAAGGTGTCAAAAATATGAGGAGCATGAAACGGTCTGAAAAATAGAGGGAACATGAAGCGGTGTTGAAAAACATGAAGAGCCTGAAAAGAGTGAAATATATGAAGAGCTGCAAAAGGTGTCAAAAATATGAGGAGCATGAAACGGTCTGAAAAATAGGCAGAGCAAGAAGCGGTGTTGAAAAACATGACGAGCCTGAAAAAGTGTGAAATATATGAAGAGCTTCAAAAGGTGTTAAAATTTGAGGAGCATGATATGGTCTGAAAAATAGGAGGAGCATGAAGCGGTGTTGAAAAACATGAAGAGCCAGAAAAGTTGTTAAAAATATTAGGAGCATGAAACGGTCTTAAAAATAGGTGGAGCATGAAGCGGTTGTGAAAAACATGAAGAGCCTGAAAAGGTGTGAAATATATGAAGAGCTTCAAAACGTGTCAAAAATATGAGGAGCATGAAACGGTATTCAAGAACATGAAGAGCCTGAAAAGATGTGAAAAATATGAAGAGCTTCAAAAGGTGTCAAAAAGATGAGGAGCATGAAATGGTCTGAAAATTAGGACTAGCATGAAACGGTGTTCAAAAACATGAAGAGCCTGAAAAGGTGGGAAATATATTAAGAGCTTCAAAAGGTGTGAAAAATATGAGGAGCATGAAACAGTCTGAAAAATAGGAGGAGCATCAAATGGTGTTGGAGAACATGAAGATCCTGAAAAGTTGTGAAAAATATGAAGAGCTTCAAAAGGTGTCAAAATTATGAGGAGCATGAAACGGTCTGAAAAATAGGAGGAGCAAGAAGCGGTGTTGAAAAACCTGAAGAGACTGAAACGGTGTGAAATATATGACGAGCTTCAAAAGGTGTCAAAAATATGAGGAGCATGAAACGATCTGAAAAATAGGAGGAGCATGAAGCGGTGTTCAAAAACAAGAATTGCCTGAAAAGGTGTGAAAAATATGAAGAGATTCAAAAGGTGTCTAATATTTGAGGAGCATGAAACGGTCTGATAAATAGGAGGAGCATGAAGCGGTGTTGAAAAACATGAAGAGCCTGAAAAGGTGTGAAATATATGAAGAGCTTAAAAAGGCGTGAAATGTATATGGAACCTGAAACGCTCTGAAAAACAGGTGGAGAATGAAGCGTTGTTGAAAAATATGAAGAGCCTGAAAAGTTGTGAAATATATGAAGAGCTTCAAAACGTGTCAAAAATTTTAGGAGCATGAAACGGTCTGAAAAATTGGAGGAGCATGAAGCGGTGTTGAAAAATATGAAGAGCCTGAAAAGGTGTGAAATATATGAAGAGCTTAAAAAGGCGGGAAATATATGAGGAACCTGAAACGCTCTGAGAAACAGGAGGAGAATGAATCGGTGTTGAAAAATATGAAGAGCCTGAAAAGGTGTGAAATATATGACGAGCTTAAAAAGGCGTGAAATATATGAGGAACCTGAAACTCTCTGAGAAACAGGACGAGAATGAAGCGGTGTTGAAGAATATGAAGAGCCTGAAAAGGTGTTAACAATATTAGGAGCCTGAAACGGTCTGAAAAATAGGAGGCGCATGAAGCGGTGTTGAAAAACTTGAAAAGCCTGAAAAGGTGTGAAAAACATGAAGAGCTTCAAAAAGTTTCAAAAATATGAGGAGCATGAAACGGTCTGAAAAATAGGAGGAGAATGAAACGGTGTTGAAAAACATGAAGAGCGTGAAAAGAGTAAAATATATGAAGAGCTTCAAAAGGTGTCAAAAATATTAGGAACATGAAACGGTCTGAAAAATAGGAGGAGCATGAAGTGGGGTTGAAAAACATGAAGAGCCTGAAAAGTTGTGTAATATATGAAGAGCTGCAAAAGATGTGAAAAATATGAGGAGAATGATACGGGCTGAAAAAAAGGAGGAGCATGAAGCGGTGTTGAAAAACATGAACAGCCTGAAAAGGTGGGGAAAATATGAGGAGCATGATACGGTCTGAAAAATAGGTGGAGCATGAAGCGGTGTTCAAAAATATGAAGAGCCTGAAAAGGTGGGGAAAATATGAGGAGCATGATACGGTCTGAAAAATAGGTGGAGCATGAAGCGGTGTTCAAAAACATGAAGAGCCTGACAGGTGTGAAAAATATGAAGAGCTTCAAAGAGTGTGAAAAATATGAGGAGCATGAAACGGTCTGAAAAAAAGGAGAAGCATGAAGCGGTGCTCAAAAACATGAAGAGCCCTAAAAGGTGTGAAAAACATGAAGAGCTTCAAAAGGTGTCAAAAATATGAGGTGTATGAAACGGTCTTAAAAATAGAAGGAGCATGAAACGGTGTTCAAAAATATGAAGAGCCCGAAAAGGTGTGAAAAATATGAAGAGCGTCAAAAGGTGTCAAAAATATGAGGAGCATGAAACGGTCTGAAAAATAGGAGGAGCAAGAAGCGGTGTTGAAAAACATGAAGAGTCTGAAAAGGTGTGAAAAATATACAGAGTTTCAAAATGTTTCAAAAATATGAGGAGCATGAAACAGTCTGAAAAATAGGAGGTGCATGAAGCGGTGTTCAAAAATATGAAGAGGCTGAAAAGGTGTTAAATATATTAAGAGCTCCAAAATGTATCAAATATATGAGGAGCAGAAACGGTCTCAAAAATAGGAGGAGCATGAAGCGGTGTTGAAAACCATGAAGAGTCTGAAAAGGTGTGAAAAATATGAAGAGCTTCAAAAAGTGTCAAAAATATGAGAGCATGAAACGGTCTGAAAAACAGGAGGAGCATGAAGCGGTGTTGAAAAACATGAAGAGGCTCAAAAGGTGTGAAATATATGAAGAGCTTAAAAAGGCGTGAAATATATGAGGAACCTGAAACGCTCTGAAAAACAGGAGGAGAATGAAGCGGTGTTGAAAAATATGAAGAGCCTGAAAAGTTGTGAAATATATGAAGAGCTTCAAAAGGTGTCACAAATTTTAGGAGCATGAAACAGTTTGAAAAATAGGAGGAGCATGAAACGGTGTTGAAAAACATGAAGAGCCTGAAAAGAGTGAAATATATGAAGAGCTTCAAAAGGTGTCAAAAATATGAGGAACACGAAACGGTCTGAAAAATTGGAGGAGCATGAAGCGGGTTGAAAAACATGAAGAGCCTGAAAAGTTGTGTAATATATGAAGAGCTTCAAAAGGTGTCACAAATTTTAGGAGCATGAAACGGTCTGAAAAATAGGAGGAGCATGAAACGGTGTTGAAAAACATGAAGAGCCTGAAAAGAGTGAAATATATGAAGAGCTTCAAAAGGTGTCAAAAATATGAGGAACATGAAACGGTCTGAAAAATAGGAGGAGCATGAAGCGGGGTTGAAAAACATGAAGAGCCTGAAAAGTTGTGTAATATATGAAGAGCTTCAAAAGATGTGAAAAATATGAGAATGATACGGGCTGAAAAGAAGGAGGAGCATGAAGCGGTGTTGAAAAACATGAACAGCCTGAAAAGGTGTGAAAAACATGAAGAGCTTCAAAAGGTGTCAAAAATATGAGGAGCATGAAACGATCTGAAAAATAGGAGGAGCATGAAGCGGTGTTCAAAAACAAGAATTGCCTGAAAAGGTGTGAAAAATATGAAGAGATTCAAAAGGTGTCTAATATTTGAGGAGCATGAAACGGTCTGATAAATAGGAGGAGCATGAAGCGGTGTTGAAAAACATGAAGAGCCTGAAAAGGTGTGAAATATATGAAGAGCTTAAAAAGGCGTGAAATGTATATGGAACCTGAAACGCTCTGAAAAACAGGTGGAGAATGAAGCGTTGTTGAAAAATATGAAGAGCCTGAAAAGTTGTGAAATATATGAAGAGCTTCAAAACGTGTCAAAAATTTTAGGAGCATGAAACGGTCTGAAAAATTGGAGGAGCATGAAGCGGTGTTGAAAAATATGAAGAGCCTGAAAAGGTGTGAAATATATGAAGAGCTTAAAAAGGCGGGAAATATATGAGGAACCTGAAACGCTCTGAGAAACAGGAGGAGAATGAATCGGTGTTGAAAAATATGAAGAGCCTGAAAAGGTGTGAAATATATGACGAGCTTAAAAAGGCGTGAAATATATGAGGAACCTGAAACTCTCTGAGAAACAGGACGAGAATGAAGCGGTGTTGAAGAATATGAAGAGCCTGAAAAGGTGTTAACAATATTAGGAGCCTGAAACGGTCTGAAAAATAGGAGGCGCATGAAGCGGTGTTGAAAAACTTGAAAAGCCTGAAAAGGTGTGAAAAACATGAAGAGCTTCAAAAAGTGTCAAAAATATGAGGAGCATGAAACGGTCTGAAAAATAGGAGGAGAATGAAACGGTGTTGAAAAACATGAAGAGCCTGAAAAGAGTAAAATATATGAAGAGCTTCAAAAGGTGTCAAAAATATGAGGAGCCTGAAACGGTCTGAAAAATAGTAGGATGATGAAGCGGTGTTGAAAAACATGAAGAGCCTGAAAAGGTGTGAAAATTATGAAGAGCTTCAAAAGGTGCAAAAATATGAGGAGTATAAAACAGTCTGAAAAAATAGGAGGAGCATGAAGCAGTGTTGCAAACCTGAAGAGCCTGAAAATGTGTGAAATATATGAAGAGCTTCAAAAGGTGTCAAAAATATGAGGAGCATGAAACGGTCTGAAAAATAGAGGGAACATGAAGCGGTGTTGAAAAACATGAAGAGCCTGAAAAGAGTGAAATATATGAAGAGCTGCAAAAGGTGTCAAAAATATGAGGAGCATGAAACGGTCTGAAAAATAGGCAGAGCAAGAAGCGGTGTTGAAAAACATGACGAGCCTGAAAAAGTGTGAAATATATGAAGAGCTTCAAAAGGTGTTAAAATTTGAGGAGCATGATATGGTCTGAAAAATAGGAGGAGCATGAAGCGGTGTTGAAAAACATGAAGAGCCAGAAAAGTTGTTAAAAATATTAGGAGCATGAAACGGTCTTAAAAATAGGTGGAGCATGAAGCGGTTGTGAAAAACATGAAGAGCCTGAAAAGGTGTGAAATATATGAAGAGCTTCAAAACGTGTCAAAAATATGAGGAGCATGAAACGGTATTCAAGAACATGAAGAGCCTGAAAAGATGTGAAAAATATGAAGAGCTTCAAAAGGTGTCAAAAAGATGAGGAGCATGAAATGGTCTGAAAATTAGGACTAGCATGAAACGGTGTTCAAAAACATGAAGAGCCTGAAAAGGTGGGAAATATATTAAGAGCTTCAAAAGGTGTGAAAAATATGAGGAGCATGAAACAGTCTGAAAAATAGGAGGAGCATCAAATGGTGTTGGAGAACATGAAGATCCTGAAAAGTTGTGAAAAATATGAAGAGCTTCAAAAGGTGTCAAAATTATGAGGAGCATGAAACGGTCTGAAAAATAGGAGGAGCAAGAAGCGGTGTTGAAAAACCTGAAGAGACTGAAACGGTGTGAAATATATGACGAGCTTCAAAAGGTGTCAAAAATATGAGGAGCATGAAACGATCTGAAAAATAGGAGGAGCATGAAGCGGTGTTCAAAAACAAGAATTGCCTGAAAAGGTGTGAAAAATATGAAGAGATTCAAAAGGTGTCTAATATTTGAGGAGCATGAAACGGTCTGATAAATAGGAGGAGCATGAAGCGGTGTTGAAAAACATGAAGAGCCTGAAAAGGTGTGAAATATATGAAGAGCTTAAAAAGGCGTGAAATGTATATGGAACCTGAAACGCTCTGAAAAACAGGTGGAGAATGAAGCGTTGTTGAAAAATATGAAGAGCCTGAAAAGTTGTGAAATATATGAAGAGCTTCAAAACGTGTCAAAAATTTTAGGAGCATGAAACGGTCTGAAAAATTGGAGGAGCATGAAGCGGTGTTGAAAAATATGAAGAGCCTGAAAAGGTGTGAAATATATGAAGAGCTTAAAAAGGCGGGAAATATATGAGGAACCTGAAACGCTCTGAGAAACAGGAGGAGAATGAATCGGTGTTGAAAAATATGAAGAGCCTGAAAAGGTGTGAAATATATGACGAGCTTAAAAAGGCGTGAAATATATGAGGAACCTGAAACTCTCTGAGAAACAGGACGAGAATGAAGCGGTGTTGAAGAATATGAAGAGCCTGAAAAGGTGTTAACAATATTAGGAGCCTGAAACGGTCTGAAAAATAGGAGGCGCATGAAGCGGTGTTGAAAAACTTGAAAAGCCTGAAAAGGTGTGAAAAACATGAAGAGCTTCAAAAAGTTTCAAAAATATGAGGAGCATGAAACGGTCTGAAAAATAGGAGGAGAATGAAACGGTGTTGAAAAACATGAAGAGCGTGAAAAGAGTAAAATATATGAAGAGCTTCAAAAGGTGTCAAAAATATTAGGAACATGAAACGGTCTGAAAAATAGGAGGAGCATGAAGTGGGGTTGAAAAACATGAAGAGCCTGAAAAGTTGTGTAATATATGAAGAGCTGCAAAAGATGTGAAAAATATGAGGAGAATGATACGGGCTGAAAAAAAGGAGGAGCATGAAGCGGTGTTGAAAAACATGAACAGCCTGAAAAGGTGGGGAAAATATGAGGAGCATGATACGGTCTGAAAAATAGGTGGAGCATGAAGCGGTGTTCAAAAATATGAAGAGCCTGAAAAGGTGGGGAAAATATGAGGAGCATGATACGGTCTGAAAAATAGGTGGAGCATGAAGCGGTGTTCAAAAACATGAAGAGCCTGACAGGTGTGAAAAATATGAAGAGCTTCAAAGAGTGTGAAAAATATGAGGAGCATGAAACGGTCTGAAAAAAAGGAGAAGCATGAAGCGGTGCTCAAAAACATGAAGAGCCCTAAAAGGTGTGAAAAACATGAAGAGCTTCAAAAGGTGTCAAAAATATGAGGTGTATGAAACGGTCTTAAAAATAGAAGGAGCATGAAACGGTGTTCAAAAATATGAAGAGCCCGAAAAGGTGTGAAAAATATGAAGAGCGTCAAAAGGTGTCAAAAATATGAGGAGCATGAAACGGTCTGAAAAATAGGAGGAGCAAGAAGCGGTGTTGAAAAACATGAAGAGTCTGAAAAGGTGTGAAAAATATACAGAGTTTCAAAATGTTTCAAAAATATGAGGAGCATGAAACAGTCTGAAAAATAGGAGGTGCATGAAGCGGTGTTCAAAAATATGAAGAGGCTGAAAAGGTGTTAAATATATTAAGAGCACCAAAATGTATCAAATATATGAGGAGCAGAAACGGTCTCAAAAATAGGAGGAGCATGAAGCGGTGTTGAAAACCATGAAGAGTCTGAAAAGGTGTGAAAAATATGAAGAGCTTCAAAAAGTGTCAAAAATATGAGAGCATGAAACGGTCTGAAAAACAGGAGGAGCATGAAGCGGTGTTGAAAAACATGAAGAGGCTCAAAAGGTGTGAAATATATGAAGAGCTTAAAAAGGCGTGAAATATATGAGGAACCTGAAACGCTCTGAAAAACAGGAGGAGAATGAAGCGGTGTTGAAAAATATGAAGAGCCTGAAAAGTTGTGAAATATATGAAGAGCTTCAAAAGGTGTCACAAATTTTAGGAGCATGAAACAGTTTGAAAAATAGGAGGAGCATGAAACGGTGTTGAAAAACATGAAGAGCCTGAAAAGAGTGAAATATATGAAGAGCTTCAAAAGGTGTCAAAAATATGAGGAACACGAAACGGTCTGAAAAATTGGAGGAGCATGAAGCGGGTTGAAAAACATGAAGAGCCTGAAAAGTTGTGTAATATATGAAGAGCTTCAAAAGGTGTCACAAATTTTAGGAGCATGAAACGGTCTGAAAAATAGGAGGAGCATGAAACGGTGTTGAAAAACATGAAGAGCCTGAAAAGAGTGAAATATATGAAGAGCTTCAAAAGGTGTCAAAAATATGAGGAACATGAAACGGTCTGAAAAATAGGAGGAGCATGAAGCGGGGTTGAAAAACATGAAGAGCCTGAAAAGTTGTGTAATATATGAAGAGCTTCAAAAGATGTGAAAAATATGAGAATGATACGGGCTGAAAAGAAGGAGGAGCATGAAGCGGTGTTGAAAAACATGAACAGCCTGAAAAGGTGTGAAAAACATGAAGAGCTTCAAAAGGTGTCAAAAATATGAGGAGCATGAAACGATCTGAAAAATAGGAGGAGCATGAAGCGGTGTTCAAAAACAAGAATTGCCTGAAAAGGTGTGAAAAATATGAAGAGATTCAAAAGGTGTCTAATATTTGAGGAGCATGAAACGGTCTGATAAATAGGAGGAGCATGAAGCGGTGTTGAAAAACATGAAGAGCCTGAAAAGGTGTGAAATATATGAAGAGCTTAAAAAGGCGTGAAATGTATATGGAACCTGAAACGCTCTGAAAAACAGGTGGAGAATGAAGCGTTGTTGAAAAATATGAAGAGCCTGAAAAGTTGTGAAATATATGAAGAGCTTCAAAACGTGTCAAAAATTTTAGGAGCATGAAACGGTCTGAAAAATTGGAGGAGCATGAAGCGGTGTTGAAAAATATGAAGAGCCTGAAAAGGTGTGAAATATATGAAGAGCTTAAAAAGGCGGGAAATATATGAGGAACCTGAAACGCTCTGAGAAACAGGAGGAGAATGAATCGGTGTTGAAAAATATGAAGAGCCTGAAAAGGTGTGAAATATATGACGAGCTTAAAAAGGCGTGAAATATATGAGGAACCTGAAACTCTCTGAGAAACAGGACGAGAATGAAGCGGTGTTGAAGAATATGAAGAGCCTGAAAAGGTGTTAACAATATTAGGAGCCTGAAACGGTCTGAAAAATAGGAGGCGCATGAAGCGGTGTTGAAAAACTTGAAAAGCCTGAAAAGGTGTGAAAAACATGAAGAGCTTCAAAAAGTGTCAAAAATATGAGGAGCATGAAACGGTCTGAAAAATAGGAGGAGAATGAAACGGTGTTGAAAAACATGAAGAGCCTGAAAAGAGTAAAATATATGAAGAGCTTCAAAAGGTGTCAAAAATATGAGGAGCCTGAAACGGTCTGAAAAATAGTAGGATGATGAAGCGGTGTTGAAAAACATGAAGAGCCTGAAAAGGTGTGAAAATTATGAAGAGCTTCAAAAGGTGCAAAAATATGAGGAGTATAAAACAGTCTGAAAAAATAGGAGGAGCATGAAGCAGTGTTGCAAACCTGAAGAGCCTGAAAATGTGTGAAATATATGAAGAGCTTCAAAAGGTGTCAAAAATATGAGGAGCATGAAACGGTCTGAAAAATAGAGGGAACATGAAGCGGTGTTGAAAAACATGAAGAGCCTGAAAAGAGTGAAATATATGAAGAGCTGCAAAAGGTGTCAAAAATATGAGGAGCATGAAACGGTCTGAAAAATAGGCAGAGCAAGAAGCGGTGTTGAAAAACATGACGAGCCTGAAAAAGTGTGAAATATATGAAGAGCTTCAAAAGGTGTTAAAATTTGAGGAGCATGATATGGTCTGAAAAATAGGAGGAGCATGAAGCGGTGTTGAAAAACATGAAGAGCCAGAAAAGTTGTTAAAAATATTAGGAGCATGAAACGGTCTTAAAAATAGGTGGAGCATGAAGCGGTTGTGAAAAACATGAAGAGCCTGAAAAGGTGTGAAATATATGAAGAGCTTCAAAACGTGTCAAAAATATGAGGAGCATGAAACGGTATTCAAGAACATGAAGAGCCTGAAAAGATGTGAAAAATATGAAGAGCTTCAAAAGGTGTCAAAAAGATGAGGAGCATGAAATGGTCTGAAAATTAGGACTAGCATGAAACGGTGTTCAAAAACATGAAGAGCCTGAAAAGGTGGGAAATATATTAAGAGCTTCAAAAGGTGTGAAAAATATGAGGAGCATGAAACAGTCTGAAAAATAGGAGGAGCATCAAATGGTGTTGGAGAACATGAAGATCCTGAAAAGTTGTGAAAAATATGAAGAGCTTCAAAAGGTGTCAAAATTATGAGGAGCATGAAACGGTCTGAAAAATAGGAGGAGCAAGAAGCGGTGTTGAAAAACCTGAAGAGACTGAAACGGTGTGAAATATATGACGAGCTTCAAAAGGTGCCAAAAATATGAGGAGCATGAAACGATCTGAAAAATAGGAGGAGCATGAAGCGGTGTTCAAAAACAAGAATTGCCTGAAAAGGTGTGAAAAATATGAAGAGATTCAAAAGGTGTCTAATATTTGAGGAGCATGAAACGGTCTGATAAATAGGAGGAGCATGAAGCGGTGTTGAAAAACATGAAGAGCCTGAAAAGGTGTGAAATATATGAAGAGCTTAAAAAGGCGTGAAATGTATATGGAACCTGAAACGCTCTGAAAAACAGGTGGAGAATGAAGCGTTGTTGAAAAATATGAAGAGCCTGAAAAGTTGTGAAATATATGAAGAGCTTCAAAACGTGTCAAAAATTTTAGGAGCATGAAACGGTCTGAAAAATTGGAGGAGCATGAAGCGGTGTTGAAAAATATGAAGAGCCTGAAAAGGTGTGAAATATATGAAGAGCTTAAAAAGGCGGGAAATATATGAGGAACCTGAAACGCTCTGAGAAACAGGAGGAGAATGAATCGGTGTTGAAAAATATGAAGAGCCTGAAAAGGTGTGAAATATATGACGAGCTTAAAAAGGCGTGAAATATATGAGGAACCTGAAACTCTCTGGGAAACAGGACGAGAATGAAGCGGTGTTGAAGAATATGAAGAGCCTGAAAAGGTGTTAACAATATTAGGAGCCTGAAACGGTCTGAAAAATAGGAGGCGCATGAAGCGGTGTTGAAAAACTTGAAAAGCCTGAAAAGGTGTGAAAAACATGAAGAGCTTCAAAAAGTTTCAAAAATATGAGGAGCATGAAACGGTCTGAAAAATAGGAGGAGAATGAAACGGTGTTGAAAAACATGAAGAGCGTGAAAAGAGTAAAATATATGAAGAGCTTCAAAAGGTGTCAAAAATATTAGGAACATGAAACGGTCTGAAAAATAGGAGGAGCATGAAGTGGGGTTGAAAAACATGAAGAGCCTGAAAAGTTGTGTAATATATGAAGAGCTGCAAAAGATGTGAAAAATATGAGGAGAATGATACGGGCTGAAAAAAAGGAGGAGCATGAAGCGCTGTTGAAAAACATGAACAGCCTGAAAAGGTGGGGAAAATATGAGGAGCATGATACAGTCTGAAAAATAGGTGGAGCATGAAGCGGTGTTCAAAAATAAGAAGAGCCTGAAAAGGTGGGGAAAATATGAGGAGCATGATACGGTCTGAAAAATAGGTGGAGCATGAAGCGGTGTTCAAAAACATGAAGAGCCTGACAGGTGTGAAAAATATGAAGAGCTTCAAAGAGTGTGAAAAATATGAGGAGCATGAAACGGTCTGAAAAAAAGGAGAAGCATGAAGCGGTGCTCAAAAACATGAAGAGCCCTAAAAGGTGTGAAAAACATGAAGAGCTTCAAAAGGTGTCAAAAATATGAGGTGTATGAAACGGTCTTAAAAATAGAAGGAGCATGAAACGGTGTTCAAAAATATGAAGAGCCCGAAAAGGTGTGAAAAATATGAAGAGCGTCAAAAGGTGTCAAAAATATGAGGAGCATGAAACGGTCTGAAAAATAGGAGGAGCAAGAAGCGGTGTTGAAAAACATGAAGAGTCTGAAAAGGTGTGAAAAATATACAGAGTTTCAAAATGTTTCAAAAATATGAGGAGCATGAAACAGTCTGAAAAATAGGAGGTGCATGAAGCGGTGTTGAAAAACATGAAGAGTCTGAAAAGGTGTGAAAAACATGAAGAGCTTCAAAAGGTGTCAAAAATATGAGGAGCATGAAACGGCCAGAAAAATAGGAGGAGCATGAAGCGGTGTTCAGAAATATGAAGCGCCTGAAAAGGTGGGAAAAATATGAGGAGCATGATACGGTCTGAAAAATAGGTGGAGCATGAAGCGGTGTTCACATGAAGAGCCTGAAAAGGTGTGAAAAATATGAAGAGCTTAAAAAAGTGTCAAAAATATGAGGAGCATGAAACGGTGTTGAAAAACATGAAGAGGCTGAAAAGAGTGAAATAAATGAAGAGCTTCAAAAGGTGTCAAAAATATGAGGAGCATGAAACGGTCTGAAAAATAGGTGGAGCATGAAGGGTGATGAAAAACATGAAGAGCCTGAAAAAGTGTGAAATACATGAAGAGCTTCAAAGGTGTTAAAATTTGAGGAGCATGATACGGTCTGAAAAATAGGAGGAGCATGAAGCGGTGTTGAAAAACATTAAGAGTCTGAAAAGGTGTGAAAAATATGAAGAGCTTCAAAAAGTGTCAAAAATATGAGGAGCATGAAACGGTCTGAAAAATAGGAGGAGCATGAAGAGGTGTTGAAAAACATGAAGAGCCTGAAAAGGTGTGAAACATATGAAGAGTTTCAAAATTTGTCAAAAATATGAGGAGCATGAAACGGTATGAAAAATAGTCGGAACATGAAGCGGTGTTGAAATACTTGAAGAGCCTGAAAAGGTGTGAAAAATATGAAGAGCCTGAAAAGAGTGAAATATATGAATAGCTTCAAAAGGTGTCAAAAATATGAGGAGCATGAAACGATCTGAAAAACAGGAGGAGAATGAAGCGGTGTTGAAAAATATGAAGAGCCTGAAAAGTTGTGAAATATATGAAGAGCTTCAAAACGTGTCAAAAATTTTAGGAGCATGAAACGGTCTGAAAAATTGGAGGAGCATGAAGCGGTGTTGAAAAATATGAAGAGCCTGAAAAGGTGTGAAATATATGAAGAGCTTAAAAAGGCGGGAAATATATGAGGAACCTGAAACGCTCTGAGAAACAGGAGGAGAATGAATCGGTGTTGAAAAATATGAAGAGCCTGAAAAGGTGTGAAATATATGACGAGCTTAAAAAGGCGTGAAATATATGAGGAACCTGAAACTCTCTGAGAAACAGGACGAGAATGAAGCGGTGTTGAAGAATATGAAGAGCCTGAAAAGGTGTTAACAATATTAGGAGCCTGAAACGGTCTGAAAAATAGGAGGCGCATGAAGCGGTGTTGAAAAACTTGAAAAGCCTGAAAAGGTGTGAAAAACATGAAGAGCTTCAAAAAGTGTCAAAAATATGAGGAGCATGAAACGGTCTGAAAAATAGGAGGAGAATGAAACGGTGTTGAAAAACATGAAGAGCCTGAAAAGAGTAAAATATATGAAGAGCTTCAAAAGGTGTCAAAAATATGAGGAGCCTGAAACGGTCTGAAAAATAGTAGGATGATGAAGCGGTGTTGAAAAACATGAAGAGCCTGAAAAGGTGTGAAAATTATGAAGAGCTTCAAAAGGTGCAAAAATATGAGGAGTATAAAACAGTCTGAAAAAATAGGAGGAGCATGAAGCAGTGTTGCAAACCTGAAGAGCCTGAAAATGTGTGAAATATATGAAGAGCTTCAAAAGGTGTCAAAAATATGAGGAGCATGAAACGGTCTGAAAAATAGAGGGAACATGAAGCGGTGTTGAAAAACATGAAGAGCCTGAAAAGAGTGAAATATATGAAGAGCTGCAAAAGGTGTCAAAAATATGAGGAGCATGAAACGGTCTGAAAAATAGGCAGAGCAAGAAGCGGTGTTGAAAAACATGACGAGCCTGAAAAAGTGTGAAATATATGAAGAGCTTCAAAAGGTGTTAAAATTTGAGGAGCATGATATGGTCTGAAAAATAGGAGGAGCATGAAGCGGTGTTGAAAAACATGAAGAGCCAGAAAAGTTGTTAAAAATATTAGGAGCATGAAACGGTCTTAAAAATAGGTGGAGCATGAAGCGGTTGTGAAAAACATGAAGAGCCTGAAAAGGTGTGAAATATATGAAGAGCTTCAAAACGTGTCAAAAATATGAGGAGCATGAAACGGTATTCAAGAACATGAAGAGCCTGAAAAGATGTGAAAAATATGAAGAGCTTCAAAAGGTGTCAAAAAGATGAGGAGCATGAAATGGTCTGAAAATTAGGACTAGCATGAAACGGTGTTCAAAAACATGAAGAGCCTGAAAAGGTGGGAAATATATTAAGAGCTTCAAAAGGTGTGAAAAATATGAGGAGCATGAAACAGTCTGAAAAATAGGAGGAGCATCAAATGGTGTTGGAGAACATGAAGATCCTGAAAAGTTGTGAAAAATATGAAGAGCTTCAAAAGGTGTCAAAATTATGAGGAGCATGAAACGGTCTGAAAAATAGGAGGAGCAAGAAGCGGTGTTGAAAAACCTGAAGAGACTGAAACGGTGTGAAATATATGACGAGCTTCAAAAGGTGCCAAAAATATGAGGAGCATGAAACGATCTGAAAAATAGGAGGAGCATGAAGCGGTGTTCAAAAACAAGAATTGCCTGAAAAGGTGTGAAAAATATGAAGAGATTCAAAAGGTGTCTAATATTTGAGGAGCATGAAACGGTCTGATAAATAGGAGGAGCATGAAGCGGTGTTGAAAAACATGAAGAGCCTGAAAAGGTGTGAAATATATGAAGAGCTTAAAAAGGCGTGAAATGTATATGGAACCTGAAACGCTCTGAAAAACAGGTGGAGAATGAAGCGTTGTTGAAAAATATGAAGAGCCTGAAAAGTTGTGAAATATATGAAGAGCTTCAAAACGTGTCAAAAATTTTAGGAGCATGAAACGGTCTGAAAAATTGGAGGAGCATGAAGCGGTGTTGAAAAATATGAAGAGCCTGAAAAGGTGTGAAATATATGAAGAGCTTAAAAAGGCGGGAAATATATGAGGAACCTGAAACGCTCTGAGAAACAGGAGGAGAATGAATCGGTGTTGAAAAATATGAAGAGCCTGAAAAGGTGTGAAATATATGACGAGCTTAAAAAGGCGTGAAATATATGAGGAACCTGAAACTCTCTGAGAAACAGGACGAGAATGAAGCGGTGTTGAAGAATATGAAGAGCCTGAAAAGGTGTTAACAATATTAGGAGCCTGAAACGGTCTGAAAAATAGGAGGCGCATGAAGCGGTGTTGAAAAACTTGAAAAGCCTGAAAAGGTGTGAAAAACATGAAGAGCTTCAAAAAGTTTCAAAAATATGAGGAGCATGAAACGGTCTGAAAAATAGGAGGAGAATGAAACGGTGTTGAAAAACATGAAGAGCGTGAAAAGAGTAAAATATATGAAGAGCTTCAAAAGGTGTCAAAAATATTAGGAACATGAAACGGTCTGAAAAATAGGAGGAGCATGAAGTGGGGTTGAAAAACATGAAGAGCCTGAAAAGTTGTGTAATATATGAAGAGCTGCAAAAGATGTGAAAAATATGAGGAGAATGATACGGGCTGAAAAAAAGGAGGAGCATGAAGCGCTGTTGAAAAACATGAACAGCGTGAAAAGGTGGGGAAAATATGAGGAGCATGATACGGTCTGAAAAATAGGTGGAGCATGAATCGGTGTTCAAAAATAAGAAGAGCCTGAAAAGGTGGGGAAAATATGAGGAGCATGATACGGTCTGAAAAATGGGTGGAGCATGAAGCGGTGTTCAAAAACATGAAGAGCCTGACAGGTGTGAAAAATATGAAGAGCTTCAAAGAGTGTGAAAAATATGAGGAGCATGAAACGGTCTGAAAAAAAGGAGAAGCATGAAGCGGTGCTCAAAAACATGAAGAGCCCTAAAAGGTGTGAAAAACATGAAGAGCTTCAAAAGGTGTCAAAAATATGAGGTGTATGAAACGGTCTTAAAAATAGAAGGAGCATGAAACGGTGTTCAAAAATATGAAGAGCCCGAAAAGGTGTGAAAAATATGAAGAGCGTCAAAAGGTGTCAAAAATATGAGGAGCATGAAACGGTCTGAAAAATAGGAGGAGCAAGAAGCGGTGTTGAAAAACATGAAGAGTCTGAAAAGGTGTGAAAAATATACAGAGTTTCAAAATGTTTCAAAAATATGAGGAGCATGAAACAGTCTGAAAAATAGGAGGTGCATGAAGCGGTGTTGAAAAACATGAAGAGTCTGAAAAGGTGTGAAAAACATGAAGAGCTTCAAAAGGTGTCAAAAATATGAGGAGCATGAAACGGCCAGAAAAATAGGAGGAGCATGAAGCGGTGTTCAGAAATATGAAGCGCCTGAAAAGGTGGGAAAAATATGAGGAGCATGATACGGTCTGAAAATAGGTGGAGCATGAAGCGGTGTTCACATGAAGAGCCTGAAAAGGTGTGAAAAATATGAAGAGCTTAAAAAAGTGTCAAAAATATGAGGAGCATGAAACGGTGTTGAAAAACATGAAGAGGCTGAAAAGAGTGAAATAAATGAAGAGCTTCAAAAGGTGTCAAAAATATGAGGAGCATGAAACGGTCTGAAAAATAGGTGGAGCATGAAGGGTGATGAAAAACATGAAGAGCCTGAAAAAGTGTGAAATACATGAAGAGCTTCAAAGGTGTTAAAATTTGAGGAGCATGATACGGTCTGAAAAATAGGAGGAGCATGAAGCGGTGTTGAAAAACATTAAGAGTCTGAAAAGGTGTGAAAAATATGAAGAGCTTCAAAAAGTGTCAAAAATATGAGGAGCATGAAACGGTCTGAAAAATAGGAGGAGCATGAAGAGGTGTTGAAAAACATGAAGAGCCTGAAAAGGTGTGAAACATATGAAGAGTTTCAAAATTTGTCAAAAATATGAGGAGCATGAAACGGTATGAAAAATAGTCGGAACATGAAGCGGTGTTGAAATACTTGAAGAGCCTGAAAAGGTGTGAAAAATATGAAGAGCCTGAAAAGAGTGAAATATATGAATAGCTTCAAAAGGTGTCAAAAATATGAGGAGCATGAAACGATCTGAAAAATAGGTGGGTCATGAAGCGGTGTTGAAAAACTTGAAGAGCCTGAAAAGGTGTTAAAAATATTAGGAGCATGAAACGGTCTGAAAAATAGGTGGAGCATGAAGCGGTGCTGAAAAACATGACGAGACTGAAAAAGTGTGAAATATATGAAGAGCTTCAAAAGGTGTTAAAATTTGAGGAGCATGATACGGTCTGAAAGATAGGAGGAGCATGAAGCGGTGTTGAAAAACATGAAGAGCCTGAAAAGGTGTTAAAAATATTAGGAGAATGAAACGGTTTGAAAAATAGGTGGAGCATGAAGTGGTGTTGAAAAACTTGAAGAGCCTGAAAAGGTGTTAACAATATTAGGAGCCTGAAACGGTCTGAAAAATAGGAGGCGCATAAAGCGGTGTTGAAAAACTTGAAAAGCCTGAAAAGGTGTGAAAAACATGAAGAGCTTCAAAAAGTGTCAAAAATATGAGGAGCATGAAACGGTCTGAAAAATGGGAGGAGCATGAAACGGTGTTGAAAAACATGAAGAGCCTGAAAAGAGTGAAATATATGAAGAGCTTAAAAAGGTGTCAAAAATATGAGGAACATGAAACGGTCTGGAAAATAGGAGGAGCATGAAGCGGGGTTGAAAAACATGAAGAGCCTGAAAAGTTGTGTAATATATGAAGAGCTTCAAAAGATGTGAAAAATATGAGGAGAATGATACGGGCTGAAAAGAAGGAGGAGCATGAAGCGGTGTTGAAAAACATGAACAGCCTGAAAAGGTGTGAAAAACATGAAGAGCTTCAAAAGGTGTCAAAAATATGAGGAGCATGAAACGGCCAGAAAAATAGGAGGAGCATGAAGCGGTGTTCAGAAATATGAAGCGCCTGAAAAGGTGGGAAAAATATGAGGAGCATGAAACGGTTTGAAAAATAGGTGGAGTATGAAGTGGTTTTGAAAAACTGGAGAGCCTGAAAAGGTGTTAACAATATTAGGAGCCTGAAACGGTCTGAAAAATAGGAGGCGCATAAAGCGGTGTTGAAAAACTTGATAAGCCTGAAAAGGTGTGAAAAACATGAAGAGCTTCAAGAAGTGTCAAAAATATGAGGAGCATGAAACGGTCTGAAAAATAGGAGGAGCATGAAACGGTGTTGAAAAACATGAAGAGCCTGAAAAGAGTGAAATATATGAAGAGCTTCAAAAGGTGTCAAAAATATGAAGAACATGAAACGGTCTGAAAAATAGGAGGAGCATGAACCGGGGTTGAAAAACATGAAGAGCCTGAAAAGTTGTGTAATATATGAAGAGCTTCAAAAGATGTGAAAAATATGAGGAGCATGAAACGGTCTTAAAAATAGGTGGAGCATGAAGCGGTTGTGAAAAACATGAAGAGCCTGAAAAGGTGTGAAATATATGAAGAGCTTCAAAAGGTGTCAAAAATATGAGGAGCATGAAACAGTATTCAAAAACATGAAGAGCCTGAAAAGACGTGAAAAATATGAAAAGCTTCAAAAGGCGTCAAAAAATGAGGAGCATGAATTGTTATGAAAAAAAGACTAGCATGAAACGGTGTTCAAAAACATGAAGAGCCTGAAAACGTGTGAAATATATTAAGAGTTTCAAAAGGTGTGAAAAATATGAGGAGCATGAAACGGTCTGAAAAATAGGAGGAGCATCAATTGGTGTTGAAGAACATGAAGATCCTGAAAAGTTGTGAAAAATATGAAGAGCTTCAAAAGTCGTGAAATATATAAGGAACCTGAAACGCTCTGAAAAACAGGAGGAGAATGAAGCGGTTGTGAAAAACATGAAATGCCTGAAAAAGTGTGAAATATATGAACAGCTTCAAAAGGTGTGAAAAATATGAGGAGCTTCAACAGGTGTGAACAATATGAGGAGCATGAAACGGTCTGAAAAATAGGAGGAGCATGAAGCGGTGTTCAAAAACAAGAATTGCCTGAAAAGGTGTGAAAAATATGAAGAGATTCAAAAGGTGTCTAATATTTGAGGAGCATGAAACGGTCTGAAATATAGGAGGAGCATGAAGCGGTGTTGAAAAACATGAAGAGGCTGAAAAGGTGTGAAATATATGAAGAGCTTAAAAAGTTGTGAAATATATAAGGAACCTGAAACACTCTGAAAAACAGGAGGAGAATGAAGCGGTGTAGAAAAATATGAAGAGCCTGAAAAGTTGTGAAATATATGAAGAGCTTCAAAAGGTGTCAAAAATTTTAGGAGCATGAAACGGTCTGAAAAATTGGAGGAGCATGAAGCGGTGTTGAAAAATATGAAGAGCCTGAAAAGGTGTGAAATGTATGATGAGCTTAAAAATGTGTGAAATATATGAGGAACCTGAAACTCTCTGAGAAACAGGAGGAAAATGAAGCGGTGTTGCAGAATATGAAGAGCCTGAAAATGTGTTAACAATAATAGGAGCCTGAAACAGTCTGAAAAATAGGAGGCGCATGAAGCGGTGTTGAAAAACTTGAAAAGCCTGAAAAGGTGTGAAAAACATGAAGAGCTTCAAAAAGTGTCAAAAATATGAGGAGCATGAAACGGTCTGAAAAATAGGAGGAGCATGAAACGGTGTTGAAAAACATGAAGAGCCTGAAAAGCGTGAAATATATGAAGAGCTTCAAAAGGTGTCAAAAATATGAGGAACATGAAACGGTCTGAAAAATAGGAGGAGCATGAAGCGGGGTTGAAAAACATGAAGAGTCTGAAAAGTTGTGTAATATATGAAGAGCTTCAAAAGATGTGAAAAATATGAGGAGAATGATACAGGCTGAAAAAAAGGAGGAGCATGAAGCGGTGTTGAAAAACATGAACAGCCTGAAAAGGTGTGAAAAACATGAAGAGCGTCAAAAGGTGTCAAAAATATGAGGAGCATGAAATGGCCTGAAAAATAGGAGGAGCATGAAGCGGTGTTCGAAAATATGAAGAGCCTGAAAGAGTGGGAAAAATATGAGGAGCATGATACGGTCTGAAAAATAGGTGGAGCATGAAGCGATGTTCAAAAACATGAAGAGCCAGACAGGTGTGAAAAATATGAAGAGATTCAAAGAGTGTGAAAAATATGAGGAGCATGAAACGGTCTGAAAATAAGGAGAAGCATGAAGCGGTGTTCAAAAACATGAAGAGCATGAAAAGGTGTGAAAAACATGAAGAGCTTCAAAAGGTGTCAAAAATATGAGGTGTATGAAACCGTCTTAAAAATAGAAGGAGCATGAAACGGTGTTCAAAAATATGAAGAGATTCAAAGAGTGTGAAAAATATGAGGAGCATGAAACGGTCTGAAAATAAGGAGAAGCATGAAGCGGTGTTCAAAAACATGAAGAGCATGAAAAGGTGTGAAAAACATGAAGAGCTTCAAAAGGTGTCAAAAATATGAGGTGTATGAAACCGTCTTAAAAATAGAAGGAGCATGAAACGGTGTTCAAAAATATGAAGAGCTTGAAAAGGTGTGAAAAATATGAAGAGCTTCAAAAGGTGCCAAAAATATGAGGAGCATGAAACGGTCTGAAAAATAGGAGGAGCAAGAAGCGGTGTTGAAAAACATGAAGAGTCTGAAAAGGCATGAAAAATATAAAGAGTTTCAAAATGTTTCAAAAATATGAGGAGCATGAAACAGTCTGAAAAATAGGAGGTGCATGAAGCGGTGTTGAAAAACATGAAGAGACTGAAAAGGTGTTAAATATATTAAGAGCTTCAAAATGTATCAAATATATGAGGAGCAGAAACGGTCTCAAAAATAGGAGGAGCATCAAGCGGTGTTGAAAAACATGAAGAGTCTGAAAAGGTGTGAAAAATATGAAGAGCTTCAAAAAGTGTCAAAAATAGGAGGAGCATGAAACGGTCTGAAAAACAGGAGAAGCATGAAGTGGTGTTGAAAAACATGAAGAGCCTGAAAAGGTGTGAAATATATGAAGAGCTTAAAAAGGCGTGAAATATATGAGGAACCTGAAACGCTCTGAAAAACAGGAGGAGAATGAAGCGGTGTTGAAAAATATGAAGAGCCTGAAAAGTTGTGAAATATATGAAGAGCTTCAAAAGGTGTCACAAATCTTAGGAGCATGAAACGGTCTGAAAAATAGGAGGAGCATGAAACGGTGTTGAAAAACATGAAGAGCCTGAAAAGAGTGAAATATATGAAGAGCTTCAAAAGGTGTCAAAAATATGAGGAACATGAAATGGTCTGAAAAATAGGAGGAGCATGAAGCGGGGTTGAAAAACATGAAGAGCCTGAAAAATTGTGTAATATATGAAGAGCTTCAAAAGATGTGAAAAATATGAGGAGAATGATACGGGCTGAAAAAAAGGAGGAGCATGAAGCGGTGTTGAAAAACATGAACAGCCTGAAAAGGTGTGAAAAACATGAAGAGCTTCAAAAGGTGTCAAAAATATGAGGTGTATGAAACCGTCTTAAAAATAGAAGGAGCATGAAGCGGTGTTCAAAAATATGAAGAGCTTGAAAAGGTGTGAAAAATATGAAGAGCTTCAAAAGGTGCCAAAAATATGAGGAGCATGAAACGGTCTGAAAAATAGGAGGAGCAAGAAGCGGTGTTGAAAAACATGAAGAGTCTGAAAAGGCGTGAAAAATATAAAGAGTTTCAAAATGTTTCAAAAATATGAGGAGCATGAAACAGTCTGAAAAATAGGAGGTGCATGAAGCGGTGTTCAAAAACATGAAGAGCCTGAAAAGGTGTTAAATATATTAAGAGCTTCAAAATGTATCAAATATATGAGGAGCAGAAACGGTCTCAAAAATAGGAGGAGCATGAAGCGGTGTTGAAAAACATGAAGAGTCTGAAAAGGTGTGAAAAATATGAAGAGCTTCAAAAAGTGTCAAAAATATGAGGAGCATGAAACGGTCTGAAAAATAGGAGAAGCATGAAGCGGTGTTGAAAAACATGAAGAGGCTCAAAAGGTGTGAAATATATGAAGAGCTTAAAAAGGCGTGAAATATATGAGGAACCTGAAACGCTCTGAAAAACAGGAGGAGAATGAAGCGGTGTTGAAAAATATGAAGAGCCTGAAAAGGTGTGAAAAATATGAAGAGCTTCAAAAAGTGTCAAAAATATGAGGAGCATGAAACGGTCTGAAAAATAGGTGGAGCATGAAGTGGTGTTGAGAAGCTTGAAGAGCCTGAAAAGGTGTTAACAATAATAGGAGCCTGAAACAGTCTGAAAAATAGGAGGCGCATGAAGCGGTGTTGAAAAACTTGAAAAGCCTGAAAAGGTGTGAAAAACATGAAGAGCTTCAAAAAGTATCAAAAATATGAGGAGCATGAAACGGTCTGAAAAATAGGAGGAGCATGAAACGGTGTTGAAAAACATGAAGAGCCTGAAAAGAGTGAAATATATGAAGAGCTTCAAAAGGTGTCATAAATATGAGGAACAGGAAACGGTCTGGAAAATAGGAGGAGCATGAAGCGGCGTTGAAAAACATGAAGAGCCTGAAAAGTTGTGTAATATATGAAGAGCTTCAAAAGATGTGAAATATATGAGGAGAATGATACGGGCTGAAAAGAAGGAGGAGCATGAAGCGGTGTTGAAAAACATGAACAGCCTGAAAAGGTGTGAAAAACATGAAGAGCTTCAAAAGGTGTCAAAAATATGAGGAGCATGAAACGGCCAGAAAAATAGGAGGAGCATGAAGCGGTGTTCAGAAATATGAAGCGCCTGAAAAGGTGGGAAAAATATGAGGAGCATGATACGGTCTGAAAAATAGGAGGTGCATGAAGCGGTGTTGAGAAACATGAAGAGTCTGAAAAGGTGTGAAAAATATACAGAGTTTCAAAATGTTTCAAAAATATGAGGAGCAGAAACGGTCTCAAAAATAGGAGGAGCATGAAGCGGTGTTGAAAACCATGAAGAGTCTGAAAAGGTGTGAAAAATATGAAGAGCTTCAAAAAGTGTCAAAAATATGAGAGCATGAAACGGTCTGAAAAACAGGAGTAGCATGAAGCGGTGTTGAAAACATGAAGAGGCTCAAAAGGTGTGAAATATATGAAGAGCTTAAAAAGGCGTGAAATATATGAGGAACCTGAAACGCTCTGAAAAACAGGAGGAGAATGAAGCGGTGTTGAAAAATATGAAGAGCCTGAAAAGTTGTGAAATATATGAAGAGCTTCAAAAGGTGTCACAAATTTTAGGAGCATGAAACGGTCTGAAAAATAGGAGGAGCATGAAACGGTGTTGAAAAACATGAAGAGCCTGAAAAGAGTGAAATATATGAAGAGCTTCAAAAGGTGTCAAAAATATGAGGAACATGAAACGGTCTGAAAAATAGGAGGAGCATGAAGCGGGGTTGAAAAATATGAAGAGCCTAAAAAGTTGTGTAATATATGAAGAGCTTCAAAAGATGTGAAAAATATGAGGAGAATGATACGGGCTGAAAAGAAGGAGGAGCATGAAGCGGTGTTGAAAAACATGAACAGCCTGAAAAGGTGTGAAAAACATGAAGAGCTTCAAAAGGTGTCAAAAATATGAGGAGCATGAAACGGTCTGAAAAATAGGAGGAGCATGAAGCGGTGTTGCAAAGATGAAGAGCATGAAAAGGTGTGAAAATAATGAAGAGTTTCAAAAGGTGTCAAAAATATGAGGAGAATGAAAAGGTCTCAAAAATAGGAGGAGCATGAAGCGGTGTTGAAAAACATGAAGAGCATGAAAAGGTGTCCACAATATGGAGAGCTTCAAAATGTGTAAAAATCTGTGCAGCAGGAAACGGTCTGAAAAATAGGAGGAGCATAAAGCGGTGTTGAAAAACATGAAGCGCCTGAAATTGTGTGAAAAATATGAAAAGCTTCAAAAGGTGTCAAATATATGAAGAGCATGAAACCTTCTGAAAAATTGGAGGAGCATGAAGCTGGGTGAAAAACATGAAGAGCCTGAAGATGTGTGAAAAATATAAAGAGATTCAAAAGGTGTCAAAAACATGAGGAGCATGAAACAGTCTGAAAAATAGGATGAAAATGAAACTGTCTCGGAAAAGATGAAGAGCATGAAAAGGTTTGAAAAATATGAAGAGCTTAAAAAGGTGTCAAAATATGAGGAGCATGAAACGGTCTGAAAAATAGGAGGAGCATGAAGCGGTGTTGAAAAACATGAAGGGCCTGAAAAGGTGTCAAAAATATGAAGAGCTTCAAAAGGTGTCAAATATATGACGAGCATGAAACGGTCTGAAAAATAGGAGGAGAATGAAACGGTGTTCAAAAAGAAGAAGAGCCTGAAAAGGTGTGAAACATATGAAGAGCTTCAAAAGGTGTCAAAATATGAGGAGCATGAAACGGTCTGAAAAATAGGAGGAGCATGATGCGGTGTTGAAAAACATGAAGGGCCTGAAAAGGTGTCAAAAATATGAAGACCTTCAAAAGGTGTCAAATATATGAGGAGCATGAAACGGTCTGAAAAATAGGAGGAGCATGAAGTGGTGATGAAAAACATGAAGAGCCTGAAAAGGTGTGAAAAATATGAAGAGCTTCCAAAATTGTGAAAATATGAGGAGAATGAAACGGTCTGAAAAATAGGAGGAGCATGAAACGGTCTGAAAAATAGGAGGAGGATGAAGCGGTGTTCAAAAACATGAAGAGCCTGAAAAGTTGTGAAAAATATGAAGAGATTTAAAATGTGTGAAAAATATGAGGAGCATGAAACGTTCTGAAAAATAGGAGGAGCATGAAGCGGTGTTCAAAAACATGAAGAGACTGAAAATGTGTGAAAAATATGAAGACTGTCAAAAAATATCAAAAATATGAGGAGTATGAAACGGTCTGAAAAATAGGAGGAGCATGAAGCGGTGTTGAAAAACATGAAGAGCCTGAAAATAAGTGAAAAATATGAAGAGCTTCAAAAATGTGAAAAATATGAAGAACTTCAAAAGGTGTGAAAAATATGAAGAGCTTCAAAAGGTGTGAAAAATGAGATGTGCATGAAACTGTCTGAAAAATAGGAGGAGCATAAAGCGGTGTTGAAAATCATGAAGAGCCTGAAAAGGTGTGAAAAATATGAAGAGCTTCAAAAGATGTGAAAAACATGAGGAGCTTCAAAAGGTGTCAAAATGAGATGAGCATCAACAGGTCTGAACAATAGGAGGAGCATGAAGCGGTGTTGAAAAACATGAAGAGCCTGAAAATGTGTGAAAAATATGAAGATCTTCAAAACGTGTCAAAATATGAGGAGCATGAAACGGTCTGAAAAACAGGAGGATCATGAAGCCGGGTTGAAAAACATGGGGAGGCTGCAAAGTTGTTAAAAATATGAAGAGCTTCAAAAGGTTGGAAATACATGAGGAGCATGAAACGGTCTGGAAAATAGGAAGAGCATTAAGCGGTGCTGAAAAACATGAAGAGCCTGAAAAGGTGGATAAAATATGAAGAGCTTCAAAAGGTGTCAAAAATATGAGGAGCATGAAACGGTCTGAAAAATAGGAGAAGCATGAAGTGGTGTTGAAAAACATGAAGAGCCTGAAAACGTGTGAAAAATATGAAGAGCTCAAAAGGTGTGAAAAATATGAAGAGCTTCAAAAGGTGATAAAAATGAGATGAGCCTGAAACGGTCTGAAAAATATGAGGAGCATGAAGCGGTGTTGGAAATCATGAAGAACCTGAAAAGGTGTGAAAAATATGAAGAGCTTCAAAAGGTGTCAAAACTATGAGGAGCATGAAACGGTCTGAAAAATAGGAGGAGCATGAAAGGGTGTTCAAATGCATGAAGAGCCTGAAAAGGTGTGAAAAATATGAAGAGCTTCAAAAGGTGTAAAATACATGAGGAACATGAAACGGTCTGGAAAATAGGATGAGCATGAAGTTGTGTTGAAAAACATGAAGAGACTGAAAAGGTGTGAAAAATATGAAGAGGTTCAAAAGGTGTGAAGAATATGACGAGTATGATACGGTCTGAAAAATAGGAGGAGCATGAAGCTCTGTTCAAAAACATGAAGATCCTGAAAAGTTGTGAAAAATATGAAAAGCTTCAAAAGTTGTCAAGAATATGAGGAGCATGAAACATTCTGAAAAATAGGAGGATCATGAAGTGGTGTTCAAAATCATGAAGAGGCTGAAAAGGTGTGAAAAATATGAAGAGCTTCAAAAGGTGTGAAATACATGAGGAGCATGAAACTCTCTGAAAAATAGGAGGAGCATGAAGCGGTTTTGAAAAACATGAAGAGCCTGAAAAGGTCTGAAAAATATGAAGAGCTTCAAAAAATGTCAAAAATGAGATGAGCATGAAACGGCCTGAAAAATAGGAGCAGCATGAAACGGTGTTCAAAAACATGAAGAGCCTGAAAAGGTGTGAAAAATATGAAGAGCTTCAAAAGGTGTGAAATACATGAGGAGCATGAAACTCTCTGAAAAATAGGAGGAGCATGAAGCGGTTTTGAAAAACATGAAGAGCCTGAAAAGGTGTGAAAAATATGAAGAGCTTCAAAGGGTGTCAAAAATATGAGGAGCATGAAACGGTCTGAAAAATAGGAGGAGCATGAAAAAGTGTTCAAAAACATGAAGAGCCTGAAAAGGTGTGAAAAATATGAAGAGCTTCAAAACGTGTCAAAAATATGAGGAGCATGAAATGGTCTGAAAAATAGGAGGAGCAAGAAGCGGTGTTGAAAAAGATTAAGAGCCTGAAAACGTTTGAAAAATATGAAGAGCTTCAAAAGGTGTGGAAAATATGAAGAGCTTCAAAATGTGTCAAAAGCGAGATGAGTATGAAACAGTATGAAAAATAGGAGGAGCATGAAGTGGTGTTGAAAAACATGAAGAGCCTGATAATGTGTGAAATATATGAAGAGCTTCAAAATGTGTCAGAAATGAGAGAAGCATGAAACGGTCTGAAAAATAGGATGAGCAAGAAGGGGTGTTGAAAAACATGAAGAGCCTGAAAACGTTTGAGAAATATGAAGAGCTTCAAAAGCTGTGAAAAATATGAAGAGCTTCAAAAGATGTTAAAAATTAGATGAGCATGACACAGTTTGAAAAATAGGAGGAGCATGAAACCGTGTTCAAAAACATGAAGAGCCTGAAAATGTGGGTAAAATATGAAGAGCTTCAAAAGGTGTGAAATACATGAGGAGCATGAATCGGTCTGAAAAATAGGAGGAGCATGAAGTAGTGTTTAAAAACATGAAGAGACTGAATAGGTGTGAAAAATATGAAGAGCTTCAAAAGGTGTCAAAATATGAGGAGGATGAAACGGTCTGAAACATAGGAGGAGCAGGAATCGGTTTTGAAAAACATGAAGAGCCTGAAAATGTGTGAAAAATATGAAGATCTTCAAAACGTGTCAAAATATGAGGAGCATGAAACGGTCTGAAAAACAGGAGGATCATGAAGCCGTGTTGAAAAACATGGGGAGCCTGCAAAGGTGTGAAAAATATGAAGAGCTTCAAAAGGTTGGAAATACATGAGGAGCATGAAACGGTCTGGAAAATAGGAAGAGCATTAAGCGGTGTTGAAAAACATGAAGAGCCTGAAAAGGTGGATAAAATATGAAGAGCTTCAAAAGGTGTCAAAAATATGAGGAGCATGAAACGGTCTGAAAAATAGGAGAAGCATTAAGTGGTGTTGAAAAACATGAAGAGCCTGAAAACGTGTGAAAAATATGAAGAGCTTCAAAAGTTGTGAAAAATATGAAGAGCATCAAAAGGTGATAAAAATGAGATGAGCATGAAACGGTCTGAAAAATATGAGGAGCATGAAGCGGTGTTGGAAATCATGAAGAGTCTGAAAAGGTGTGAAATATATTAAGAGCTTCAAAAGGTGTCAAAAATATGAGGAGCATGAAACGGTCTGAAAAAAAGGAGGAGCATGAAGCGGTGTTGAAAAACATGAAGAACCTGAAAAGGTGTGAAAAATCTGAAGATCTTCAAAAGGTGTCAAAACTATGAGGAGCATGAAACGGTCTGAAAAATAGGAGGAGCATGAAAGGGTGTTCAAATGCATGAAGAGCCTGAAAAGGTGTGAAAAATATGAAGAGCTTCAAAAGGTGTAAAATACTTGAGGAACATGAAACGGTCTGGAAAATAGGATGAGCATGAAGTTGTGTTGAAAAACATGAAGAGACTGAAAAGGTGTGAAAAATATGAAGAGGTTCAAAAGGTGTGAAAAATATGATGAGTATGATACGGTCTGAAAAATAGGAGGAGCATGAAGCTCTGTTCAAAAACATGAAGATCCTGAAAAGTTGTGAAAAATATGAAAAGCTTCAAAAGTTGTCAAAAATATGAGGAGCATGAAACATTCTGAAAAATAGGAGGATCATGAAGCGGTGTTCAAAATCATGAAGAGGCTGAAAAGGTGTGAAAAATATGAAGAGCTTCAAAACGTGTGAAATACATGAGGAGCATGGAAAAGTCTGAAAAATAGGAGGAGCATCAAGCGGTGTTCAAAAACATGAAGAGCCTGAAAAGGTGTGAAAAATATGAAGAGCTTCAAAAGGTGTGAAAAATAGGAGGAGCATGAAACGGACTGAAAAATAGCAGGAGCATGAAGCGGTGTTAAAAAACATAAAGAGCCTGAAAAAGTGTGAAAAATATGAAGAGCTTCAAAAGGTGTCAAAAATATGAGGAGCATGAACCGGTCTGAAAAACAGGAGGAGCATGAAGCGGTGTTCAAAAACATGAAGAGCCTGAAAAGTTGTGAAAAATATGAAGAGCTTCAAACGGTTGGAAATACATGAGGAGCATGAAACGGTCTGAAAAATAGGAGGAGCATGAAACCGTGTTCAAAAACATGAAGAGCCTGAAAAGTTGTGAAAAATATGAAGAGCTTCAAACGGTTGGAAATACATGAGGAGCATGAAACGGTGTTGAAAAACATGAAGAGCCTGAAAATGTGTGAAAAATATGAAGAGTTTCAAAAGGTGTCAAAAATATGAGGAGCATGAAACGGTCTGAAAAATAGGAGAAGCATGAAGTGGTGTTGAAAAACATGAAGAACATGAAAAGGTGTGAAAAATATGAAGAGCTTCAAAAGGTGTCAAAAATATGAGGAGCATGAACCGGTCTGAAAAATAGGAGGAGCATGAAGCGGTGTTCAAAAACATGAAGAGCATGAAAAGGTGTGAAAAATATGAAGAGCTTCAAAAGGTGTCAAAAATATGAGGAGCATGAACCAGTCTGAAAAATAGGAGGAGCATGAAGCAGTGGTCAAAAACATGAAGAGCCTGAAAAGGTGTGAAAAATATGAAGAGCTTCAAAACGTGTCAAAAATATGAGAAGCATGAAACGGTCTGAAAAATACGAGGAGCAAGAAGCGGTGTTGAAAAAGATTAAGAGCCTGAAAACGTTTGAATAATATGAAGAGCTTCAAAAGGTGTGGAAAATATGAAGAGCTTCAAAATGTGTCAAAAGCGAGATGAGTATGAAACGGTCTGAAACATAGGAGGAGCATGAAGTGGTGTTGAAAAACATGAAGAGCCTGTAAAAGTGTGAAATATATGAAGAGCTTCAAAATGTGTCAGAAATGAGAGAAGCATGAAACGGTCTGAAAAATAGGATGAGCAAGAAGGGGTGTTGAAAAACATGAAGAGCCTGAAAACGTTTGAGAAATATGAAGAGCTTCAAAAGCTGTGAAAAATATGAAAAGCTTCAAAAGTTGTTAAAAATGAGATGAGCATGACACAGTTTGAAAAATAGGAGGGGCATGAAACCGTGTTCAAAAACTTGAAGAGCCTAAAAAGGTTGAAAAATATGAAGAGCTTCAAAAGGTGTGAAAAATATGAGGAGCATGAAACGGTCTGAAAAATAGGAGTGTCATGAAACGGTGTTGAAAAACATGAAGACCCTGAAAAAGTGTGAAATATATGAAGAGTTTCAAAAGGTGTCAAAAATATGAGGAGCTTGAAACGGTCTGAAAAATAGGAGGAGCATGAAGCGGTATTCAAAAACATGAAGAGCCTGAAAGATGTGAAAAATATGAAGAGCTTCAAAGGTTGTCAAAAATATGAGAAGCATGAAACTCTCTGAAAAATAGGAGGAGCAGGAAGCGATGTTCAAAAACATGAAGAGCCTGAAAACGTGTGAAAAATATGAAGAGCTTCAAAAGGTGTGAAATACATGAGGAGCATTAAACGGTCTGAAAAATAGGAGGAGCATGAAGCGGTGTTCAAAAACAGGAAGAGCCTGAAAATTTGTGAAAAATATGAAGAGTTTCAAAAGGTGTCAAAAATAAGAGGAGCATGAAACGGTCTGAGAAATAGGAGGAGCATGAAGCGGTGTTCAAAAACATGAAAAGCCTGAAAATGTGTGAAATATATGAAGAGCTTCAAAAGGTATCAAAAATGAGATGAGCATCAAACGGTCTGAAAAATAGGAGGAGAATGAAGTGGTGTTGAAAAAAAAGAAGAGACTGAAAAGGTGTGAAATATATGAAGAGCTTCAAAAGGTGTCAAAAATATGAGGAGAAGGAAAGGGTCTGAAAAATAGGAGGAGCATGAAGCTGTGTTGAGAAACATGAAGAGCCTGAAAAGGTGTGAAAAATATGAAGAGCTTCTAAAGGTGTCAAAAATATGAGGAGCATGAAACGGTCTGAAAAATAGATGCGGCATGAAATGGTGTTGAAAAACATGAAGAGAGTGAAAAGGTGTGAAAAATATGAAGAGCTTCTAAAGGTGTCAAAAATATGAGGAGCATGAAACGGTCTGAAAAATAGATGTGGCATGAAATGGTGTTGAAAAACATGAAGAGAGTGAAAAGGTGTGAAAAATATGAAGAGCTTCAAAAGTTGTGAAATACATGAGGAGCATGAAACGAGCTGAAAAATAGAAGCATGAAGTGGTGTGGAAAAACATGAAGAGCCTGAAAAGGTGTGAAAAATATGAAGAGCTTCAAAAGGAGTGAAATACATTAGGAGCATGAAACTCTCTGAAAAATAGGAGGAGCATGAAGCGGTGTTCAAAAACATGAAGAGCCTGAAAAGGTGTGAAAAATATGAAGAGCTTCAAAAGGTGTTAAAAATATGAGGAGCATGAAACAGTCTGAAAAATAGGAGGAGCATGAAGCTGTGTTCAAAAATATGAAGAGCCTGAAAAGGTGTGAAAAATATGAAGAGCTTCAAAAGGTGTGAAATACATTAGGAGCATGAAACTCTCTGAAAAATAGGAGGAGCATGAAGCGGTGTTGAAAAACATGAAGAGCCTGGAATGGTGGGAAAAATATGAAGAGCCTCAAAACGTGTCAGAAATATGAGGGGCATGAAACGGTCTGAAAAATAGGAGGAGCATGAAACGGTGATCAAAAATATGAAGAGGCTGAAAATGTGTGAATAATATTTAGAGCTTCAAAAGGTGTGAAATATACGAAGAGCTTCAAAATGTGTCAAAAATATGAGGAGCATGAAACGGTCTGAAAACTAGAAGGAGCATGAAGGGGTGTTGAAAAACATGAAGAGCCTGAAAAGCTGTGAAAAACATGAAGAGATCGAAATGGTGTGAAATATATGAAGAGCTTCAAAAGGTGTCAAAAATATGTGGAGCATGAAACGGTCTGAAAAATAGGAGGAGCATGAAGCGGTGTTGAAAAGCATGAAGAGCCTGAAGAGTTGTGAAATATATGAAGAGCTTCAAAAGGTGTCAAAAATATTTGGAGCATGAATCAGTCTGAAAAACAGGAGGAGCATGAAGCAGTCTTGAAGGACATGAAGAGCCTGAAAAGGTGTGAAAAGTATGAAGAGCTTCAAAAAAGTGTCAAAAATATGAGGAGCATGAAACGGTCTAAAAAATAAGAGGAGCATGAAGCAGTGTTGAAAAACTTGAAGAGCCTGAAAAGGTGTGAAAAATAGGAGGAGCTTCAAAATGTGTCAAAAATATGAAGAGCATGAAACCGTCTGAAAAATAGGAGGAGCATGAAGTCGTGTTGAAAAATATGAAGAGCCTGAAAAGGTGTGACAAATATGAAGAGTTTCAAAGGTGTCAAAAATATGAGGAGCATGAAACGGTCTGAAAAATAGGAGGAGCATGAAACGGTGTTCAAAAACATGAAGAGCCAGAAAAGGTGTGAAAAATATGAAAGCTTCAAAAGGTGTCATAAATATGAGGAGCATGAAACGGTCTGAAAAATAGGAGAAGCATGAAACGGTGTTCAAAAACATGAAGAGCCAGAAATGGTGTGAAAAATATGAAAGCTTCAAAAGGTGTCATAAATATGAGGAGCATGAAACGGTCTGAAAAATAGGAGGAGCATGAAACGGTGTTCAAAAATATGAAGAGTCTGAAAAGGTGTGAAAAATATGAAGAGCTTCAAAAGGTGTCAAAAATATGAGGAGCATGAAACGGTTTGAAAAATAGGAGGAGAATGAGGCGGTGTTGAAAAACATGAAGGGCCTGACAATGTGTGAAATATATGAAGAGCTTCAAAAAGTGTCAAAAAAATGAGGGGAACAAAACGGTCAGAAAAATAGGAGGAGCATGAAGCGGTGTTGAAAAAGCTGAAGAGCCGGAAAAGGTGTAAAAACATGAAGAGACTGAAAAGGTGTGAAAAATATGAAGAGCATAAAAAGGTGTGAAAAATATGAAGAGCTTCAAAATGTGTCAAAACAGAGATGAGCATGAAACGGTCTGAAAAATAGAAGGAGCATGAAGCGGTGTTCAAAACATGAAGAGCCCGAAAAGGTGTGAAAAATATGAAGAGCTTCCAAAGGTGTCAAAAATATGAGGAGCATGAAACCATCTGTAAAATAGGAGGAGCATGAAACGGTTTTAAAAACATGAAGAGCTTGAAAAATTGTGAAAAATATGAAGAGCTTCAAAAGTTTTCAAATACATGAGGAGCATTATACGGTCTGAAAAATAGGAGGAGTATGAGGCGGGTTCAATAACATGAACAGCCCGAAAAGGTGTGAAAAATATGAAGAGCTTCAAAAGGTGTGAAAAATATGAAGACCTTCATAAGGTGTGAAGTACATGAGGAGCATGAAACCGTCTGTAAAAGAGGAGGAGCATGAAACGGTTTTCAAAAACATGAAGAGCCAGAAAAGGTGGGAAAAATATGAAGAGCTTCAAAAGGTGTGTAAAATATGAAGAGCTTCAAAAGGTGTGAAGTACATGAGGAGCATGAAACCGTCTGTAAAAGAGGAGGAGCATGAAACGGTTTTCAAACACATGAAGAGCCCGAAAAGGTGTGAAAAATATGAAGAACTTCAAAATGTGTGAAAAATAGGAGGAGCATGAAGCGGTTTAAAAAACATGAAGAGCCTGAAAAGGTGTGAAAAATATGAAGAGCTTCAAAAGGTGTGAAAAATATGAAGAGCTTCAAAAGGTGTCAAAAATATCTGGAGCATGAAATGGTCTGGAAAATAGGATGAGCATGAAGTGGTGTTCAGAAAAATGACGAGCCTGAAAAGGTGTGAAATATATGAAGAGCTTCAAAAGGTGTCAAAAATATGTGGAGCATGAAACGGTCTGAAAAATAGGAGGAGCATGAAGCGGTGTTGAAAAACATGAAGAGCCTGAAAAGGTGTGAAAAATTTGAGGAGCTTCAAAAGGTGTGAAATACATGTGGAGCATGAAACGGTCTGAAAAATAGGAGGAGCATGAAGTGGTGTTCAGAAAAATGACGAGACTGAAAAGGTGTGAAATATATGAAGAGCTTCAAAAGGTGTCAAAAATATGTGGAGCATGAAACGGTCTGAAAATAGGAGGAGCATGAAGCGGTTTCAAAAACTTGAAGAGCCTGAAACGTGTGAAAAATATGAAGAGCTTCAAAAGGTGTGAAAAATATTAAGAGCTTCAAAAGATGTCAAAAATGAGATGAGCATGAAACGGTCTGAAGAATAGGAGGAGCATGAAGTGGTATTCAGAAAAATGACGAGCCTGAAAAGGTGTGAAATATATGAAGAGCTTCAAAAGGTGTCAAAAATATGAGGAGCATGAAACGGTCTGAAAAAGAGGAGGAGCATGAAGCGGTGTTGAAAAACATGAAGAGCCTGAAAAAGTGTGAGAAATATGAAGAGCTTCAAAAGGTGTCAAAAATATGAAGAGCTTCAAAAGGTGTCAAAAATGAGATGAGCATGAAGTCGTCTGAAAAATATGTGGAGGATGAAGTCGTGTTGAAAAAGATGAAGAGCCTGAAAAGGTGTGAAATATCTGAAGAGCTTCAACAAGTGTCAAAAATATGAGGAGCATGAAACGGTCTTAAAAAGAGGAGGATCATGAAGCGGTGTTGAAAAACATGAACAGCCTGAAAAGGTGTGAAAAATATGAAGAGCCTCTAAAGGTGTCAAAAATATGAGGAGCATGAAACGATCTGAAAAGTAGGAGCAGCATGAAATGATGTTCAAAAACCTGAAGAGCCTGAAAAGGAGTTGAATAATATGAAGAGCTTCAAAAGGTGTGAAATACATGAGGAGCATGAAACGGTCTGAAAATAGGAGGAGCATGATGCGCTGTTCAAAAACATGTGGAGCCTGAAAAGGAGTGAAAAATATGAAGAGCTTCAAAAGGTGTCAAAAAAAAGAGGAGCATGAAACGACCTGAAAAATAGGAGGAGTATGAAGCATTGTTCAAAAACATGAAGAGCCTGAAAAGGTGTGAAATATATGAAGAGCTTCAAAAGCTGTCAAAAATATGAGGAGCATGTAACAGTCTGAAAAATAGGAGGAGCATGAAGCGGTGTTCAAAAACATGAAGTGCTTGAAAAGATGTGAAAAATATGAAGAGCTTCAAAAGGTGTCAAACATAAGAGGAGCTTGAAACGGTCTAAAAAACAGGAGGAGCATGAAGTGTTGTTGAAAAACATGAAGAGCCTGAAAAAGTGTGAAAAATATGAAGAGCTTCAAAAGGTGTCAAATATATGAAGAGCTTCAAAAGGTGTCAAAAATGAGATGAGCATGAAACGGTCTGAAAAATAGGAGGAGCAAGAAATGGTGTTCAAAAAAATGAAGAGCCTGAGAAGGTGTGAAATATATCAACAGCTTCAAAAGGTGTCAAAAATATGAGGAGCATGAAACGGTCTAAAAAATGGGAGGAGCATGAAGCGGTGTTAAAAAACATGCAGAGCCTGAAAAGGTGTGAAAAATATGAAGAACTAGAAAAGGTGTTAAATATATGAGGAGCCTGAAACGGTCTGAAAAATAGGAGGAACATGAAGCGGTGTTCAAAAACATGAAGAGCCTGAAAAGGTGTGAAATATATGAAGAACTTCAAAAGGTGTCAAAAATATGAGGAGTATGAAACGGTCTGAAAAAGAGGAGGATCATGAAGTGGTGTTGAAAAACATGAACAGCCTGAAATGCTGTGAAAAATATGAAGAGCTTCAAAAGGTGTCAAACATAAGAGGAGCTTGAAACGGTCTAAAAAATAGGAGGAGCATGAAGTGTTGTTGAAAAACATGAAGAGCATGAAAAAGTGTGAAAAATATGAAGAGCTTCAAAAGGTATGAAATATATGAGGAGTATGAAACGGTCTTGAAAATAGGAGGAGCATGAAGCGGTGTTAAAAAACATGAAGAGGTTTAAAAGGTGTGAAATATATGAAGAGCTTCAAAAGGTGTGAAAAATATGAGGAGCATGAAACCGTCTGAAAAATAGGAGAAGCATGAAGCGGTGTTCAAAAACAAGAAGAGCCTGAAAATGTGTCAAAAATATGAAGAGCTTCAAAATGTGTCAAAAATAGGAAGAGCATGAAGTGGTGTTCAAAAACATGAAGAGCCTGAAAAGGTTTGAAAAATATGAAGAGCTTCAAAATGTGTCAAAAATGTGAGGAGCATGAAACGGTCTGAAAATTAGGAGCAGCAAGAAGCGGTATTGAAAAACCTGAAGAGCCTGAAAAAGTGTGGAAAATATGAAGAGCTTCAAAAGCTTGGAAAAATATTAAGAGTTTGACAAGATGTTAAAAATGAGATGAGCATGAAACGGTCTGAAAAATAGGGGGAGCATGAAGTTGTGTTGAAAAATATGATGAGCCTGAAAATGTGTGAAATATTTGAAAAGCTACAAAATGTGTCAGAAATGAGAGGAGCATGAAACGATCTGAAAAATAGGAGGAGCATGAATCGGTGTTGAAAAACATGAAGAGCCTGAAAAGAAGTGAAAAATATGAAGAGCTTCAAATGGTGTCAAAAATATGAGGAGCATGAAATGGTCTGAAATATAGGAGGAGCATGAAACGGTGTTCAAAAACATGAAGAGCCTGAAAAGTTGTGAAAAATATGAAGAGCATCAAAAGGTGTGAAAAATATGAAGAACTTCAAAAGGTGTGAAAATTATGAGGAGCTTCAAAAGGTGTCAAAATTATGAGGAGCATGGAACGGTCTGAAAAATTGGGGGAGCATGAAACGGTGTTGAAAAACATGAAGAGCCTGAAAAGGTGTGAACATTATGAAGAGCTTCCAAAGGTGTGAAATACATGAGGAGCATGAAACGGTCTGAAAAATAGGAGGAGCATGAAGCGTTGTTGAAAAACATGAAGAGCCTCAAATGGTGTAAAATATGAACAGCTTCAAAATGTGTTAAAACTATGAGGAGCATGAAACGGTTTGAAAATCAGGAGCAGCATGAAGTGGTGCTCAAAAACATGAAGAACCTGAAAAGGTGTGAAACATACGAAGAGCTTCAAAAGGTGTGAAATACATGAGGAGCATGAAACGGTCTGAAAATTAGGAACAGTTTGAAACTGTGTTCAAAAACATGAAGAGCCTGAAAAGGTGTGAATAATATGAAGAGCTTCAAAAGGTGTAAAAAATATGAGGAGCTTCAAAAGGTGTCAAAAATATTAGGAGCATGAAACGGTCTGAAAAAGAGGAGGAGCATAATGCTGTGATGAAAAACATGAAGAGCGTGAAAACATGTGAGAAATATGAAGAGCTTCAAAAGGTGTCAAAAATATGAGGAGCATGACACGGTCTGAAAATTCGGAACAGGTTGAAACTGTGTTCAAAAACATGAAGAGCCTGAAAAGGTGTGAACAATGTGAAGAGCTTCAAAAGGTGTCAAAAATATGAGGAGCATGAAACGGTCTGAAAAATAGGACGAGCATGAAGTGGTGTTGAAAAACATGAAGAGGCTGAAAAGGTGTGAAAAATATGAAGAGCTTTAAAAGGTGTCAAAAATATGAGGAGCATGAAACGGTCTGAAAAATAGGAGGATCATGAAGCGGTGTTCAAAAACATGAAGAGCCTGAAAAGGTGTGAAAAATATAAAGAGCTTCAAAGAGTGTCAAAAATATGAGGAGCATGAAACGGTCTGAAAAATAGGAGGAGCATGAAGCAATGTTCAAAAACATGAAGAGCCTGAAAAGGTGTGAGAAATATGAAGAGCTTCAAAAGGTGTGAAATACATGAGGAGCATGAAACGGGTTGAAAAATAGGAGAAGCATGAAGTGGTGTGGAAAAACATCAAGAGCCTGAAAAGGTGTGAAAAATATGAAGAGCTTCAAAAGGTGTGAAATACATGAGGAGCAAGAAACGGTCTGAAAAATAGGAGGAGGATGAAGTGGTGTTCAAAAATATGAAGAGCCTGAAAGGTGTGAAAATTATGAAGAGCTTCAAAAGGTGTGAAAAATATGAGGAGCATGATACGGTCTGAAAAATAGGAGGAGCATGAAGCGGTGTTCAAAAACATGAAGAGCCTGAAAAGTTGTGAAAAATATGAAAAGCCTCCAAAGGTGTCAAAAATGAGATGAGCATGAAACGGTCTGAAAAACAGGAGGAGCATGAAGCGGTGTTGAAAAAATGAAGAGCCTGAAAAGGTGTGAAAAATATGAAGAGCATCAAAAGCTGTCAAAAATATGAGGAGATTGAAACGGTCTGAAAAATAGGAGGAGCATGAAGCGGTGTTGCAAAATATCAGGAGCCTGAAAAGGTGTGAAAAATATGAAGAGCTTCAAAAGGTGTGAAAAATATGAAGAGCTTCAAAAGTTGTCAAAAATGAGATGAGCATGAAAAGGTCTGAAAAATAGGAGGAGCATGAAGTGGTGTTCAAAAATATGAACAGCCTGAAAAGGTGTGAAAAATATGAAGAGCTTCAAAAGGTGTGAAAAATATGAGGAGCATGATATGGTCGGAAAAATAGTAGGAGCATGAAGCGTTGTCCTAAAACATGAAGAGCCTCAAAAGGTGTGAAATACATGAAGAGCTTCAAAAGGTCTCAAAATTATGAGGAGTATGAAACGATCTGAAAAATAGGAGGAGCATGAAGCGGTGTTCAAAAACATGAAGAGACTGAAAAGTTGTGAAAAATATGAAGAGCTTCAAAAGATGTCAAAAATTAGATGAGCATGAAACGGTCTGAAAAATAGGAGGAGCATGAAGTGGTGTTGAAAAACATGAAGAGCCTGAAAAGGTGTGAAATATATAAAGAGCTTCAAAAGGTGTGAAAAATATGAGGAGCTTCAAAAGGTGTTAAAAATATGAGGAGCATGAAACGGTCAGAAATATAGGAGGAGCATGAAACGGATTTCAAAAATATGAAGAGCCTGAAAAGGTGTGAAAAATATGAAGAGCTTCAAAAGGTGTGAAAAATATGAAGAGCTTCAAAAGGTGTGAAAAATATGAAGAACTTCAAAAGGTGTCAAAAATATGAAGAGATTGAAACGGTCAGAAATATAGGAGGAGCATGAAACGGATTTCAAAAACATGAAGAGCCTGAAAAGGTGTGAAAAATATGGAGAGCTTCAAAAGGTGTGAAAAATATGAAGAGCTTCAAAAGGTGTGAAAAATATGAAGAGCATGGAGTGGTGTTAAAAAACATGAAGAGCTTGAAAAAGTGTGAAATATATGAAGAGTTTCAAAAAGTGTGAAAAATATGGGGAGCTTAAAACGTGTCAAAAATATGAGGAGCATGAAACGTCTGAAAAATAGGAGGAGCATGAAACAGCATTCAAAACATGAAGAGCTTGAAAAGGTGTGAAAAATATGAAGAGATTCAAAAGGTGTAAAATACATGACGAACATGAAACGGTTTGAAAAATAGGAGGAGCTTGAAGCGGTGTTCAAAAACATGAAGAGCCTGAAAAGGTGTGAAAAACCTGAAGAACTTCAAAATGTGTCAAATATATGAGGAGCATGAAACGGTCTGAAAAATAGGAGGAGCATGAAATGGTGTTCAAATACATGAAGAGCCTGAAAAGGTGTGAAAAATATGAAGAGCTTCAAAAGGTGTGAAAAATATGAAGAGCTTCAAAAGCTGTAAAAAATGAGATGAGCAAGAAACGGTGTGAAAAATAGGAGGAGCATGAAGTGGTGTTGAAAAACATGAAGAGCCTGAAAAAGTGTGAAATATATAAAGAGCTTCAAAAGGTGTGAAAAATATGAGGAGCTTCAAAAGGTGTTAAAAATATGAGGAGCATGAAACGGTCTGAAAAATAGGAGGAGCATGAAATGGTGTTCAAAAAGATGAAGAGCCTGAATAGGTGTGAAAAATATGAAGAGCCTCAAAAGGTGTGAAATACATGAGGAGCATGAAACGGTCTGAAAAATAGAAGGAGCATGAAGTTGTATTGAGAAACTTGAAGAGCCTGAAAAGGTGTGAAAAATATGAAGAGCTTGAAAAGGTTTCAAAAATATGAGGAACATGAAACAATCTGAAAAATAGGAGGAGCATGAAGCGGTGTTGAAAATCATGAAGAGCCTGAAAAGGTGTTAAAAATTTGAAGAGCTTCAAAAGGTGTAAAATACATGAGGAGAATGAAACTGTCTGAAAAATAGGAGGAGCATGAAGTGGTGTTAAAAACATGAAGAGTCTGAAAAGATGTGAAATATATGAAGAGCTTCAAAGGTTGTCAGAAATATGAGGAGCTTGAAACGGTCTGAAAAATAGGAGGAGCATGAAGCTGTGTTCAAAAACATGAAGAGCCTGAAAAGGTGTGAAAAATATGAAGAGCTTCAAAAGGTGGTAAAAATGAGATGAGCATGAAGCGGTCTGAAAAATAGGAGGAGCATGAAGTGGCGTTGAAAAACATGAAGAGCCTGAAAAGGTGTGAAAAATATAAAGAGCTTCAAAAGTTGTGAAATACATGAGGAGCATGAAACGGTCTGAAAAATAGGAGGAGCATGAAGCGGTGTTCAAAAACATGAAGAGCCTGAAAAGCTGTGAAAAATATGAAGAGCCTGAAAAGGTGTGAAAAATATGAAGAGCTTCAAAAGGTGTGACAAATATGAGGAGCATGAAACGGTCTGAAAAATAAGAGAAGCAAGAAGCGGTGTTGAAAAACATGAAGAGCTTCAAAAGTTGTGAAAAATATGAAAAATTTCAAAAGCTGTCAAAAATGAGATGAGTTGAAACGGTCTGAAAAATAGGCGGAGCATGAAACGGACTGAAAAATAGGAGGAGCATGAAACGGTGTTCAAGAACATGAAGAGCCTGAAAAGCTTCGAAAAACATGAAGAGCCTGAAAAGGTGTGAAAAATATGAAGAGCTTCAAAATGTGTGGAATACATGAGGAGCATGAAACGGTCTGAAAAATAAGAGGAGCGTGAAGCGGTGTTCAAAAACATGAAGAGCCTGAAAAGGTGTGAAATACATGAAGAGATTCAAAAGGTTTCAAAAATATGAGGAGCATGAAACGCTCAGAAAGTAGGAGGATCATGAAGCGTTGTTGAAAAACATGAAAAGCCTGAAAAGGTGTGAAATATATGAAGAGCTTCAAAAGGTGTGAAAAATATGAAGAGATTCAAAAGGTGTCAAAAATATGAGGAGCATGAACTGGACTGAAAAATAGGAGGAGCATGAAGCGGTGTTGAAAAACATGAAGTGCCTGAAAAGCTGTGAAAAATATGAAGAGCTTCAAAAGGTGTGAAAAATATGAAGAGCTTCAAAAGGTGTCAAATATATGAGGAGTATGGAAAGGTCTGAAAAATAAGAGCAGCATGAAGCGGTGTTGAAAAACATGAAAAGCCTGAAAAGGTGTGAAAAATATGAAGAGCTTCAAAAGGTGTGAAAAATATGAAGAGCTTCAAAATGTGTGGAATACATGAGGAGCATGAAACGGTCTGAAAAATAAGAGGAGCATGAAACAGTGTTCAAAAATATGAAGAGCCTGAAAAGGTGTGAAAAATAAGAAGAGCTTCAAAAGGTTTAAAAAATATGAAGAGCTTCAAAAGCTGTGAAATAGATGAGGAGCATGAAACGGTCTGAAAATTAGGAGGAGCATGAAGCGGTGTTCCAAAACATGAAGAGCCTGAAAAGGTGTGAAATATATGAAGAGATTCAAAAGGTGTCAAATATATGAGGAGCATGAAACGCTCTGATAAATAGGAGGATCATGAAGTGGTGTTGAAAAACATGAAAAGCCTGAAAAGGTGTGAAAAATATGAAGAGTTTCAAAAGGTGTCAAAAATATGAGGAGCATGAAAATGTCTGAAAAACAGGAAGAGCATGAAACCGTGTTCAAAAACATGAAGAGCTTGAAAAGGTGTGAAAAATATGAAGAGCTTCAAAAGGTGTGAAATACATGAGGAGCATGAAACGGTCTGAAAAAAAGGAGGAGCATGAAGCGGTGTTGAAAAACATGAAGAGCCTGAAAAGGTGTGAAAAATATGAAGAGCTTCAAAAGGTGTGAAAAATACGAGGAGCATGAAACGGTCTGAAGAATAGGAGGAGCATGAAGCGTTCTTGAAAAACATGAAGGGCCTGAAAAGGTGTGAAAAATATGAAGAGCTTCAAAAGGTGTGAAAAATATGAGGGGCAAGAAACGGTCTGAAAAATAGGAGGAGCATGAAGCTTTGTTGAAAAACAGGAAGAGCCTGAAAAGGTGTGAAATATATGAAGAGCTTCAAAAGGTGTCAAAAATATGAGGAGCATGAAACGTTCTGAAAAATAGGAGGAGCATGAAGTGGCATTGAAAAACATGAAGAGACTGAAAAGGTGTGAAATATATGAAAAGCTTCAAAAGGTGTCAAAATTTTGAAGAGCTTCAAAGTTGTCAAAAATATGAGGAGCATGAAACGGTGTTCAAAAACATGGAAAGCAAGAAAAGATGTGAAAAATATGAAGAGCTTCAAAAGGTGTCAACAATATGAGGAGCATGAATCGGTCTGAAAAATAGGAGGAAAATGAAGCGGTGTTGAAAAACATGAAGAGCTTGAAAAGGTTTGAAAAATATGAAAAGCTTCAAAAGGTGTCAAAAATATGAGGAGCATTAAACGGTATGAAAAATAGGAGGAGCATGAACCGGTGTTGAAAAACATGAAGAGCCTGAAAAGGTGTGAAAAATATGAAGAGTTGGAAAATGTGTCAAAAATATGAGGAGCAGGAAACGGTCTGCAAATAGGAGGAGCATGAAGTGGTGTTGAAAAACATGAAGAGCCTGAAAAGCTGTGAAAAATATGAAGAGCATCAAAACCTGTCAAAATATGAGGAGCATGAAACGGTGTTCAAAAACATGAAACGCCTGAAAAGGTGTGAAATATATGAACAGCTTCAAAAGGTGTCAAAAATAGGAGGAGCATGAAGCGGGGTAGAAAAACATGAAGACCCTGAAAAGGTGTGAAAAACATGAAGAGCTTCAAATCGTGTCAAAAATATGAGGAGCATGAAACGGTCTGAAAATTCGAGGAGCATGAAGCGGTGTTGAAAAACATGAAGAGCCTGAAAAGGTGTGAAAAATATGAAGAGCTTCAAAAGGTGTCAAATATATGAGGAGCATGAAACGGTCTGAAAAATAGGAAGAGCCTGAAGTGGTATTCAAAAACATGAAGAGCCTGAAAAGTTGTGAAAAACATGAAGAGCTTCAAATGGTGTGAAAAATACGAGGAGCATTAAACGGTTTGAAAAATAGGAGGAGCATAAAACGGTGTTCAAAAACATGAAGAGCCTGAAAAGGTGTGAAAAATATGAACAGCTTCAAAAGGTGTCAAAAATAGAGGGGGAATGAAACTATCTGAAAAATTGGAGGAGTATGAAGTGGTGTTGAAAAACATGAAGAACATGAAAGGTTTGAAATATATGAAGAGCTTCAAAAGGTGTCAAAAATAAGAGGAGCATGAAACGGTCTGAAAAATAGAAGCAGCATGAAATGGTGTTGAAAAACATGAAGAGCCTGAAAAGGTGGATAAAATATGAAGAGCTTCAAAAGGTGTCAAAAATATGAGGAGCATGAAACGGTCTGGAAAATAGGAGAAGCATGAAGTGGTGTTGAAAAACATGAAGAGCCTGAAAACGTGTGAATAATATGAAGAGCTTCAAAAGGTGTGAAAAATATGAAGAGCTTCAAAAGGTGATAAAAATGAGATGAGCCTGAAACGGTCTGAAAAATATGAGGAGCATGAAGCGGTGTTGGAAATCATGAAGAGCATGAAAAGGTGTGAAATATATTAAGAGCTTCAAAAGGTGTCAAAAATATGAGGAGCATGAAACGGTCTGAAAAATAGGAGGAGCATGAAGCGGTGTTGAAAAACATGAAGAACCTGAAAAGGTGTGAAAAATATGAAGAGCTTCAAAAGGTGTCAAAACTATGAGGAGCATGAAACGGTCTGAAAAATAGGAGGAGCATGAAAGGGTGTTCAAATGCATGAAGAGCCTGAAAAGGTGTGAAAAATAAGAAGAGCTTCAAAAGGTGTAAAATACATGAGGAACATGAAACGGTCTGGAAAATAGGATGAGCATGAAGTTGTGTTGAAAAACATGAAGAGACTGAAAAGGTGTGAAAAATATGAAGAGGTTCAAAAGGTGTGAAGAATATGACGAGTATGATACGGTCTGAAAAATAGGAGGAGCATGAAGCTCTGTTCAAAAACATGAAGATCCTGAAAAGTTGTGAAAAATATGAAAAGCTTCAAAAGTTGTCAAGAATATGAGGAGCATGAAACATTCTGAAAAATAGGAGGATCATGAAGTGGTGTTCAAAATCATGAAGAGGCTGAAAAGGTGTGAAAAATATGAAGAGCTTCAAAACGTGTGAAATACATGAGGAGCATGAAAATGTCTGAAAAATAGGAGGAGCATCAAGCAGTGTTCAAAAACATGAAGAGCCTGAAAAGTTGTGAAAAATATGAACAGCTTCAAAAGGTGTGAAAAATAGGAGGAGCATGAAATGGGTTGAAAAATAGCAGGAGCATGAAGCGGTGTTCAAAAACATGAAGAGCCTGAAAAGGTGTGAAAAATATGAAGAGCTTCAAAAGGTGTGAAATACATGAGGAGCATGAAACTCTCTGAAAAATAGGAGGAGCATGAAGCGGTTTTGAAAAACATGAAGAGCCTGAAAAGGTGTGAAAAATATGAAGAGCTTCAAAAAATGTCAAAAATGAGATGAGCATGAAACGGCCTGAAAAATAGGAGCAGCATGAAACGGTGTTCAAAAACATGAAGAGCCTGAAAAGGTGTGAAAAATATGAAGAGCTTCAAAAGGTGTGAAATACATGAGGAGCATGAAACTCTCTGAAAAATAGGAGGAGCATGAAGCGGTTTTGAAAAACATGAAGAGCCTGAAAAGGTGTGAAAAATATGAAGAGCTTCAAAGGGTGTCAAAAATATGAGGAGCATGAAACGGTCTGAAAAATAGGAGGAGCATGAAAAAGTGTTCAAAAACATGAAGAGCCTGAAAAGGTGTGAAAAATATGAAGAGCTTCAAAACGTGTCAAAAATATGAGGAGCATGAAATGGTCTGAAAAATAGGAGGAGCAAGAAGCGGTGTTGAAAAAGATTAAGAGCCTGAAAACGTTTGAAAAATATGAAGAGCTTCAAAAGGTGTGGAAAATATGAAGAGCTTCAAAATGTGTCAAAAGCGAGATGAGTATGAAACGGTATGAAAAATAGGAGGAGCATGAAGTGGTGTTGAAAAACATGAAGAGCCTGAAAATGTGTGAAATATATGAAGAGCTTCAAAATGTGTCAGAAATGAGAGAAGCATGAAACGGTCTGAAAAATAGGATGAGCAAGAAGGGGTGTTGAAAAACATGAAGAGCCTGAAAACGTTTGAGAAATATGAAGAGCTTCAAAAGCTGTGAAAAATATGAAGAGCTTCAAAAGTTGTTAAAAATGAGATGAGCATGACACAAGTTGAAAAATAGGAGGAGCATGAAACCGTGTTCAAAAACATGAAGAGCCTGAAAATGTGGGTAAAATATGAAGAGCTTCAAAAGGTGTGAAATACATGAGGAGCATGAATCTGTCTGAAAAATAGGAGGAGCATGAAGTAGTGTTTAAAAACATGAAGAGACTGAATAGGTGTGAAAAATATGAAGAGCTTCAAAAGGTGTCAAAATATGAGGAGGATGAAACGGTCTGAAACATAGGAGGAGCAGGAATCTGTTTTGAAAAACATGAAGAGCCTGAAAATGTGTGAAAAATATGAAGATCTTCAAAACGTGTCAAAATATGAGGAGCATGAAACGGTCTGAAAAACAGGAGGATCATGAAGCCGTGTTGAAAAACATGGGGAGCCTGCAAAGGTGTGAAAAATATGAAGAGCTTCAAAAGGTTGGAAATACATGAGGAGCATGAAACGGTCTGGAAAATAGGAAGAGCATTAAGCGGTGTTGAAAAACATGAAGAGCCTGAAAAGGTGGATAAAATATGAAGAGCTTCAAAAGGTGTCAAAAATATGAGGAGCATGAAACGGTCTGAAAAATAGGATGAGCAAGAAGGGGTGTTGAAAAACATGAAGAGCCTGAAAACGTTTGAGAAATATGAAGAGCTTCAAAAGCTGTGAAAAATATGAAGAGCTTCAAAAGATGTTAAAAATGAGATGAGCATGACACAGTTTGAAAAATAGGAGGAGCATGAAACCGTGTTCAAAAACATGAAGAGCCTAAAAACGTTGAAAAATATGAAGAGCTTCAAAAGGTGTGAAAAATATGAGGATCATGAAACGGTCTGAAAAATAGGAGGAACACAAGTGGTGTTCAAAAACATGAAGAGCCTGAAAAGGTGTGAAAAATCTGAAGAGATTCAAAAGGTGTCAAAAATATGAGGAGCATGAATCGGTGTTGAAAAACATGAAGAGCCTGAAAATGTGTGAAAAATATGAAGAGCTTCAAAAGGTGTCAAAAATATGAGGAGCATGAAATGGTCTGAAAAATAGGAGAAGCATGAAGCGGTGTAGAAAACATGAAGAACATGAAAAGGTGTGAAAAATATGAAGAGCTTCAAAAGGTGTCAAAAATATGAGGAGCATGAAATGGTCTGAAAAATAGGAGAAGCATGAAGTGGTGTTGAAAAACATGAAGAGTCTGAAAACGTGTGAAATATATAAAGAGCTTCAAAAGGTGTCAAAAATATGAGGATCATGAAACGGTCTGAAAAATAGGAGGAACACAAGTGGTGTTCAAAAACATGAAGAGCCTGAAAAGGTGTGAAAAATCTGAAGAGATTCAAAAGGTGTCAAAAATATGAGGAGCATGAATCGGTGTTGAAAAACATGAAGAGCCTGAAAATGTGTGAAAAATATGAAGAGCTTCAAAAGGTGTCAAAAATATGAGGAGCATGAAATGGTCTGAAAAATAGGAGAAGCATGAAGCGGTGTTGAAAAACATGAAGAACATGAAAAGGTGTGAAAAATATGAAGAGCTTCAAAAGGTGTCAAAAATATGAGGAGCATGAACCGGTCTGAAAAATAGGAAGAGCATGAAGCGGTGTTGAAAAACATGAAGAGCCTGAAAAGGTGTGAAAAATATGAAGAGCTTCAAAAGGTGTCAAAAATATGAGGAGCATGAACCGGTCTGAAAAATAGGAAGAGCATGAAGCGGTGTTGAAAAACATGAAGAGCCTGAAAAGGTGTGAAAAATATGAAGAGCTTCAAAAGGTGTCAAAAATATTAGGAGCATGAAACGGTCTGAAAAATAGGAAGAGCATGAAGCGGTGTTGAAAAACATGAAGAGCCTGAAAAGGTGTGAAAAATATGAAGAGCTTCAAAAGGTGTCAAAAATATGAGGAGCATGAAACGGTCTGAAAAATAGGAGGAACATGAAGCGGTGTTCAAAAACATGAAGAGACTGAAAACGTGTGAAAAACATGAAGAGCTTAAAAGTTGTGAGAAATATGAAGAGCTTCAAAAGGTGTCAAAAATGAGACGAGCGTGAAACGGTCTGGAAAATAGGACGAGCATGAAGCGGTGTTGAAAAACATGAAGAGCCTGAAAAGGTGTGAAAAATATGAAGAGCTTCAAAAGGTGTCAAAAATATGAGGAGCATGAAACGGTCTGAAAAATAGGAGAAGCATGAAGCGGTGTAAAAAACATGAAGAGCCTGAAAAGGTGTGAAAGATATGAAGACCTTCAAAAGGTGTCAAAAATATGAGGAGCATGAAACGGTCTGAAAAATAGGACTAGCATGAAGCGGTGTAATAAACATGAAGAGCCTGAAAAGGTGTGAAAAATATGAAGAGCTTCAAAAGGTGTGAAAAAAATGAAGAGCTTCAAAATGTGTCAAAAATATGAGGAGCATGAAAAGATTTGAAAAATAGGAGCAGCATGAAACGGTGTTCAAAGACATGAAGAGCCTGAAAAGGTGTGAAAAATATGAAGAGCTTCAAAACGTGTCAAAAATATGAGGAGCATGAAACGATCTGAAAAATAGGATGAGCAAGAAGCGGTGTTGAAAAAAATGAAGAGCCTGAATACGTTTGAAAAATATGAAGAGCTTCAAAAGGTGTGGAAAATATGAAGAGCTTCAAAATGTGTCAAAAGTGAGACGAGCATGAAACGGTCTGAAAAATAGGAGGAGCATGAGGGGTGTTGAAAAACATGAAGAGCCTGAAAATGTGTGAAATATATGAAGAGCTTCAAAAGTTGTCAGAAATGATAGAAACATGAAACGGTATGAAAAATAGGATGAGCAAGAAGGGGTGTTGAAAAACATGAAGAGCCTGAAAACGTGTGAAAAACACGAAGAGCTTCAAAAGATGTGGTAAAATATGACGAGCTTCAAAAAGTGTCAAAAATGAGATGAGCATGAAACGGTCTGAAAAATAGGAGGAGCATGAAGCGGTGTTGAAAAACATGAAGTACCTGAAAAGCTGTGAGAAATATGAAGAGCTTCAAATGGTGTCAAAAATATGAGGAGCATGAAACGGTCTGAAAAATAGGAGGAGCATGAAGCGGTGTTCAAAAACATGAAGAGCCTGAAAAGGTTTGAAATATATGAAGAGTTTCAAAAGGTGTCAAAAATATGAGGAGCATGAAACGGTCTGAAAAATAGGAGCAGCATGAAGCGGTGTAATAAACATGAAGAGCCTGAAAAGGTGTGAAAAATATGAAGAGCTTCAAAAGGTGTGAAAAAAATGAAGAGCTTCAAAATGTGTCAAAAATATGAGGAGCATGAAACGGTCTGAAAAATAGGAGGAGCATGAAGCGGTGTTCAAAAACATGAAGAGCCTGAAAAGGTTTGAAATATATGAAGAGTTTCAAAAGGTGTCAAAAATATGAGGAGCATGAAACGGTCTGAAAAATAGGAGGAGCATGAAGCGGTGTTGAAAAACAGGAAGAGCCTGAAAAGTTGTGAAAAATATGAAGAGTTTCAAAAGGTGTCAAAAATAAGAGGAGCATGAAACGGTCTGAGAAATAGGAGGAGCATGAAGCGGTGTTCAAAAACATGAAAAGCCTGAAAATGTGTGAAATATATGAAGAGCTTCAAAAGGTGTCAAAAATGAGATGAGCATCAAACGGTCTGAAAAATAGGAGGAGAATGAGTGGTGTTGAAAAAAAGGAAGAGACTGAAAAGGTGTGAAATATATGAAGAGCTTCAAAAGGTGTCAAAAATATGAGGAGAAGGAAAGGGTCTGAAAAATAGGAGGAGCATGAAGCTGTGTTGAGAAACATGAAGAGCCTGAAAAGGTGTGAAAAATATGAAGAGCTTCTAAAGGTGTCAAAAATATGAGGAGCATGAAACGGTCTGAAAAATAGATGCGGCATGAAATGGTGTTGAAAAACATGAAGAGAGTGAAAAGGTGTGAAAAATATGAAGAGCTTCAAAAGGTGTGAAATACATGAGGAGCATGAAACGAGCTGAAAAATAGAAGCATGAAGTGGTGTGGAAAAACATGAAGAGCCTGAAAAGGTGTGAAAAATATGAAGAGCTTCAAAAGGAGTGAAATACATTAGGAGCATGAAACTCTCTGAAAATTAGGAGGAGCATGAAGCGGTGTTCAAAAACAGGAAGAGCCTGAAAAGGTGTGAAAAATATGAAGAGCTTCAAAAGGAGTGAAATACATTAGGAGCATGAAACTCTCTGAAAAATAGGAGGAGCATGAAGCGGTGTTCAAAAACATGAAGAGCCTAAAAAGTTGTGAAATATATGAAAAGCTTCAAAAGGTGTCAAAAATGAGATGAGCATGAAATGGTCTGAAAAATAGGACGAGCATGAAGCTGTGTTCAAAAATATGAAGAGCCTGAAAAGGTGTGAAAAATATGAAGAGCTTCAAAAGGTGTGAAATACATTAGGAGCATGAAACTCTCTGAAAAATAGGAGGAGCATGAAGCGGTGTTGAAAAACATGAAGAGCCTGAAAAGGTGTGAAAAATATGAAGAGCTTCAAAAGGTGTGAAAAATATGAGGAGCATGAAACGGTCTGAAAAATAGATGCGGCATGAAATGGTGTTGACAAACATGAAGAGCCTGAAAAGGTGTGAAAAATATGAAGAGCTTCAAAAGGTGTGAAATACATGAGGAGTATGAAATGGGCTGAAAAATAGAAGCATGAAGTCGTGTGGAAAAACATGAAGAGCCTGAAAAGGTGTGAAAAATAAGAAGAGCTTCAAAAGGAGTGAAGTACATTAGGTGCATGAAACTCTCTGAAAAATAGGAGGAGCATGAAGCGGTGTTCAAAAACAGGAAGAGCCTGAAAAGGTGTGAAAAATATGAAGAGATTCAAAAGGAGTGAAATACATTAGGAGCATGAAACTCTCTGAAAAATAGGAGGAGCATGAAGCGGTGTTCAAAAACATGAAGAGCCTAAAAAGTTGTGAAAAATATGAAAAGCTTCAAAAGGTGTCAAAAATGAGATGAGCATGAAACGGTCTGAAAAATAGGACGAGCATGAAGCTGTGTTCAAAAATACGAAGAGCCTGAAAAGGTGTGAAAAATATGAAGAGCTTCAAAAGGTGTCAAAAATATGAGGAGCATGAAACGGTCTGAAAAATAGAAGCAGCATGAAATGGTGTTGAAAAACATGAAGAGCCTGAAAAGGTGTGAAAAATATGAAGAGCTTCAAAAGGTGTCAAAAATATGAGGAGCATGAAACGGCCTGAAAAATAGAAGCAGCATGAAACGGTGTTGAAAAATATGATGAGCCTGAAAAGGTGTGAAAAATATGAAGAGCTTCAAATGGTGTCAAAAATATGAGGAGCATGAAACGGCCTGAAAAATAGAAGCAGCATGAAACGGTGTTGAAAAATATGATGAGCCTGAAAAGGTGTGAGAAATATGAATAGCTTCAAAAGGTGTCAAAAATGAGACGAGCATGAAACGGTCTGGAAAATAGGACGAGCATGAAGCGGTGTTGAAAAACATGGGGACCCTGGAAAGGTTTGAAAAATATGAAGAGCTTCAAAAGGTGTCAAAAATATGAGGAGCATGAAACGGTCAGAAAAATAGGAGGAGAATGAAACGGTGTTCAAAAACATGAAGAGCCTGAAAAGGTGTGAAAAATATGAAGAGCTTTAAAAGGTGTGAAATACATGAGTAGCATGAAACGGTCTGAAAAATAGGAGGAGCATGAAACCGCGTTCAAAAACATGAAGAGCCTGAAAAGGTGTGAAAAATATGAAGAGCTTCAAAAAGTGTCAAAAATATGAGGACCATGAAACGATCTGAAAAATAGGATGAGCAAGAAGCGGTGTTGAAAAAAATGAAGAGCCTGAAAACGTTTGAAAAATATGAAGAGCTTCAAAAAGTGTGGAAAATATGAAGAGCTTCAAAATGTGTCAAAAGTGAGATGAGCATGAAACGGTCTGAAAAATAGGAGGAGCATGAAGCGGTGTTGAAAAACATGAAGAACCTGAAAAGCTGTGAGAAATATGAAGAGCTTCAAATGGTGTCAAAAATATGAGGAGCATGAAACGGTCTGAAAAATAGGAGGAGCATGAAGCGGTGTTGAAAAACATGAAGTACCTGAAAAGCTGTGAGAAATATGAAGAGCTTCAAATGGTGTCAAAAATATGAGGAGCATGAAACGGTCTGAAAAATAGGAGGAGCATGAAGCGGTGTTCAAAAACATGAAGAGCCTGAAAAGGTTTGAAATATATGAAGAGTTTCAAAAGGTGTCAAAAATATGAGGAGCATGAAACGGTCTGAAAAATAGGAGTGTCATGAAACGGTGTTGAAAAACATGAAGACCCTGAAAAAGTGTGAAATATATGAAGAGTTTCAAAAGGTGTCAAAAATATGAGGAGCTTGAAACGGTCTGAAAAATAGGAGGAGCATGAAGCGGTGTGCAAAAACATGAAGAGCCTGAAAGATGTGAAAAATATGAAGAGCTTCAAAAGGTGTCAAAAATATGAGAAGCATGAAACTGTCTGAAAAATAGGAGGAGGAGGAAGCGATGTTCAAAAACATGAAGAGCCTGAAAACGTGTGAAAAATATGAAGAGCTTCAAAAGGTGTGAAATACATGAGGAGCATTAAACGGTCTGAAAAATAGGAGGAGCATGAAGCGGTGTTCAACAACAGGAAGAGCCTGAAAAGTTGTGAAAAATGTGAAGAGCTTCAAAAGGTGTCAAAAATGAGATGAGCATCAAACGGTCTGAAAAATAGGAGGAGAATGAAGTGGTGTTGAAAAAAAAGAAGAGACTGAAAAAGTGTGAAATATATGAAGAGCTTCAAAAGGTGTCAAAAATATGAGGAGAAGGAAAGGGTCTGAAAAATAGGAGGAGCATGAAGCTGTGTTGAGAAACATGAAGAACCTGAAAAGGTGTGAAAAATATGAAGAGCTTCTAAAGGTGTCAAAAATATGAGAAGAATGAAACGGTCTGAAAGATAGATGCGGCATGAAATGTTGTTGAAAAACATGAAGAGCCTGAAAAGGTGTGAAAAATATGAAGAGCTTCAAAAGGTGTGAAATACATGAGGAGCATGAAACGAGCTGAAAAATAGAAGCATGAAGTGGTGTGGAAAAACATGAAGAGCCTGAAAAGGTGTGAAAAATATGAAGAGCTTCAAAAGGAGTGAAATACATTAGGAGCATGAAACTCTCTGAAAAATAGGAGGAGCATGAAGCGGTGTTCAAAAACTGAAGAGCCTAAAAAGTTGTGAAAAATATGAAAAGCTTCAAAAGGTGTCAAAAATGAGATGAGCATGAAATGGTCTGAAAAATAGGACGAGCATGAAGCTGTGTTCAAAAATATGAAGAGCCTGAAAAGGTGTGAAAAATATGAAGAGCTTCAAAAGGTGTGAAATACATTAGGAGCATGAAACTCTCTGAAAAATAGGAGGAGCATGAAGCGGTGTTGAAAAACATGAAGAGCCTGAAAAGGTGTGAAAAATATGAAGAGCTTCAAAAGGTGTGAAAAATATGAGGAGCATGAAACGGTCTGAAAAATAGATGCGGCATGAAATGGTGTTGACAAACATGAAGAGCCTGAAAAGGTGTGAAAAATATGAAGAGCTTCAAAAGGTGTGAAATACATGAGGAGTATGAAATGGGCTGAAAAATAGAAGCATGAAGTCGTGTGGAAAAACATGAAGAGCCTGAAAAGGTGTGAAAAATAAGAAGAGCTTCAAAAGGAGTGAAATACATTAGGAGCATGAAACTCTCTGAAAAATAGGAGGAGCATGAAGCGGTGTTCAAAAACAGGAAGAGCCTGAAAAGGTGTGAAAAATAAGAAGAGCTTCAAAAGGAGTGAAATACATTAGGAGCATGAAACTCTCTGAAAAATAGGAGGAGCATGAAGCGGTGTTCAAAAACATGAAGAGCCTAAAAAGTTGTGAAAAATATGAAAAGCTTCAAAAGGTGTCAAAAATATGAGGAGCATGAAACGATCTGAAAAATAGGATGAGCAAGAAGCGGTGTTGAAAAAAATGAAGAGCCTGAAAACGTTTGAAAAATATGAAGAGCTTCAAAAGGTGTGGAAAATATGAAGAGCTTCAAAATGTGTCAAAAGTGAGACGAGCATGAAACGGTCTGAAAAATAGGAGGAGCATGAGGGGTGTTGAAAAACATGAAGAGCCTGAAAATGTGTGAAATATATGAAGAGCTTCAAAAGTTGTCAGAAATGATAGAAACATGAAACGGTATGAAAAGTAGGATGAGCAAGAAGGGGTGTTGAAAAACATGAAGAGCCTGAAAACGTGTGAAAAATACGAAGAGCTTCAAAAGATGTGGTAAAATATGACGAGCTTCAAAAAGTGTCAAAAATGAGATGAGCATGAAACGGTCTGAAAAATAGGAGGAGCATGAAGCGGTGTTGAAAAACATGAAGTACCTGAAAAGCTGTGAGAAATATGAAGAGCTTCAAATGGTGTCAAAAATATGAGGAGCATGAAACGGTCTGAAAAATAGGAGGAGCATGAAGCGGTGTTCAAAAACATGAAGAGCCTGAAAAGGTTTGAAATATATGAAGAGTTTCAAAAGGTGTCAAAAATATGAGGAGCATGAAACGGTCTGAAAAATAGGAGGAGCATGAAGCGGTGTTGAAAAACAGGAAGAGCCTGAAAAGTTGTGAAAAATATGAAGAGTTTCAAAAGGTGTCAAAAATAAGAGGAGCATGAAACGGTCTGAGAAATAGGAGGAGCATGAAGCGGTGTTCAAAAACATGAAAAGCCTGAAAATGTGTGAAATATATGAAGAGCTTCAAAAGGTGTCAAAAATGAGATGAGCATCAAACGGTCTGAAAAATAGGAGGAGAATGAGTGGTGTTGAAAAAAAGGAAGAGACTGAAAAGGTGTGAAATATATGAAGAGCTTCAAAAGGTGTCAAAAATATGAGGAGAAGGAAAGGGTCTGAAAAATAGGAGGAGCATGAAGCTGTGTTGAGAAACATGAAGAGCCTGAAAAGGTGTGAAAAATATGAAGAGCTTCTAAAGGTGTCAAAAATATGAGGAGCATGAAACGGTCTGAAAAATAGATGCGGCATGAAATGGTGTTGAAAAACATGAAGAGAGTGAAAAGGTGTGAAAAATATGAAGAGCTTCAAAAGGTGTGAAATACATGAGGAGCATGAAACGAGCTGAAAAATAGAAGCATGAAGTGGTGTGGAAAAACATGAAGAGCCTGAAAAGGTGTGAAAAATATGAAGAGCTTCAAAAGGAGTGAAATACATTAGGAGCATGAAACTCTCTGAAAATTAGGAGGAGCATGAAGCGGTGTTCAAAAACAGGAAGAGCCTGAAAAGGTGTGAAAAATATGAAGAGCTTCAAAAGGAGTGAAATACATTAGGAGCATGAAACTCTCTGAAAAATAGGAGGAGCATGAAGCGGTGTTCAAAAACATGAAGAGCCTAAAAAGTTGTGAAATATATGAAAAGCTTCAAAAGGTGTCAAAAATGAGATGAGCATGAAATGGTCTGAAAAATAGGACGAGCATGAAGCTGTGTTCAAAAATATGAAGAGCCTGAAAAGGTGTGAAAAATATGAAGAGCTTCAAAAGGTGTGAAATACATTAGGAGCATGAAACTCTCTGAAAAATAGGAGGAGCATGAAGCGGTGTTGAAAAACATGAAGAGCCTGAAAAGGTGTGAAAAATATGAAGAGCTTCAAAAGGTGTGAAAAATATGAGGAGCATGAAACGGTCTGAAAAATAGATGCGGCATGAAATGGTGTTGACAAACATGAAGAGCCTGAAAAGGTGTGAAAAATATGAAGAGCTTCAAAAGGTGTGAAATACATGAGGAGTATGAAATGGGCTGAAAAATAGAAGCATGAAGTCGTGTGGAAAAACATGAAGAGCCTGAAAAGGTGTGAAAAATAAGAAGAGCTTCAAAAGGAGTGAAGTACATTAGGTGCATGAAACTCTCTGAAAAATAGGAGGAGCATGAAGCGGTGTTCAAAAACAGGAAGAGCCTGAAAAGGTGTGAAAAATATGAAGAGATTCAAAAGGAGTGAAATACATTAGGAGCATGAAACTCTCTGAAAAATAGGAGGAGCATGAAGCGGTGTTCAAAAACATGAAGAGCCTAAAAAGTTGTGAAAAATATGAAAAGCTTCAAAAGGTGTCAAAAATGAGATGAGCATGAAACGGTCTGAAAAATAGGACGAGCATGAAGCTGTGTTCAAAAATACGAAGAGCCTGAAAAGGTGTGAAAAATATGAAGAGCTTCAAAAGGTGTCAAAAATATGAGGAGCATGAAACGGTCTGAAAAATAGAAGCAGCATGAAATGGTGTTGAAAAACATGAAGAGCCTGAAAAGGTGTGAAAAATATGAAGAGCTTCAAAAGGTGTCAAAAATATGAGGAGCATGAAACGGCCTGAAAAATAGAAGCAGCATGAAACGGTGTTGAAAAATATGATGAGCCTGAAAAGGTGTGAAAAATATGAAGAGCTTCAAATGGTGTCAAAAATATGAGGAGCATGAAACGGCCTGAAAAATAGAAGCAGCATGAAACGGTGTTGAAAAATATGATGAGCCTGAAAAGGTGTGAGAAATATGAATAGCTTCAAAAGGTGTCAAAAATGAGACGAGCATGAAACGGTCTGGAAAATAGGAGGAGAATGAAACGGTGTTGAAAAACATGGGGACCCTGGAAAGGTTTGAAAAATATGAAGAGCTTCAAAAGGTGTCAAAAATATGAGGAGCATGAAACGGTCAGAAAAATAGGAGGAGAATGAAACGGTGTTCAAAAACATGAAGAGCCTGAAAAGGTGTGAAAAATATGAAGAGCTTTAAAAGGTGTGAAATACATGAGTAGCATGAAACGGTCTGAAAAATAGGAGGAGCATGAAACCGCGTTCAAAAACATGAAGAGCCTGAAAAGGTGTGAAAAATATGAAGAGCTTCAAAAAGTGTCAAAAATATGAGGACCATGAAACGATCTGAAAAATAGGATGAGCAAGAAGCGGTGTTGAAAAAAATGAAGAGCCTGAAAACGTTTGAAAAATATGAAGAGCTTCAAAAGGTGTGGAAAATATGAAGAGCTTCAAAATGTGTCAAAAGTGAGATGAGCATGAAACGGTCTGAAAAATAGGAGGAGCATGAAGCGGTGTTGAAAAACATGAAGAACCTGAAAAGCTGTGAGTAATATGAAGAGCTTCAAATGGTGTCAAAAATATGAGGAGCATGAAACGGTCTGAAAAATAGGAGGAGCATGAAGCGGTGTTGAAAAACATGAAGTACCTGAAAAGCTGTGAGAAATATGAAGAGCTTCAAATGGTGTCAAAAATATGAGGAGCATGAAACGGTCTGAAAAATAGGAGGAGCATGAAGCGGTGTTCAAAAACATGAAGAGCCTGAAAAGGTTTGAAATATATGAAGAGTTTCAAAAGGTGTCAAAAATATGAGGAGCATGAAACGGTCTGAAAAATAGGAGTGTCATGAAACGGTGTTGAAAAACATGAAGACCCTGAAAAAGTGTGAAATATATGAAGAGTTTCAAAAGGTGTCAAAAATATGAGGAGCTTGAAACGGTCTGAAAAATAGGAGGAGCATGAAGCGGTGTGCAAAAACATGAAGAGCCTGAAAGATGTGAAAAATATGAAGAGCTTCAAAAGGTGTCAAAAATATGAGAAGCATGAAACTGTCTGAAAAATAGGAGGAGGAGGAAGCGATGTTCAAAAACATGAAGAGCCTGAAAACGTGTGAAAAATATGAAGAGCTTCAAAAGGTGTGAAATACATGAGGAGCATTAAACGGTCTGAAAAATAGGAGGAGCATGAAGCGGTGTTCAACAACAGGAAGAGCCTGAAAAGTTGTGAAAAATGTGAAGAGCTTCAAAAGGTGTCAAAAATGAGATGAGCATCAAACGGTCTGAAAAATAGGAGGAGAATGAAGTGTTGTTGAAAAAAAAGAAGAGACTGAAAAAGTGTGAAATATATGAAGAGCTTCAAAAGGTGTCAAAAATATGAGGAGAAGGAAAGGGTCTGAAAAATAGGAGGAGCATGAAGCTGTGTTGAGAAACATGAAGAACCTGAAAAGGTGTGAAAAATATGAAGAGCTTCTAAAGGTGTCAAAAATATGAGAAGAATGAAACGGTCTGAAAGATAGATGCGGCATGAAATGTTGTTGAAAAACATGAAGAGCCTGAAAAGGTGTGAAAAATATGAAGAGCTTCAAAAGGTGTGAAATACATGAGGAGCATGAAACGAGCTGAAAAATAGAAGCATGAAGTGGTGTGGAAAAACATGAAGAGCCTGAAAAGGTGTGAAAAATATGAAGAGCTTCAAAAGGAGTGAAATACATTAGGAGCATGAAACTCTCTGAAAAATAGGAGGAGCATGAAGCGGTGTTCAAAAACTGAAGAGCCTAAAAAGTTGTGAAAAATATGAAAAGCTTCAAAAGGTGTCAAAAATGAGATGAGCATGAAATGGTCTGAAAAATAGGACGAGCATGAAGCTGTGTTCAAAAATATGAAGAGCCTGAAAAGGTGTGAAAAATATGAAGAGCTTCAAAAGGTGTGAAATACATTAGGAGCATGAAACTCTCTGAAAAATAGGAGGAGCATGAAGCGGTGTTGAAAAACATGAAGAGCCTGAAAAGGTGTGAAAAATATGAAGAGCTTCAAAAGGTGTGAAAAATATGAGGAGCATGAAACGGTCTGAAAAATAGATGCGGCATGAAATGGTGTTGACAAACATGAAGAGCCTGAAAAGGTGTGAAAAATATGAAGAGCTTCAAAAGGTGTGAAATACATGAGGAGTATGAAATGGGCTGAAAAATAGAAGCATGAAGTCGTGTGGAAAAACATGAAGAGCCTGAAAAGGTGTGAAAAATAAGAAGAGCTTCAAAAGGAGTGAAATACATTAGGAGCATGAAACTCTCTGAAAAATAGGAGGAGCATGAAGCGGTGTTCAAAAACAGGAAGAGCCTGAAAAGGTGTGAAAAATAAGAAGAGCTTCAAAAGGAGTGAAATACATTAGGAGCATGAAACTCTCTGAAAAATAGGAGGAGCATGAAGCGGTGTTCAAAAACATGAAGAGCCTAAAAAGTTGTGAAAAATATGAAAAGCTTCAAAAGGTGTCAAAAATGAGATGAGCATGAAACGGTCTGAAAAATAGGACGAGCATGAAGCTGTGTTCAAAAATACGAAGAGCCTGAAAAGGTGTGAAAAATATGAAGAGCTTCAAAAGGTGTCAAAAATATGAGGAGCATGAAACGGTCTGAAAAATAGAAGCAGCATGAAATGGTGTTGAAAAACATGAAGAGCCTGAAAAGGTGTGAAAAATATGAAGAGCTTCAAAAGGTGTCAAAAATATGAGGAGCATGAAACGGCCTGAAAAATAGAAGCAGCATGAAACGGTGTTGAAAAATATGATGAGCCTGAAAAGGTGTGAGAAATATGAAGAGCTTCAAAAGGTGTCAAAAATGAGACGAGCATGAAACGGTCTGGAAAATAGGACGAGCATGAAGCGGTGTTGAAAAACATGGGGACCCTGAAAAGGTTTGAAAAATATGAAGAGCTTCAAAAGGTGTCAAAAATATGAGGAGCATGAAACGGTCTGAAAAATAGGAGGAGAATGAAACGGTGTTCAAAAACATGAAGAGCCTGAAAAGGTGTGAAAAATATGAAGAGCTTTAAAAGGTGTGAAATACATGAGGAGCATGAAACGGTCTGAAAAATAGGAGGAGCATGAAACCGCGTTCAAAAACATGAAGAGCCTGAAAAGTTGTGAAAAATATGAAGAGCTTCAAACGGTTGGAAATACATGAGGAGCAAGAAACGGTGTTGAAAAACATGAAGAGCCTGAAAAGGTGGGTAAAATATGAAGAGCTTCAAAAGGTGTGAAAAATATGAGGAGCATGAAGCGGTCTGAAAAATAGGAGGAGCATTAAACGGTGTTCAAAAACATGAAGAGCCTGAAATGGTGTGAAAAATGAAGAGCTTCAAAAGGTGTCAAAAATAGGAGGAGCATGAAACAGTTTGAAAAATAGGAGGAGCATGAAGCGGTGTAAAAAACATGAAGACCCTGAAAACGTGTGAAAAATATGAAGAGCTTCAAAAGGTTTCAAAAATATGAGGAGCATGAAACGGTCTGAAAAATAGGAGGAACATGAAGCGGAGTTCAAAAATATGAAGAGCCTCAAAAGGGGTGAAAAATATGAATAGCTTCAAAAGGTGTCAAAAATATGAGGAGCATGAAACGGTCTGAAAAATAGGAGGAGCATGAAACGGTGTTCAAAAACATGAAGAGCCTGAAAAGGTGTGAAAAATATGAAGAGCTTCAAAAGGTGTCAAAAATAGGAGGAGCATGAAAAGGTCTGAAAAATAGGAGAAGCATGAAGCGGTGTAAAAAACATGAAGAGCCTGAAAAGGTGTGAAAGATATGAAGACCTTCAAAAGGTGTCAAAAATATGAGGAGCATGAAACGGTCTGAAAACTAGGAGCAGCATGAAGCGGTGTAATAAACATGAAGAGCCTGAAAAGGTGTGAAAAATATGAAGAGCTTCAAAAGGTGTGAAAAAAATGAAGAGCTTCAAAATGTGTCAAAAATATGAGGAGCATGAAAAGATCTGAAAAATAGGATGAGCAAGAAGCGGTGTTGAAAAAAATGAAGAGCCTGAAAACGTTTGAAAAATATGAAGAGCTTCAAAAGGTGTGGAAAATATGAAGAGCTTCAAAATGTGTCAAAAGTGAGATGAGCATGAAACGGTCTGAAAAATAGGAGGAGCATGAGGGGTGTTGAAAAACATGAAGAGCCTGAAAATGTGTGAAATATATGAAGAGCTTCAAAAGTTGTCAGAAATGATAGAAACATGAAACGGTATGAAAAATAGGATGAGCAAGAAGGGGTGTTGAAAAACATGAAGAGCCTGAAAACGTGTGAAAAATACGAAGAGCTTCATAAGATGTGGTAAAATATGACGAGCTTCAAAAGGTGTCAAAAATGAGATGAGCATGAAACGGTCTGAAAAATAGGAGGAGCATGAAGCGGTGTTGAAAAACATGAAGTACCTGAAAAGCTGTGAGAAATATGAAGAGCTTCAAATGGTGTCAAAAATATGAGGAGCATGAAACGGTCTGAAAAATAGGAGGAGCATGAAGCGGTGTTCAAAAACATGAAGAGCCTGAAAAGGTTTGAAATATATGAAGAGTTTCAAAAGGTGTCAAAAATATGAGGAGCATGAAACGGTCTGAAATATAGCAGTGTCATGAAACGGTGTTGAAAAACATGAAGACCCTGAAAAAGTGTGAAATATATGAAGAGTTTCAAAAGGTGTCAAAAATATGAGGAGCTTGAAACGGTCTGAAAAATAGGAGGAGCATGAAGCGGTGTGCAAAAACATGAAGAGCCTGAAAGATGTGAAAAATATGAAGAGCTTCAAAAGGTGTCAAAAATATGAGAAGCATGAAACTGTCTGAAAAATAGGAGGAGCAGGAAGCGATGTTCAAAAACATGAAGAGCCTGAAAACGTGTGAAAAATATGAAGAGCTTCAAAAGGTGTGAAATACATGAGGAGCATTAAACGGTCTGAAAAATAGGAGGAGCATGAAGCGGTGTTCAAAAACAGGAAGAGCCTGAAAAGTTGTGAAAAATATGAAGAGTTTCAAAAGGTGTCAAAAATAAGAGGAGCATGAAACGGGCTGAGAAATAGGAGGAGCATGAAGCAGTGTTCAAAAACATGAAAAGCCTGAAAATGTGTGAAATATATGAAGAGCTTCAAAAGGTGTCAAAAATGACATGAGCATCAAACGGTCTGAAAAATAGGAGGAGCATGAAGTGGTGTTGAAAAAAAAGAAGAGACAGAAAAGGTGTGAAATATATGAAGAGCTTCAAAAGGTGTCAAAAATATGAGGAGAAGGAAAGGGTCTGAAAAATAGGAGGAGCATGAAGCTGTGTTGAGAAACATGAAGAGCCTGAAAAGGTGTGAAAAATATGAAGAGCTTCTAAAGGTGTCAAAAATATGAGGAGCATGAAACGGTCTGAAAAATAGATGTGGCATGAAATGGTGTGGAAAAACATGAAGAGAGTGAAAAGGTGTGAAAAATATGAAGAGCTTCAAAAGGTGTGAAATACATGAGGAGCATGAAACGAGCTGAAAAATAGAAGCATGAAGTGGTGTGGAAAAACATGAAGAGCCTGAAAAGGTGTGAAAAATATGAAGAGCTTCAAAAGGAGTGAAATACATTAGGAGCATGAAACTCTCTGAAAAATAGGAGGAGCATGAATAGGTGTTCAAAAACATGAAGAGCCTGAAAAGGTGTGAAAAATATGAAGAGCTTCAAAAGGTGTTAAAAATATGAGGAGCATGAAACAGTCTGAAAAATAGGAGGAGCATGAAGCTGTGTTCAAAAATATGAAGAGCCTGAAAAGGTGTGAAAAATAAGAAGAGCTTCAAAAGGTGTGAAATACATTAGGAGCATGAAACTCTCTGAAAAATAGGAGGAGCATGAAGCGGTGTTGAAAAACATGAAGAGCCTGAAAAGGTGTGAAAAATATGAAGAGCTTCAAAAGGTGTGAAAAATATGAGGAGCATGAAACGGTCTGAAAAATAGATGCGGCATGAAATGGTGTTGACAAACATGAAGAGCCTGAAAAGGTGTGAAAAATATGAAGAGCTTCAAAAGGTGTGAAATACATGAGGAGTATGAAATGGGCTGAAAAATAGAAGCATGAAGTCATGTGGAAAAACATGAAGAGCCTGAAAAGGTGTGAAAAATAAGAAGAGCTTCAAAAGGAGTGAAATACATTAGGAGCATGAAACTCTCTGAAAAATAGGAGGAGCATGAAGCGGTGTTCAAAAACATGAAGAGCCTAAAAAGTTGTGAAAAATATGAAAAGCTTCAAAAGGTGTCAAAAATGAGATGAGCATGAAACGGTCTGAAAAATAGGACGAGCATGAAGCTGTGTTCAAAAATACGAAGAGCCTGAAAAGGTGTGAAAAATATGAAGAGCTTCAAAAGGTGTCAAAAATATGAGGAGCATGAAACGGTCTGAAAAATAGAAGCAGCATGAAATGGTGTTGAAAAACATGAAGAGCCTGAAAAGGTGTGAAAAATATGAAGAGCTTCAAAAGGTGTCAAAAATATGAGGAGCATGAAACGGCCTGAAAAATAGAAGCAGCATGAAACGGTGTTGAAAAATATGATGAGCCTGAAAAGGTGTGAAAAATATGAAGAGCTTCAAATGGTGTCAAAAATATGAGAAGCATGAAACGGTCTGACAGATAGGAGGAGCATGAAACGGTGATCAGAAACATGAAGAGCCTGAAAAGTTGTGAAAAATATGAAGAGCTTCAAAAGGTGTGAAAAATATGAAGAGCTTCAAAAGGTGTCAAAAATTAGATGACCATGAAACGGTCTGAAAAATAGGAGGAACATGAAGTGGTGTTGAAAATAATGAAGAGCCTGAAAAGTTGTTAAAAATATGAAGAGCTTCTAATGGTGTCAAAAATATGAGGAGCATGAAACGGTCTGAAAAATAGGAGGAGCATGAAGCCGTGTTAAAAAACCTGAAGAGCCTGAAAAGGTGTGAAAAATATGAAGAGCTTCAAAACGTGTCAAAAATATGAGGAGCATGAAACGGTCTGAAAAATAGGAGGAGCAAGAAGCGGTGTTGAAAAACATGAAGAGCCTGAAAACGTGTGAAAAACATGAAGAGCCTGAAAAGGTGGGTAAAATATGAAGAGCTTCAAAAGGTGTGAAAAATATGAGGAGCATGAAGCGGTCTGAAAAATAGGAGGAGCATTAAACGGTGTTCAAAAACATGAAGAGCCTGAAATGGTGTGAAAAATGAAGAGCTTCAAAAGGTGTCAAAAATAGGAGGAGCATGAAACAGTTTGAAAAATAGGAGGAGCATGAAGCGGTGTAAAAAACATGAAGACCCTGAAAACGTGTGAAAAATATGAAGAGCTTCAAAAGGTTTCAAAAATATGAGGAGCATGAAACGGTCTGAAAAATAGGAGGAACATGAAGCGGAGTTCAAAAATATGAAGAGCCTCAAAAGGGGTGAAAAATATGAATAGCTTCAAAAGGTGTCAAAAATATGAGGAGCATGAAACGGTCTGAAAAATAGGAGGAGCATGAAACGGTGTTCAAAAACATGAAGAGCCTGAAAAGGTGTGAAAAATATGAAGAGCTTCAAAAGGTGTCAAAAATAGGAGGAGCATGAAAAGGTCTGAAAAATAGGAGAAGCATGAAGCGGTGTAAAAAACATGAAGAGCCTGAAAAGGTGTGAAAGATATGAAGACCTTCAAAAGGTGTCAAAAATATGAGGAGCATGAAACGGTCTGAAAACTAGGAGCAGCATGAAGCGGTGTAATAAATATGAAGAGCCTGAAAAGGTGTGAAAAATATGAAGAGCTTCAAAAGGTGTGAAAAAAATGAAGAGCTTCAAAATGTGTCAAAAATATGAGGAGCATGAAAAGATCTGAAAAATAGGATGAGCAAGAAGCGGTGTTGAAAAAAATGAAGAGCCTGAAAACGTTTGAAAAATATGAAGAGCTTCAAAAGGTGTGGAAAATATGAAGAGCTTCAAAATGTGTCAAAAGTGAGATGAGCATGAAACGGTCTGAAAAATAGGAGGAGCATGAGGGGTGTTGAAAAACATGAAGAGCCTGAAAATGTGTGAAATATATGAAGAGCTTCAAAAGTTGTCAGAAATGATAGAAACATGAAACGGTATGAAAAATAGGATGAGCAAGAAGGGGTGTTGAAAAACATGAAGAGCCTGAAAACGTGTGAAAAATACGAAGAGCTTCATAAGATGTGGTAAAATATGACGAGCTTCAAAAGGTGTCAAAAATGAGATGAGCATGAAACGTTCTGAAAAATAGGAGGAGCATGAAGCGGTGTTGAAAAACATGAAGTACCTGAAAAGCTGTGAGAAATATGAAGAGCTTCAAATGGTGTCAAAAATATGAGGAGCATGAAACGGTCTGAAAAATAGGAGGAGCATGAAGCGGTGTTCAAAAACATGAAGAGCCTGAAAAGGTTTGAAATATATGAAGAGTTTCAAAAGGTGTCAAAAATATGAGGAGCATGAAACGGTCTGAAATATAGCAGTGTCATGAAACGGTGTTGAAAAACATGAAGACCCTGAAAAAGTGTGAAATATATGAAGAGTTTCAAAAGGTGTCAAAAATATGAGGAGCTTGAAACGGTCTGAAAAATAGGAGGAGCATGAAGCGGTGTGCAAAAACATGAAGAGCCTGAAAGATGTGAAAAATATGAAGAGCTTCAAAAGGTGTCAAAAATATGAGAAGCATGAAACTGTCTGAAAAATAGGAGGAGCAGGAAGCGATGTTCAAAAACATGAAGAGCCTGAAAACGTGTGAAAAATATGAAGAGCTTCAAAAGGTGTGAAATACATGAGGAGCATTAAACGGTCTGAAAAATAGGAGGAGCATGAAGCGGTGTTCAAAAACAGGAAGAGCCTGAAAAGTTGTGAAAAATATGAAGAGTTTCAAAAGGTGTCAAAAATAAGAGGAGCATGAAACGGGCTGAGAAATAGGAGGAGCATGAAGCAGTGTTCAAAAACATGAAAAGCCTGAAAATGTGTGAAATATATGAAGAGCTTCAAAAGGTGTCAAAAATGAGATGAGCATCAAACGGTCTGAAAAATAGGAGGAGCATGAAGTGGTGTTGAAAAAAAAGAAGAGACAGAAAAGGTGTGAAATATATGAAGAGCTTCAAAAGGTGTCAAAAATATGAGGAGAAGGAAAGGGTCTGAAAAATAGGAGGAGCATGAAGCTGTGTTGAGAAACATGAAGAGCCTGAAAAGGTGTGAAAAATATGAAGAGCTTCTAAAGGTGTCAAAAATATGAGGAGCATGAAACGGTCTGAAAAATAGATGTGGCATGAAATGGTGTGGAAAAACATGAAGAGAGTGAAAAGGTGTGAAAAATATGAAGAGCTTCAAAAGGTGTGAAATACATGAGGAGCATGAAACGAGCTGAAAAATAGAAGCATGAAGTGGTGTGGAAAAACATGAAGAGCCTGAAAAGGTGTGAAAAATATGAAGAGCTTCAAAAGGAGTGAAATACATTAGGAGCATGAAACTCTCTGAAAAATAGGAGGAGCATGAATAGGTGTTCAAAAACATGAAGAGCCTGAAAAGGTGTGAAAAATATGAAGAGCTTCAAAAGGTGTTAAAAATATGAGGAGCATGAAACAGTCTGAAAAATAGGAGGAGCATGAAGCTGTGTTCAAAAATATGAAGAGCCTGAAAAGGTGTGAAAAATAAGAAGAGCTTCAAAAGGTGTGAAATACATTAGGAGCATGAAACTCTCTGAAAAATAGGAGGAGCATGAAGCGGTGTTGAAAAACATGAAGAGCCTGAAAAGGTGTGAAAAATATGAAGAGCTTCAAAAGGTGTGAAAAATATGAGGAGCATGAAACGGTCTGAAAAATAGATGCGGCATGAAATGGTGTTGACAAACATGAAGAGCCTGAAAAGGTGTGAAAAATATGAAGAGCTTCAAAAGGTGTGAAATACATGAGGAGTATGAAATGGGCTGAAAAATAGAAGCATGAAGTCATGTGGAAAAACATGAAGAGCCTGAAAAGGTGTGAAAAATAAGAAGAGCTTCAAAAGGAGTGAAATACATTAGGAGCATGAAACTCTCTGAAAAATAGGAGGAGCATGAAGCGGTGTTCAAAAACATGAAGAGCCTAAAAAGTTGTGAAAAATATGAAAAGCTTCAAAAGGTGTCAAAAATGAGATGAGCATGAAACGGTCTGAAAAATAGGACGAGCATGAAGCTGTGTTCAAAAATACGAAGAGCCTGAAAAGGTGTGAAAAATATGAAGAGCTTCAAAAGGTGTCAAAAATATGAGGAGCATGAAACGGTCTGAAAAATAGAAGCAGCATGAAATGGTGTTGAAAAACATGAAGAGCCTGAAAAGGTGTGAAAAATATGAAGAGCTTCAAAAGGTGTCAAAAATATGAGGAGCATGAAACGGCCTGAAAAATAGAAGCAGCATGAAACGGTGTTGAAAAATATGATGAGCCTGAAAAGGTGTGAAAAATATGAAGAGCTTCAAATGGTGTCAAAAATATGAGAAGCATGAAACGGTCTGACAGATAGGAGGAGCATGAAACGGTGATCAGAAACATGAAGAGCCTGAAAAGTTGTGAAAAATATGAAGAGCTTCAAAAGGTGTGAAAAATATGAAGAGCTTCAAAAGGTGTCAAAAATTAGATGAGCATGAAACGGTCTGAAAAATAGGAGGAACATGAAGTGGTGTTGAAAATAATGAAGAGCCTGAAAAGTTGTTAAAAATATGAAGAGCTTCTAATGGTGTCAAAAATATGAGGAGCATGAAACGGTCTGAAAAATAGGAGGAGCATGAAGCCGTGTTAAAAAACCTGAAGAGCCTGAAAAGGTGTGAAAAATATGAAGAGCTTCAAAACGTGTCAAAAATATGAGGAGCATGAAACGGTCTGAAAAATAGGAGGAGCAAGAAGCGGTGTTGAAAAACATGAAGAGCCTGAAAACGTGTGAAAAATATGAAGAGCTTCAAAAGATGTGAAAAATATGAAGAGTTTCAAAAGGTGTCAAAAATGAGATGAGCATGAAACGGTCTGAAATATAGGAGGATATGAAGCGGTGTTGAAAAACATGAAGAACCTGAAAAGGTGTGAGAAATATGAAGAGCTTTCACAGGTGTCAAAAATATAAGGAGCATGAAACGGTCTGAAAAAGAGGAGGAGCATGAAGCGGTGTTGAAAAACATGAAGAGCCTGAAAAGGTGTGAAAAATATGAAGAGCTTCAAAAGATGTGAAAAATATGAAGAGCTTCAAAAGGTGTCAAAATGACATGAGCATGAAACGGTCTGAAAAATAGGAGGAGCATGAAGTGGTGTTGAAAAACATGAGGAGCCGGAAAAGGTGTGAAATATATGAAGAGCTTCAAAAGGTGTCAAAAATATGAGGAGAATGAAACGGTCTGCAAAATAGGAGGAGCATGAAATGGTGTTCAAAAACATGAAGATCCTGAAAAGGTGTGAAAAATATGAAAAGTTCAAAAGGTGTCAAAAATATGAGGAGCATGAATAGGTCTGAAAAATAGGAGGAGCATGAAGCGGTATTCAAAAACATGAAGAGCCTGAAAAGGTGTTAAAAATATGAAGAGCTTCTCAAGGTGTCAAAAATATGAGGAGCATGAAACGGTCTGAAAAACAGGAGTAGCATGAAGTGGTGTTGAATAACATCAAGAGCCTGAAAAGGTGTGAAAAATATGAAGAGCTTCATAAGGTGTGAAATTCATGAGGAGCATGAAACGATCTGAAAAATATGAGAAGCATGAAGTGGTGTGGAAAAACATGAAGAGCCTGAAAAGGTGTGAAAAATATGAAGAGCTTCAAATGGTGTCAAAAATATGAGAAGAATGAAACGGTCTGAAAGATAGATGCGGCATGAAATGGTGTTGAAAAACATGAAGAGCCTGAAAAGGTGTGAAAAATATGAAGAGGTTCAAAAGGTGTGAAATACATGAGGACCATGAATTGGGCTGAAAAATAGAAGCATGAAGTGGTGTGGAAATACATGAAGAGCCTGAAAAGGTGTGAAAAATATGAAGAGCTTCAAAAGGAGTGAAATATATTAGGAGCATGAAACTCTCTGAAAAATAGAAAGAGCATGAAGCGGTGTTCAAAAACATGAAGAGCCTAAAAAGTTGTGAAAAATATGAAAAGCTTCAAAAGGTGTCAAAAATGAGATGAGCATGAAACGGTCTGCAAAATAGGAGGAGCATGAAATGGTGTTCAAAAACATGAAGATCCTGAAAAGGTGTGAAAAATATGAAAAGTTCAAAAGGTGTCAAAAATATGAGGAGCATGCATAGGTCTGAAAAATAGGAGGAGCATGAAGCGGTATTCAAAAACATGAAGAGCCTGAAAAGGTGTGAAAAATATGAATAGCTTCAAAAGGTGTCAAAAATATGAAGAGCATGAAACGGTCTGAAATTATGGAGGATCATGATCGGTGTTCAAAAACATGAAGAGCCTGAAAACGTGTGAAAAATATGAAGAGCTTCAAAAGGTGTGAAATACATGAGGAGCATTAAACGGTCTGAAAAATAGGAGGAGCATGAAGCGGTGTTCAAAAACAGGAAGAGCCTGAAAAGTTGTGAAAAATATGAAGAGTTTCAAAAGGTGTCAAAAATAAGAGGAGCATGAAACGGGCTGAGAAATAGGAGGAGCATGAAGCAGTGTTCAAAAACATGAAAAGCCTGAAAATGTGTGAAATATATGAAGAGCTTCAAAAGGTGTCAAAAATGAGATGAGCATCAAACGGTCTGAAAAATAGGAGGAGCATGAAGTGGTGTTGAAAAAAAAGAAGAGACTGAAAAGGTGTGAAATATATGAAGAGCTTCAAAAGGTGTCAAAAATATGAGGAGAAGGAAAGGGTCTGAAAAATAGGAGGAGCATGAAGCTGTGTTGAGAAACATGAAGAGCCTGAAAAGGTGTGAAAAATATGAAGAGCTTCTAAAGGTGTCAAAAATATGAGGAGCATGAAACGGTCTGAAAAATAGATGTGGCATGAAATGGTGTGGAAAAACATGAAGAGAGTGAAAAGGTGTGAAAAATATGAAGAGCTTCAAAAGGTGTGAAATACATGAGGAGCATGAAACGAGCTGAAAAATAGAAGCATGAAGTGGTGTGGAAAAACATGAAGAGCCTGAAAAGGTGTGAAAAATATGAAGAGCTTCAAAAGGAGTGAAATACATTAGGAGCATGAAACTCTCTGAAAAATAGGAGGAGCATGAAGCGGTGTTCAAAAACATGAAGAGCCTGAAAAGGTGTGAAAAATATGAAGAGCTTCAAAAGGTGTTAAAAATATGAGGAGCATGAAACAGTCTGAAAAATAGGAGGAGTATGAAGCTGTGTTCAAAAATATGAAGAGCCTGAAAAGGTGTGAAAAATATGAAGAGCTTCAAAAGGTGTGAAATACATTAGGAGCATGAAACTCTCTGAAAAATAGGAGGAGCATGAAGCGGTGTTGAAAAACATGAAGAGCCTGAAAATGTGTGAAAAATATGAAGAGCTTCAAAAGGTGTGAAAAATATGAGGAGCATGAAACGGTCTGAAAAATAGATGCGGCATGAAATGGTGTTGACAAACATGAAGAGCCTGAAAAGGTGTGAAAAATATGAAGAGCTTCAAAAGGTGTGAAATACATGAGGAGTATGAAATGGGCTGAAAAATAGAAGCATGAAGTCATGTGGAAAAACATGAAGAGCCTGAAAAGGTGTGAAAAATAAGAAGAGCTTCAAAAGGAGTGAAATACATTAGGAGCATGAAACTCTCTGAAAAATAGGAGGAGCATGAAGCGGTGTTCAAAAACATGAAGAGCCTAAAAAGTTGTGAAAAATATGAAAAGCTTCAAAAGGTGTCAAAAATGAGATGAGCATGAAACGGTCTAAAAATAGGACGAGCATGAAGCTGTGTTCAAAAATACGAAGAGCCTGAAAAGGTGTGAAAAATATGAAGAGCTTCAAAAGGTGTCAAAAATATGAGGAGCATGAAACGGTCTGAAAAATAGAAGCAGCATGAAATGGTGTTGAAAAACATGAAGAGCCTGAAAAGGTGTGAAAAATATGAGGAGCTTCAAAAGGTGTCAAAAATATGAGGAGTATGAAACGGCCTGAAAAATAGAAGCAGCATGAAACGGTGTTGAAAAATATGATGAGCCTGAAAAGGTGTGAAAAATATGAAGAGCTTCAAATGGTGTCAAAAATATGAGAAGCATGAAACGGTCTGAAAGATAGGAGGAGCATGAAACGGTGATCAGAAACATGAAGAGCCTGAAAAGTTGTGAAAAATATGAAGAGCTTCAAAAGGTGTGAAAAATATGAAGAGCTTCAAAAGGTGTCAAAAATTAGATGAGCATGAAACGGTCTGAAAAATAGGAGGAACATGAAGTGGTGTTGAAAATAATGAAGAGCCTGAAAAGTTGTTAAAAATATGAAGAGCTTCTAATGGTGTCAAAAATATGAGGAGCATGAAACGGTCTGACAAATAGGAGGAGCATGAAGCCGTTTTAAAAAACCTGAAGAGCCTGAAAAGGTGTGAAAAATATGAAGAGCTTCAAAACGTGTCAAAAATATGAGGAGCATGAAACGGTCTGAAAAATAGGAGGAGCAAGAAGCGGTGTTGAAAAACATGAAGAGCCTGAAAACTTGTGAAAAATATGAAGAGCTTCAAAAGATGTGAAAAATATGAAGAGTTTCAAAAGGTGTCAAAAATGAGATGAGCATGAAACGGTCTGAAATATAGGAGGATATGAAGCGGTGTTGAAAAACATGAAGAACCTGAAAAGGTGTGAGAAATATGAAGAGCTTTCACAGGTGTCAAAAATATAAGGAGCATGAAACGGTCTGAAAAAGAGGAGGAGCATGAAGCGTTGTTGAAAAACATGAAGGGCCTGAAAAGGTGTGAAAAATATGAAGAGCTTCAAAAGATGTCAAAAATATGAAGAGCTTCAAAAGGTGTCAAAATGACATGAGCATGAAACGGTCTGAAAAATAGGAGGAGCATGAAGTGGTGTTGAAAAACATGAGGAGCCGGAAAAGGTGTGAAATATATGAAGAGCTTCAAAAGGTGTCAAAAATATGAGGAGAATGAAACGGTCTGCAAAATAGGAGGAGCATGAAATGGTGTTCAAAAACATGAAGATCCTGAAAAGGTGTGAAAAATATGAAAAGTTCAAAAGGTGTCAAAAATATGAGGAGCATGAATAGGTCTGAAAAATAGGAGGAGCATGAAGCGGTATTCAAAAACATGAAGAGCCTGAAAAGGTGTTAAAAATATGAAGAGCTTCTCAAGGTATCAAAAATATGAGGAGCATGAAACGGTCTGAAAAACAGGAGTAGCATGAAGTGGTGTTGAATAACATCAAGAGCCTGAAAAGGTGTGAAAAATATGAAGAGCTTCATAAGGTGTGAAATTCATGAGGAGCATGAAACGATCTGAAAAATATGAGAAGCATGAAGTGGTGTGGAAAAACATGAAGAGCCTGAAAAGGTGTGAAAAATATGAAGAGCTTCAAATGGTGTCAAAAATATGAGAAGAATGAAACGGTCTGAAAGATAGATGCGGCATGAAATGGTGTTGAAAAACATGAAGAGCCTGAAAAGGTGTGAAAAATAAGAAGAGCTTCAAAAGGAGTGAAATACATTAGGAGCATGAAACTCTCTGAAAAATAGGAGGAGCATGAAGCGGTGTTCAAAAACAGGAAGAGCCTGAAAAGGTGTGAAAAATAAGAAGAGCTTCAAAAGGAGTGAAATATATTAGGAGCATGAAACTCTCTGAAAAATAGGAGGAGCATGAAGCGGTGTTCAAAAACATGAAGAGCCTAAAAAGTTGTGAAAAATATGAAAAGTTTGAAAAGGTGTCAAAAATGAGATGAGCATGAAACGGTCTGAAAAATTGGAGGAGCATGAAGTGGTGTTGAAAAACATGAAGAGCCTGAAAAGTTGTGAAAAATATGAAAAGTTTGAAAAGGTGTCAAAAATGAGATGAGCATGAAACGTTCTGAAAAATTGGAGGAGCATGAAGTGGTGTTGAAAAACATGAAGAGCCTGAAAAGTTGTGAAAAATATGAAGAGATTCTAAAGGTTTTAAAAATGAGATGAGCATGAAACGGTCTTAAAAATAGGAGGAGCATGAAGTGGTGGTGCAAAACATGAAGAGCCTGAAAATGCATGAAAAATATGAAGAGGTTCAAAAGGTGTGAAATACATGAGGTGCATGAAACTCTCTGAAAAATAGGAGGAGCATGAAGCGGTGTTCAAAAACATGAAGAGCCTGAAATGTTGTGAAAATTTGAAAAGCTTCAAAAGGTGTCAAAAATGAGATGAGCATGAAACTGTCTGAAAAATAGGAGGACCATGAAGTTGTGTTGAAAAACATGAAGAGCCTGAAAAGGAGTGAAAAATATGAAGAGCTTCAATAAGTGTCAAAAATATGAGGAGCATGAAACGGTCTGAAAAATAGGAGGAGCATGAAACGGTGATCAAAAACATGAAGAGTCTGAAAAGCTGTGAAAAATATGAAGAGCTTCAAAAGGTGTCAAAAATATGAGGAGCATGAAAGGTCTGAAAAATAGGACGAGCATGAAGTGGTGCTAAAACACATGAAGAGCCTGAAAAGTTGTGAAATAATGAAGAGCTTCTAAAGGTGTCAAAAATATGAGGACGATGAAACGGTCTGAAAAATAGGAGGAGCATGAAGTGTTGTTGAAAAACCTGAAGAGCCTGAAAAGGTGTGAAAAATATGAAGAGCTTCAAAATGTGTCAAAAATATGAGGAGCATGAAACGGTCTGGAAAATAGGAGGAGCATGAAGCGGTGTTCAAAAACATGAAGAGTCTGAAAACGTGTGAAAAATATGAAGAGCTTCAAAAGGTGTCAAAACTATTAGGGGCATGAAGCGGTCTGAAAAATACAAGGAGCATGAAGTGGTGTTGAAAAACATGAAGAGCCTGAAAAGGTGTGAAAATTATGAAGAGCTTCAAAAGGTGTCAAAAATATGAGGAGCATGAAACGGTCTGAAAAATAGGAGAAGCGTGAAGCTGTGTTCAAAAACATGAAGAGCCTGAAAAGGTGTGTAAAACATGAAGAGCTTCAAAAGGTGTGAAAAATATGAGGAGCATGAAAACGTCTGAAAAAGAGAAGAAGCATGAAATGGTGTTGAAAAACATGAAGAGCCTGAAAAGGTGTGAAATATATGAAGAGCTTCAAAAATGTGAAAAATATGAAGAGCTTCAAAAGGTGTGAAATATATGAAGAGTTTCAAAGGGTGTTAAAAATTAGAAGAGCATGAAACGGTCTGAAAAATAGGAGGAGCATGAAGTGGTGTTGAAAAACATGAAGAGCCTGAAAAGGTGTGAAAAATATAAAGAGCTTCAAAAGGTGTGAATTACATGAGGAGCATGAAAAAGCCTGAAAAAAAGGAGGAGCATAAGGCGGTGTTGAAAAACATGAAGAGCCTGAAAAGGTGTGAAAAATATGAAGAGCTTCAAAAGGTGTCAAAAATACGAGGAGCATGAAACGGTCTGAAAAATAGGAGGAGCATGAAGCGTTGTTCAAAAACGTGAAGAGCCTGAAAAGGTGTGAAAAATATGAAGAGCTTCAAAACGTGTCAAAAATATGAGGAGCATGAAACGGTCGGAAAAATAGAAGCAGCATGAAGCGGTGTTCAAAAACATGAAGAGCCTGAAAAGGTGTGAAAAATATGAAGAGCTTCAAAAGGTGTCAAAAATATGAGGAGCAAGAAATGGTCTGAAAAATAGAAGGAGCATGAAACGGTCTTCAAAAACATGAAGAGCCTGAAAAGGTGTGAAAAATATGAAGAGCTTCAAAAGGTGTCAAAAATGTGAGGAGCATGAAACGGTCTGAAAAATAGGAGGAGCATGAAGCGGTGTTCAAAAACATGAAGAGCCTGAAATGGTGTGAAAAATATGAAGAGATTCAAAACGTGTCAAAAATATGAGGAGCATGAAACGGTCTGAAAAAAGGAAGAGCAAGAAAGGGTGTTGAAAAACATGAAGAGACTGAAAACGTGTGAAAAATATGAAGAGCTTCAAAAGGTGTAAAAAATGAGATGAGCATGAAGTGGTTGAAAAATACGAGGAGCATGAAGGTGTGTTGAAAATCATGAAAAGCCTGAAAAGGCATGAAAAATATGAAGAGCTTCAAAAGATGTGAAAAATATGAAGAGCATCAAAAGATGTCAAAATGAGATGAGCATGAAACGGTCTGAAAAATAGGAGGAGCATGAAGTGGTGTTGAAAAAAATGAAAAGCCTGAAATGGTGTGAAATATATGAAGATCTTCAAAATGTGTTAAAAAATATGAGGAGAAAGAAACGGTCTGCAAAATAGGAGGAGCATGAAATGGTGTTCAAAAAAACGAAGAGCATGAAAAGCTGTGAGAAATATGTAGTGCTTCAAAAGGTGTGAATAATATGAGGAGCATGAAATGGTCTGAAAAATAGGAGGAGCATGAAGCGGTGTTCAAAAACATGACGAGCCTGAAAAGGTGTGAAAAATATGAAGAGCTTCAAAAGGTGTGAAATAAATGAGGAGCATGAAACGGTCTGAAATATAGGAGGAGCATGAAGCGGTATTCAAAAACATGAAGAGCCTGAAAATGTGTTAAAAATATGAAGAGCTTCTAAAGGTGTCAAAAATATGAGGAGCATGAAACGGTCTGAAAAACAGGAGTAGCATGAAGTGGTGTTGAATAACATCAAGAGCCTGAAAAGGTGTGAAAAATATGAAGAGCTTCAAAAGGTGTGAAATACATGAGGACCATGAAACGGGCTGAAAAATAGAAGCATGAAGTGGTGTGGAAATACATGAAGAGCCTGAAAAGGTGTGAAAAATATGAAGAGCTTCAAAAGGTGTTAAAAATATGAAGAGCATGAAACGGTCTGAAAATTTGGAGGATCATGAGCGGTGTTCAAAAACATGAAGAGCCTGAAAAGGTGTCAAAAATATGAAGAGCTTCAAATGGTGTCAAAAATATGAGAAGAATGAAACAGTCTGAAAGATAGATGTGGCATGAAATGGTGTTGAAAAACATGAAGAGCCTGAAAAGATGTGAAAAATATGAAGAGCTTCAAAAGGTGTGAAATACATGAGGACCATGAAACGGGCTGAAAAATAGAAGCATGAAGTGGTGTGGAAATACATGAAGAGCCTGAAAAGGTGTGAAAAATATGAAGAGCTTCAAAAGGAGTGAAATATATTAGGAGCATGAAACTCTCTGAAAAATATGAGGAGGATGAAGTGGTGTTCAAAAACATGAAGACCCTAAGAAGTTGTGAAAAATATGAAAAGCTTCAAAAGGTGTCAAAAATGAGATGAGCATGAAACGGTCTGAAAAATCGGAGGATCATGAAACGGTGTTGAAAAACATGAAGAGCCTGAAAAGGTGTGAAAAATATGAAGAGTTTCAAAAGGTGTCAAAAATATGAGGAGCATGAAAAGGTCTGAAAAATAGGAGGAGCATGAAGCTGTGTTCAAAAATATGAAGAGCCTGAAAAGGTGTCAAAAATATGAAGAGCTTCAAAAGGTGTGAAAAATATGAGGAGCATGAAACGGTCTGAAAAAATGAAGCAGCATGAAACGGTGTTGAAAAACATGAAGAGCCTGAAAAGGTGTGAAAAATATGAAGAGCTTCAAAAGGTGTGAAAAATATGAGGAGCATGAAACGGCCTGAAAAATAGAAGCAGCATGAAACGGTGTTGAAAAATATGAAGAGCATGAAAAGGTGTGAAAAATATGAAGAGCTTCAAAAGGGGTCAAATATATAAAGAGCATGAAACGGTCTGTAAAATAGGAGGTTCATGAAGCGGTGTTCAAAATCATGAAGAGCCTGAAATGGTGTGAAAATTATGAAGAGATTCAAAACGTGTCAAAAATATAAGGAGCATGAAACGGTCTGAAAAAAGGAAGAGCAAGAAAGGGTGTTGAAAAACATGAAGAGACTGTAAACGTGTGAAAAATATGAAGAGCTTCCAAAGATGTGAAAAATATGAAGAGCTTCAAAAGGTGTCAAAAATGAGATGAGCATGAAGTGGTCTGAAAAATACGAGGAGCATGAAGGTGTGTTGAAAATCATGAAAAGCCTGAAAAGGCATGAAAAATATGAAGAGCTTCAAAAGATGTGAAAAATATGAAGAGCATCAAAAGATGTCAAAATGAGATGAGCATGAAACGGTCTGAAAAATAGGAGGAGCATGAAGTGGTGTTGAAAAAAATGAAAAGCCTGAAATGGTGTGAAATATATGAAGAGCTTCAAAATGTGTTAAAAATATGAGGAGAAAGAAACGGTCTGCAAAATAGGAGGAGCATGAAATGGTGTTCAAAAAAACGAAGAGCATGAAAAGCTGTGAGAAATATGTAGTGCTTCAAAAGGTGTGAAAAATATGAGGAGCATGAAATGGTCTGAAAAATAGGAGGAGCATGAAGCGGTGTTCAAAAACATGACGAGCCTGAAAAGGTGTGAAAAATATGAAGAGCTTCAAAAGGTGTGAAATAAATGAGGAGCATGAAACGGTCTGAAATATAGGAGGAGCATGAAGCGGTATTCAGAAACATGAAGAGCCTGAAAAGGTGTGAAAAATATGAAGAGCTTCAAAAGGAGTGAAATATATTAGGAGCATGAAACTCTCTGAAAAATAGGAGGAGGATGAAGCGGTGTTCAAAAACATGAAGAGCCTAAAAAGTTGTGAAAAATATGAAAAGCTTCAAAAGGTGTCAAAAATGAGATGAGCATGAAACGGTGTGAAAGATAGGAGGAGCATGAAACGGTGATCAGAAACATGAAGAGCCTGAAACGTTGTGAAAAATATGAAGTGCTTCAAAGTGTGTGAAATTCATGAGAAGCATGAAAAGGTTTGAAAAATACGAGAAGCATGAAGTGGTGTGGAAAAACATGAAGAACCTGAAAAGGTGTGAAAAATATGAAGAGTTTCAAAAGGTGTCAAAAATATGAAGAGCATGAAACGGTCTGAAAATTCGGAGGATCACGAGCAGTGCTCAAAAACATAAGGAGCATGAAAAGGTGTGAAAAATATGAAGAGCTTCAATAGGTGTGAAAAATATGAGGAGCAGTATACGGTGTGAAAAATAGGAGAAGCATGAAGCGGTGTTCAAAAATATGAAGAGCCTGATAAGGTGTGAAAAATATGAAAAGTTTGAAAAGGTGTCAAAAATGAGATGAGCATGAAACGGTCTGAAAAATAGGAGGAGCATGAAGCGGTGTTGAAAAACATGAAGAGCCTGAAAATGTGTGAAAAATATGAAGAGATTCTAAAGGTTGCAAAAATGAGATGAGCATGAAACGATCTGAAAAATAGGAGGAGCATGAAGTGGTGGTGCAAAACATGAAGAGCCTGAAAATGCGTGAAAAATATGAAGAGGTTCAAAAGGTGTGAAATACATGAGGTGCATGAAACTCTCTGAAAAATAGGAGGAGCATGAAGTGGTGTTGAAAAACATGAAGAGCCTGAAAAGGAGTGAAAAATATGAAGAGCTTCAATAAGTGTCAAAAATATGAGGAGCATGAAACGGTCTGAAAAATAGGAGGAGCATAAAACGGTGATCAAAAACATGAAGAGTCTGAAAAGCTGTGAAAAATATGAAGAGCTTCAAAAGGTGTCAAAAATATGAGGAGCATGAAAGGTCTGAAAAATAGGACGAGCATGAAGTGGTGCTAAAACACATGAAGAGCCTGAAAAGTTGTGAAATAATGAAGAGCTTCTAAAGGTGTCAAAAATATGAGGAGGATGAAACGGTCTGAAAAATAGGAGGAGCATGAAGTGGTGTTGAAAAACCTGAAGAGCCTGAAAAGGTGTGAAAAATATGAAGAGCTTCAAAATGTGTCAAAAATATGAGGAGCATGAAACGGTCTGGAAAATAGGAGGAGCATGAAGCGGTGTTCAAAAACATGAAGAGCCTGAAAACGCGTGAAAAATATGAAGAACTTCAAAAGGTGTCAAAACTATTAGGGGCATGAAACGGTCTGAAAAATACGAGGAGCATGAACTGGTGTTGAAAAACATGAAGAGCCTGAAAAGGTGTGAAAATTATGAAGAGCTTCAAAAGGTGTCAAAAATATGAGGAGCATGAAACGGTCTGAAAAATCGGAGAAGCGTGAAGCTGTGTTCAAAAACATGAAGAGCCTGAAAAGGTGTGAAAAATATGAAGAGCTTCAAAAGGTGTGAAAAATATGAGGAGCAAGAAAAGGTCTGAAAAATAGAAGCAGCATGAAATGGTGTTGAAAAACATGAAGAGCCTGAAAAGGTGTGAAAAATATGAAGAGCTTCAAAAATGTGAAAAATATGAAGAGCTTCAAAAGGTGTGAAATATATGAAGAGTTTCAAAAGGTGTTAAATATTAGATGAGCATGAAAGGGTCTGAAAAATAGGAGGAGCATGAAGTGGTGTTGAAAAACATGAAGAGCCTGAAAAGGTGTGAAAAATATAAAGTGCTTCAAAAGGTGTGAATTACATGAGGAGCATGAAAAAGTCTGATAAAAAGGAGGAGCATAGGGCGGTGTTGAAAAACATGAAGAGTCTGAAAAGGTGTGAAAAATATGAAGAGCTTGAAAAGATGTGAAATACATGAGGAGCATTAAACGGTCTGAAAAATCAGAGCAGAATGAAACGGTGTTCAAAAACATGAAGAGCCTGAAAAGCTGTGAAAAATATGAAGCGCTTCAAAAGATGTGAAATACATGAGGAGCATTAAACCGTGTGAAAAATAGGAAGAGCATCAAACGGTGTTCAAAAACATGAAGAGCCTGAAAAGGTGTGAAAAATATGAAGAGCTTCTAAAGGTGTCAAAAATATGAGGATCATGAAACGGCCTGAAAAATAGGAGGCGCATGAAGCGGTATTCAAAAACATTAAGAGCCTGAAAAGGTGTGAAAAATATGAAAAGCTTCAAAAGGTGTCAAAAATATGAGGAGCATGAAATGGTCTGAAAAATAGCAGGAGCATGAAGCGGTTTTGAAAAACATGAAGAGCCTGAAAGTTGTGAAAAATATGAAGAGCTTCAAAAGGTGTCAAAAATATAAGGAGCATGAAACGGCCTGAAAAATAGGAGGAGCATGAAGGGATGTTCAAAAACATGAAGATCCTGAAAAAGTGTGAAAAATATGAAGAGCTTCAAAAGGTGTGAAAAATATGAAGAGCTTTAAAATGTGTCAAAAATGAGATGAGCATGAAACGATCTGAAAAATAGGAGGAGCATGAAGCGGTGTTGAAAAACATGAAGCGCCTGAAAAGGTGTGAGAAATATGAAGAGCTTCAAATGGTGTCAAAAATATGAGGAGCATGAAACGGTCTGGAAAATCCGAGTAGCATGAAACGGTGATCAAAAACATGAAGAGCCTGAAAAGGTGTGAAAAATATGAAGAGCTTTAAAAGATGTCAAAATATGAGGAGCATGAAACGTTCTGAAAAATAGGAGGATCATGAAACGGTGTTCAAAAACATGAAGAGCCTGAAAGGTGTGAAAAATATGAAGAGCCTCAAAAAATGTCAAAAATATAAGGAGTATGAAATGGTCTCAAAAATAGGAGGAGCAAGAAGCGGTGTTGAAAAACATGAAGAGCCTGAAACCAGTGAAAAATATGAAGAGCTTCAAAAATGTGAAAAATATGAAGAGCTTCAAAAGGTGTGAAAAATATGAAGAGCTTCAAAAGTTGTCAAAAATGAGATGTGCATGAAACGGACTGAAATATAGAAGGAGCATGAAGTGATGTTGAAAAACATGAAGAGCCTGAAAATGTGTGAAATATAGGAAGTGCTTCAAAAGGTGTCAAAAATATGAGGAGCATGAAACGGTCTGAAAACTAGGAGGAGCATGAAGCGGTGTTGAGAAACATGAAGAGCCTGAAAAGGTGTGAAAAATATGAAGAGATTCAAAAGGTGTCAGAAATATGGGGAGCATGAAATGGTCTGAAAAGTAGGAGGAGCATGAAGTGGTTGTGAAAAACTTCAAGAGCCTGAAAAGGTGTGCAAAATATGAAGAGCTTCAAAAGGTGTGAAATTCATGAGGAGATGAAACGGTCTGACAAAGAGGAGGGTCATGAAGCGGTGTTCAAAAACCTGCAGAGGCTGAAAAGTTGTGAAAAATACGAAGAGCTTCAAAAGGTGTCAAAAATATGAGGAGCATGAAACGGTCTGAAAAAGAGGAGGAGGATGAAGGGGTGTTGAAAAACATGAAGAGCCTGAAAACGTGTGAAAAATATGAAGAGCTTCAAAAATGTGAAAAATCTGAAGAGCTTCAAAAGGTGTGAAAAATACGACGAGCTTCAATAGGTGTCAAAAATGAGATGAACATGAAACGGTCTGAAACATAGGAGGAGCATGAAGCGGTTTTGAAAATCATGAAGAGCCTGAAAGGGTGTGAAAAATATGAAGAGCTTCAAAAGTTGTGAAAAATATGAAGAGTTTGAAAAGTTGTCAAAAATATGAGGAGCATGAAACGGTCTGAAAAATAGGAGGAGCATGAAACTGTGTTCAAAAACATGAAGAGCCTGAAAATGTGTGAAAAATATGAAGAGCTTCAAAAATGTGAAAAATATGAAGAGCTTCAAAAGGTGTGAAAAATAGGAAGAGTTTCAAAAGGTGTCAAAAATGAGATTACCATGAAACGGTCTGAAAAATAGGAGGAGCATGAAGCGGTGTTCAAAAACATGAAGAGACTGAAAAGGTGTGAAAAATATGAAGACTCTCAAAAAATATCAAAAATATGAGGAGTATGAAACGGTCTGAAAAATAGGAGGAGCATGAAGCGGTGTTGAAAAACATGAAAGCCTGAAAATAAGTGAAAAATATGAAGAGCTTCAAAAATGTGAAAAATATGAAGAACTTCAAAAGGTGTGAAAAATATGAAGAGCTTCAAAAGGTGTCATAAATGAGATGAGCATGAAACTTTCTGAAAAATGGGAGGAGCATAAAGCGGTGTTGCAAATCATGAAGAGCCTGAAAAGGTGTGAAAAATATGAAGAGCTTCAAAAGATGTGAAAAACATGAAGAGCTTCAAAAGGTGTCAAAATGAGATGAGCATGAAATGGTCTGAACAATAGGAGGAGCATGAAGCGGTGTTGAAAAACATGAAGAGCCTGAAAAGGTGTGAAAAATATGAAGAGCTTCTAAAGGTGTCAAAAATATGAGGAGAATGAAACGGTCTGAAATATAGGAGGAGCATGAAGTGGTATTGAAAAACATGAAGAGCCTGAAAAGTGTAAAAAATACAAAGATCTTCAAAAAGTGTCAAAAATATGAGGTGCATGAAACGGTCTGAAAAATAGGAGGAGCATGAAGTGGTGTTGAAAAACATGAAGAGCCTGAAAACGTGTCAAAAATATGAAGAACTTCAAAAGGTGTGAAAAATGTGAAGAGCTTGAAAAGGTGTCAAAAATATGAGGGGCATGAAACGGTCTGAAAAAGAGAATGAGCATGAAACTGTGTTGAAAACCTGAAGAGCCAGAAAAGGTGTGAAAAATATGACGAGCTTCAAAAGATATAAAAAATATGAGGAGCATGAAACGGTTTGAAAAATACAAGGAGCATGATGTGGTGTTGAAAACATGAAGTTCATAAAAATGTGTGAAAAATATGAAGAGCTTCAAAAAATATCAAAATATGAGGAGCATGTAACGGTCTGAAAATTAGGAGGAGCATGAGGTGGTGTTCAAAAACATGAAGAGCCTGAAAATGTGTGAAAAATATGAAGAGATTCAAAAGGTGTCAATAATATGAGGAGCATGAAACGGTCTGTAAAATATGAGGAGCATGAATCGGTGTTCAAAAACATGAAGAGCCTGAAAAGCTGTGAAAAATATGAAGAGCATCAAGCTTGTCAAAATATGAGGAGCATGAAATGGTCTGAAAAATAGGAGGAGCATGAAACGGTGTTGAAAAACATGAAGATCCTGAAAAAGTGTGAAAAATATGAAGAGCTTCAAAAGGTGTCAAAAATATGAGGAGCATGAAACGGTGTGAAAAATAGGAGGAGAATAAAGCGGTGTTGAAAAACATGAAGAGCCTGAAAAGGTGTGAAAAATATGAAGAGCTTGAAAAGTTGTCAAAAATATGAGGAGCATGAAACAGTCTGAAAAATAGGAGGAGGAGAAGCGGATTTGAAAAACATGAAGAGCCTGAAATGGTGTGATAATTATGAAGCACTTCAAATGGTGTCAAAATTATGGGGAGCATTAAACGGTATGAAAACTAGGAGGAGCTTGAAACCTTGTTGAAAAATATGAAGAGCATGAAAAGGTGTGGAAAAATATGAAGAGCTTCAAAAGGTGTCAAAAATATGAGGAGCATGAAACGGTCTGAAAAATATGAGGAGCATGAAACGGTGTTCAAAATCAAGAAAACCCTGAAAAGGTGTGAAATATATGAAGAGCTTCAAAAGATATCAAAAATAGGAGGAGCAGGAAGCGGTGTAGAAAAACATGAACAGCCTGAAAAGGTGTGAAATATATGAAGAGCTTCAAAACGTGTCAAAAATATGAGGACCATGAAACGGTCTGAAAAATAGGAGGAGCATGAAGCGGTGTTCAAAAACATGAAGAGCCTGAAAAGGTGTGAAATATATGAAGAGCTTCAAAAGGTGTAAAAAATATGAGGAGTTTGAAACGGTCTGAAAAATAAGAGGATCTGGTTTCCTCAGTGTGTATGCCCAGAAGTGGAATTGCTGGGTCATATGGCAGTTCTATTTCCAGTTTTTTAAGAAATCTCTACACCGTTTTCCCTAGCGGCTGTACTAGTGTGCATTCCCACCAACAGTATAAGAGGGTTCCCTTTTCTCCACTCCCTCTCCAGCATTTATTGCTTGTAGACTTTTGGATAGCAGCCATCCTGACTGTCATGTAATGGTACCTCATTGTGGTTTTGATTTGCATTTCTCTAATAATGAGTGATGTTGAGCATCTTTTCATGTGTTTGTTATCCATCTGTATGTCTTCTTTGGAGAAATGTCTGTTTAGTTCTTTGGCTCATTTTTTATTGGGTCATTTATTTTTCTGGAATTGAGCTGCAGGATTTGCTTGTATATTTTTGAGATTAATCCTTTGTCTGTTTCTTCATTTGCTATTATTTTCTCCCAATCTGAGGGCTGTCTTTTCACCTTACTTATAGTTTCCTTTGTAGTGCAAAAGCTTTTAAGTTTCATTAGGTCCCATTTGTTTAGTTTTGCTTTTATTTCCAATATTCTGGGAGGTGGGTCATAGAGGATCTTGCTTTGATTTATGTCGGAGAGTGTTTTGCCTATGTTCTCCTCTAGGAGTTTTATAGTTTCTGGTCTTACATTTAGATCTTTAATCCATTTTGAGTTTATTTTTGTGTATGGTGTTAGAAAGTGTTCTATTTTCATTCTTTTACAAGTGGTTGACCAGTTTTCCCAGCACCACTTGTTAAAGAGGTTGTCTTTTTTCCATTGTATATCCTTGCCTCCTTTGTCAAAGATAAGGTGTCCATAGGTTCGTCTGAAAGAGACACGTGCACCCCAATGTTCATCGCAGCACTGTTTATAATAGCCAGGACATGGAAGCAACCTAGATGCCCGTCAGCAGATGAATGGATAAGAAAGCTGTGGTACATATACACCATGGAATATTACTCAGCCGTTAAAAAGAATTCATTTGAATCAGTCCTAATGAGATGGATGAAGCTGGAGCCCATTTTACAGAGTGAAGTAAGCCAGAAAGATAAAGAACATTACAGCATACTGACACATGTATATGGAATTTAGAAAGGTGACAACGATAACCCTATATGCAGAACAGAAAAAGAGACACAGAAATACAGAACAGACTTTTAAACTTTGTGGGAGAATGTGAGGGTGGGATATTTCAAAAGAATAGCATGTATGCTATCTATGGTGAAACAGATCACCAGCCCAGGTAGGATGCACGAGACAAGTGCTCCGGCTTGGTGCACTGGGAAGACCCAGAGGAATCGGGTGGAGAGGGAGGTGGGAGGGGGAATCGGGACTGGGAATGCATGTAAATCCATGGCTGATTCATATCAAAGTATGACAAAACCAACTGGAAAAAAAATAAAAATAATAAAAAAAATTAAAAAAAAAATAACAATAAAAAAAAAAATAAGAGGAGCATGAAATGGTGTTCAAAAACATGAAGAGCCTGAAAAGGTGTGGAAATTATGAAGAGCTTCAAAAGGTGTCAAATATATGAGGAGCATAAAACGGTCTGAAAAAAAGGAGGAGCATGAAATGGTGTTGAAAAACATGAAGAGCCTGAAAAGGTGTGGAAATTATGAAGAGCTTCAAAAGGTGTCAAATATATGAGGAGCATAAAACGGTCTGAAAAAAAGGAGGAGCATGAAGTGGTGTTGAAAACCATGAAGAGCCAGTAAGGTGTGAAAAAAATGAAGAACTTCAAAAGGTGTCAAAAATATAAGGAGCATGAAACGGCCTGAAAAATAGGAGGAGCATGAAGGGGTGTTCAAAAACGTGAAAAGCCTGAAAAGGTGTGAAAAACATGAAGAGTTTCAAAAGGTGTCAAAAATGAGATGAGCATGAAACGGTCTGAAAAATAGGAGGAGCATGAAGCGGTGTTCAAAAACATGAAGAGCCTGAAAAAGTGTGAAAAATATGAAGAGCTTATAAAATTGTCAAAAATATGAGGAGCATGAAGAGATGTTCAAAAACATGAAGAGGTTATTAAGGTGTGAAAAACATGAAGAGCTATAAAAGGTTTGAAAAATAGGAGGAGCATGAAGCGGTGTTCAAAAACAAGAAGAGCCTGAAAAAGTGTGAAAAATATGAAGAGCTTATAAAATTGTCAAAATATGAGGAGCATGAAACGGTCTGAAAAATACGAGCAGCCTGAAACCGTCTGAAAAATAGGAGGAGCATAAAGCGGTGTTCAAAAACATGAAGGGCCTGAAAACGTGTGAAAAATATGAAGAGCTTCAAAAGGAGTCAAAAATATGCGGAGCCTGAAACGATCTGAAAATTAGGAGGAGCAAGAAGCGGTGTTGAAAACCATGAAGAGCCGGAAAAGGTGTGAAAAATGTGAAGAGCTTCAAAAGGTGTCAAAAATATGAGGAGCATGAAACGCTCTGAAATATAGGAGGATCATGAAGCGGTGTTGAAAAACATGAAGAGCCTGAAAAGGTGTGATAAATGTGAAGAGCTTCAAAAGGTGTCAAAAATATGAGGAGCATGAAACGGTCTGAAAAATAGGAGGAGCATGAAACGGTGATCAAAAACATGAAGAGTCTGAAAACGTGTGAAAAATATGAAGAGCTTCAAACGGTGTGAAAATATCAGGAGGATGAAACGGTCTGAAAAAGATGAGGAGCATGAAGTGGTCTTCAAAAACATGTACAGCCTGAAAAGGTGTGAAAAATATGAAGAGCTTCAAAAGGTGTGAAATACATGAGTATCATGAAACGGTATAAAAAATAGGAGGAGCATGAAGCTGTGTTCAAAAACATGAGAGCCTGAAAAGGTGTGCAAAATATGAAGAGGTTTAAAAGGTGTGAAAAATACGAGGAGCATGAAACGGTCTGAAAAATAGGAGGAGCATGAAACGGTGTTCAAAACATGAAGAGCCTGAAATGGTGTGAAAAATATGAAGAGCCTCAAAACGTGTCAAAAATATGAGGAGGATGAAACGGTCTGAAAAATAGGAGGCGCATGAAGCGATGTTGAAAAACTTGAACAGCCTGAAAACGTGTAAAATATGAAGAGCTTCAAAACGTGTGAAAAATATGAAGAGCTTCAAAAGGTGTCAAAAAAGAGATGAGCATGAAACGGTCTGAAAAATAGGAGGAGAATGAAACGGTGTTCAAAAACTTGAAGACCCTGAAAAGCTGTGAAAAATATGAAGAGCTTCAAAAGGTGTGAAAAATATGAAGAGCTTCCAAAGGTGTCAAAAATATGAGGAGCATGAAAAGGTCAGAAAAAGAGGAGGAGCATGAGCGGAGTTGAAATACATGAAGAGACTGAAAAGGTGTGAAAAATATGAAGACCTTCAAAAGGCTTGAAAAATAGGAGGAGCATGAAGCGGTTTTCCACAACATGAAAAGCCTGAAAAGGTATGAAAAATATGAAGAGCTTCAAAAAGTGTCAAAAATATGAAGAGCATGAAACGGTCTCAAAAAGAGGAGGAGCATGAAGCGGTGTTGAAAAACATGAAGAGCCTGAAAAGGTGTGAAAAATATGAAGAGCTTCCAAAATTGTCAAAAATATGAGGAGCATGAAACGGTTTGAAAAATAGGAGGAGCCTGAAACAGTCGGAAAAAAAGGAGGACATTGAAACGGTGTTGAAAAACATGAAGAGCCCGAAAACGTGTGAAAAATAGGAGGAGCTTCAAAAGGTGTCAAAAATATGAGGAGCATGAAACGGTCTGAAAAATAGGAGGAGCAAGAAGCGGCGTGCAAAAACAAGGAGAGCCTGAAAAGGTGTGAAAAATATGAAGAGCTTCAAAAGGTGTGAAAAATGAAAGGAGCATGAAACGGTATGAAAAATAGAAGGAGCATTAAGTGGTGTTGAAAAAAAAGAAGAGCCTGAAAATGTGTGAAAAATATGAAGAGCTTCAAAAGGTGAGAAATACATGAGGAACATTAAACGTTCTGAAAAATAGGAGGAGCATGAAGCGGTGTTGAAAAACATGAAGAGCATGAAAATGTGTGAAAAATATGAAGAGCTTCAAAAAGTGTGAAAAATAGGAGGAGCATGAAGCGGTGTTCAAAAACATGAAGAGCCTGAAAAGGTTTGAAAAATATGAAGAGCTTCAAACGGTCTGAAGTACATGAGGAGCATGAAACGGTCTGAAAAATAGGAGGAGAATCAAACGGTGTTCAAAAATAAGAAGAGCCTGAAAAGCTGTGAAAAATATGAATACTTTCAAAAGGTGTCAAAATTATGAGGAGCATGAATCGGTCTGAAAAATAGGAGTAGCATGAAGCGGTGTTCAAAAACATGAAGATCCTGAAAAGGTGTGAAAAATATAGAGCTTCAAAAGGTGTCAAAGATAGGAGGAGCATGAAACGGTCTGAAAAATAGGAGGAGCATGAAACGGTGTTCGAAAACATGAACAGCCTGAAAAGTTGTGAAAAATATGTAGAGCTTCAAAAGGTGTCAAAAATATGAGGAGCATGAAACGGTCTGAAAAATAGGAGGAGCAAGAAGAGGCGTGTAAAAACATGAAGAGCCTGAAAAGGTGTGAAAAATATGAAGAGCTTCAAAAGGTGTCAAAAATGAAATGAGCTTGAAACGGTCTGAAAAATTGGAGGAGCATGAAGCGATGTTGAAAAACATGAAGAGCCTGAAAAAGTGTGAAAATTATGAAGAGCTTCAAAAGGTGTTAAATATATGAGGAGCAAGAAACGGTCTGAAAAATAGGAGGTGCATGAAGTGGTGTTGAAAAACATGAAAAGGTGTGAAAAATATGAAGAGCTTCAAAAGGTGTCAAAAATATGAGGAGCATGAAACGATCTGACAATAGGAGAATCATGCAGTGGTGTTGAAAAACATGAACAGCCTGAAAAGGTGTGTAAAATATGAAGAGCTTGATAAGGTGTCATAAATATGAGGAGCATGAAACGGTCGGAAAAATAGGAGGAGCATGAAGCGGTGTTCAAAAACATGAAGAGCCTGAAAAGGTGTGAAAAATATGAAGAGCTTCAAAAGGTGTCAAAAATATGAGGAGCAAGAAACGGTCTGAAAAATAGGAGAATCATGCAGCGGTGTTGAAAACTATAAACAGCCTGAAAAAGTGTGAAAAAGATGAAGAGCTTCAAAAGGTGTCAAAAATATGAGTATAATGAAACGATCTGAAAAATAGGAGGAGCATAAAGCGGTGTTCAAAAATATGAAGAGCCTGAAAAGGTGTGAAAAATATGAACAGCCTCAAAACATGTCAAAAATATGAGGAGCATGAAACGGTCTGAAAAATAGGAGGAGCATGAAGTGGTGTTCAAAAACATGAAGAGCATGAAAAGGTGTGAAAAATATGAAGAGCTTCAAAAAGTGTGAAAAATAGGAGGAGCATGAAGCGGTGTTCAAAAACATGAAGAGCCTGAAAAGGTGTGAAAAATATGAACAGCTTCAAAAGGTGTGAAAAATATGAAGAGCTTCAAAAGGTGTCAAAAATGAGATGAGCATGAAACGGTCTGAAAAATCGGAGGAGCATGAAGTGGGGTTGAAAATCATGAAGAGCCTGAAAAGGTGTGTAAAATATGAAGAGCTTCAAAAGGAGTGAAAGACTTGAGGAGCATGAAACCGTCTGAATTATAGGAGGAGCATGAAACGGTGTTGAAAAACATGAAGAGCGTCAAAAGGTGTGAAAGATATGAAGAGCTCAAAAGGTGTAAAAAATATGAAGAGCTTCAAAAAGTGTGACAAATGAGATGAGCATGAAATGGTGTGAAAAAGGAGGAGCATGAAGTGGTGTTGAAAAACATGAAGAGCCTGAAAAGGTGTAAAATATATGAAGAGATTCAAAAGGTGTCAAAAATATGAGGAGCTTGAAATGGTCTGAAAAATTGGAGGATCATGAAGCGGTGTTGAAAAACATGAAGAGCCTGAAAAGTTGTGAAAAATATGAAGAGCTTCAAAGGTGTCAAAAATGTGAGGAGCATGAAACGGTCTGAAAAATAGGAGGAGCATGAAGCGGTGTTCTAAACATGAAAAGCCTGAAAAAGTGTGAAAAATATGAAGAGCTTCACTGGTTTGAAAAATAAGAAGAGCCTGAAAAGGTGTGAAAATTGACATGAGCATGAAACGGTCTGAAAAATAGGAAGAGCATGAAGAGGTGTTCAAAAACATGAAGAGCCTGAAAACGTGTGAAAAATATGAAGAGCTTCAAAAGCTGTGAAAAATAGGAGAAGCATGAAGCGGTTTTGCAAAACATGAAGAGCCTGAAAACGTGTGAAAAACATGAAGAGCTTCAAAACGTGTGAAAAATATGAACAGTTTCAAAAAGTGTCAAAAATGAGATGAGCATGAAGCGGTCTCAAAAATGGTGGAGCATGAAGTGTTGTTGAAAAACATGAAGAGCCTGAAATCGTGTGAAAAATATGAAGAGCTTCAAAAGGTGTGAAATACATGAGGAGCATTAATCAGTCTGAAAAATAGGAGTAGCATGAAGCAGTGTTGAAAAACATGAAGAGCTTGAAAAGGAGTGAAAAATATGAAGAGCTTCAAAAGGTGTGAAATATATGAAGAGCTTCAACAGGTTTCAAAAATATGAGGAGCATGAAACGGTCTGAAAAATAGGAGGAGCATGAAGCGGTGTTCAAAACATGAAGAGCATGAAAAAGTGTGAAAAATATGAAGAGCTTCAAAAGGTTTGAAAAATATGAAGAGCCTGAAAAGGTGTCAAAAATGAGATGAGCATGAAAGGGTCTGAAAAATAGGAGGAGCATGAAGCGGTGTTCTAAACATGAAAAGCCTGAAAAAGTGTGAAAAATATGAAGACCTTCACTGGTTTGAAAAATAAGAAGAGCCTGAAAGGTGTGAAAATTGACATGAGCATGAAACGGTCTGAAAAATAGGAAGAGCATGAAGAGGTGTTCAAAAACATGTACAGCCTGACAAGGTGTGAAAAATATGAAGAGCTTCAAAAGGTGTCAAAAATATGAGGAGCATGAAACGGTCTGAAAAATAGGAGGAGCATGAAGTGGTGTTGAAATACATGAAGAGCCTGAAAATGTGTGAAAAATATGAAGAGCTTCAAAACGTGTCAAAAATATGAGAAGAATGAAACGGTCTGAAAAATAGGAGCAGCATGAAGCGCTGTTCAAAAACATGAAGAGCCTGAAAAGGTGTGAAAAATATGAAGAGCTTCAAAAGGTGTGAAAAATATGAACACATTCAAAAAGTGTCAAAAATGAGATGAGCATGAAGCGGTCTGAAAAATGGTGGAGCATGAAGTGTTGTTGAAAAACATGAAGAGCCTGAAATCATGTGAAAAATATGAAGAGCTTCAAAAGGTGTCAAAAATGTGAGGAGGATGAAACGGTCTGAAAAATAGGAGGAGCATGAAACCGTGTCAAAAACATGAAGAGCCTGGAAAGGTGTGAAAAATGAAGAGCTTCAAAAGGTGTGAAATACATGAGGAGCATGAAACGGTCTGAAAAATAGGAGGAGCATGAAGTGGTGTTTAAAAACATGAAGAGCCTGAAAAGCTGTGAAAAATATGAAGAGCTTCAAAACGTGTCAAAACTATGAGGAGCATGAAACGGTCTGAAAAAGAGAAGGAGCATGAAGCATTGATGAAAAACATGAGGAGGCTGAAAACGTGTGAAAAATATGAAGAGCTTCAAAAGGTGTGAAAAATATGAGGAGAATGAAACGGTCTGAAAAATAGGAGGAGCATGAAGTCATGTTGAAAAACATGAAGAGCCTGAAAATGTGAGAAAAATACGAAGAGCTTCAAAAGGTGTCACAAATATGAGGAGCATGAAACGGTCTGAAATATATGAGGAGCATGAAGCGGTGTTCAAAAACATGAAGAGCCTGAAAACGTGTGAAAAATTTGAAGAATCTTCAAAAATGTGGAAAATATGAAGAGCTTCAAAAGGTGTGAAATATATGAAGATCTTCAAAAGGTGTCAAAAATTAGATGAGCATGAAACGGTCTGCAAAATAGGAGGAGCATGAAGTGGTGTTCAAAAATTTGAAGAGCCTGAAATGGTGTGAAATATATGAAGAGTTTCAAAAGGTGTCAAATATATGAGGAGCAAAAACGGTCTGAAAATAGGAGGAGCATGAAGTGGTGTTGAAAACCATTAAGAGCCTGAAAATGTGTGAAATATATGAAGAGCTTCAAAAGGTGTGAAAAATATGAAGAGCTTCAAAAGGTGTCAAAGATATGAGGAGCATGAAACGGGCTGAAAAATAGGAGGAGCATGAAGTGGTGTTGAAAAACATTAAGAGCCTGAAAATGTGTGAAATATATGAAGAGCTTCAAAAGATTTCAGAAATGAGAGGAGCATGAAACGGTCTGAAAAATAGGAGGAGCATGAACCGGTGTTGAAAAACATGAGGAGCCTGAAAAGGTGTGAAAAATATGAAGAGCTTCAAAAGTTGTGAAAAATATGAAGAGCTTCAAATGCTGTCAAAAATGAGATGAGCATGAAACGGTCTGAGACATAGGAGAAGCATGAAGTGGTGTTGAAAAACATGAAGAGCCTGAAAAAGTGTGAAATAAATGAAGAGCTTCAAAAGGTGTGAAAAATATGAAGAGCTTCAAAAGGTGTCAAAAATATGAGGAGCATGAAACGGTCTGAAAAATAGGAGGAGCATTGTAGCATTGTTCAAAAACTTGAAGAGCCTGAAATGGTGTGAAAAATATGAAGAGCTTCAAAAGGTGTCAAAAATATGAGGAGCATGAAACGGTCTGAAAAATAGGAGGAGCATGAAACGGTCTGAAAAATAGGAGGAGCATGAAGCCGTGTTGAAAAACATGAAGAGCCTGAAAAGGTGTGAAAAATAAAGAGCTTCAACAGGTGTCAAAAATATGTGGAGCATGTAACGGTTTGAAAAATAGGAGGAGCAAGAAACTGTGATCAAAAACAAGAAGAGCCTGAAAAGGTGTGAAAAATATGAAGAGCTTCAAAATTATGAAAAATATGAAGAGCTTCAATAGGTGTGAATAATGTGAAGAGATTCAAAATGTGTCAAAAATGACATGAGCATGAAACGATCTGAAAAATACGAGGAGCATGAAGCGGTGTTGAAAATCATGAAGAGCCTGAAAAGGTGTTAAAAATATGAAGAGCCTCAAAACGCGTCAAAATATGAGGATCATGAAACGGTCTGAAAAATAGGAGGAGCATGAAGCGGTGTTCAAAAACATGAAGAGCCTAAAAAGGTGTGAAAAGTATGAAGAGCTTCAAAACGCGTCAAAATATGAGGAGCATGAAACGGTCTGAAAAACAGGAGGATCATGAAGCCGTGTTGAAAAACATGGGGAGCCTGAAAAGGTGTGAAAAATATGAAGAGCTTCAAAAGGTCTCAAAAATATGAGGAGCATGAAACGGTCTGAAAAATTGGAGAAGCATGAAACGGTGTTCAAAAACATGAAGAGCCTGAAAAGGTGTGAAAAATATGAAGAGCTTCAAAAGGTGTCAGTAATAGGAGGAGCATGAAACGGTCTGAAATATAGGAGGAGCATGAAGCGGTGTTCAAAAACATGAAGAACCGGAAAAGATGTGAAAAATATGAAGAGCTTCATACGGTGTGAAAATTATGAGGAGCATGAAACGGTATGAAAAATATGAGGAGCATGAAGCAGTGTTCAAAAACATGAAGAGCCTGAAAAGGTGTGAAAAATATGAAGAGCTTCAAAAGGTCTCAAAAATATGAGGAGCATGAAACGGTCTGAAAAATAGGAGAAGCATGAAACGGTGTTCAAAAACATGAAGAGCCTGAAAAGCTGTGAAAAATATGAAGAGATTCTAAAGGTGTGAAATACATGAGGAGCATGAAACGGTATGAAAAATATGAGGAGCATGAAGCAGTGTTCAAAAACATGAAGAACCGGAAAAGATGTGAAAAATATGAAGAGCTTCATACGGTGTGAAAATTATGAGGAGCATGAAACGGTATGAAAAATATGAGGAGCATGAAGCAGTGTTCAAAAACATGAAGAGCCTGAAAAGGTGTGAAAAATATGAAGAGCTTCAAAAGGTTGGAAATACATGAGGAGCATGAAACGGTCTGGAAAATAGGACAAGCATGAAGCGGTGTGGAAAAACATGAAGAGCCTGAAAACTTGTGAAAAATATGAAGAGCTTAAAAGCTGTGAGAAATATGAAGAGCTTCAAAAGTTGTCAAAAATATGAGGAGCATGAAACGGTCTGAAAAATATGAGGAGCATGAAATGATCTGAAAACAGGAGGATGATGAAGCGGTGTGGAAAAACATGAAGAGCCTGAAAACGTGTGAAAAATATGAAGAGCTTAAAAGCTGTGAAAAATATGAAGAGCTTCAAAAGTTGTCAAAAATATGAGGAGCATGAAACAGTCTGAAAATTTGGAAGAGCATGAAGTGGTGTTCAAAAACATGAAGAGCCTGAAAAATTGTGAAAAATATGAAGAGCTTCAAAAGGTGTCAAAAATGAGATGAGCATGAAACGGTCTGAAAAATAGGAGGAGCATGAAGCGGTGTTCAAAAAAATGCAGAGACTGAAAAATTGTGAAAAATATGAAGAGCTTCAAAAGGTGTAAAAAATAGGAGGAGCATGAATCGGGTTGAAAAATAGGAGGAGCATGAACGGGTGTTCAAAAACCTAAAGAGTATGAAAAGGTGTGAAAAACATGAAGAGCTTCATAAGGTGTCAAAATTAGTTTAGCATGAAAGGGTCTGAAAAATAGGAGGAGCATGAAGTGGAGTTGAAAACATGAAGAGCCTGAAAAGGTGTGAAATATATGAAGAGCTTCAAAAGATGTGAAAAATATCAAGTGCATCAAAACGTGTCAAAAATGAGATGAGCATGAAACGGTCTGAAAAATAGGAGGAGCATGAAGCGGTGTTGAAAATCATGAAGAGCCTAAAAAGGTGTGAAATATATGAAGAGCTTCAAAAGGTGTGCAAAATATGAAGAGCTTCAAAAGGTGTCAACAATATGAGGAGCATGAAACGGTCTTAAAAATAGGAGGAGCATGAAACGGTGTTCTAAAACATGAAGAGTCTGAAAAGTTCTGAAAAATATGAAGAGCTTCAAAAGGTGTGAAAAATATAAGGAGCATGAAACGGTCTGAAAAATAGGAGGAGCATGAAGCGGTGTTGAAAATCATGAAGAGCCTGAAAAGGTGTGAAATATATGAAGAGCTTCAAAAGGTGTGAAAAATAGGAGGAGTATGAAACGGTCTGAAAAATAGAGGAGCATGAAGTGGTATTGAAAAACATGAAGAGCCTGAAAATGTGTGAAAAATATGAAGAGCTTCAAAAGGTGTCAAAAATATGAGGAGCATGAAACGGTCTGAAAAATAGGAGGAACATGAAGCAGAGTTCAAAAAAATGAAGAGCCTGAAAAGGTGGAAAAAATATGAAGAGCTTCAAAAGGTGTCAAAAATTTGAGGAGCATGAAACGGTCTGAAAAATAGGAGAAGCGTGAAGCGGTGTTCGAAAACATGAAGAGTTGAAAAGGTGTGAAAAATATGAAGAGCTTCAAAAGTTGTGAAAAATATGAAAAGCATGAAACAGTCTGAAATATAGGAGGAGCATGAAGCGGTGTTGAAAAACATGAACAGCTGAAAAGGTGGGTAAAATATGAAGAGCTTTAAAAGGTGTCAAAAATATGAGGAGCATGAAACGGTCTGAAAAATAGGAGGAGCATTAAACGGTGTTCAAAAACATGAAGAGCCTGAAAAGGTGTGAAAAATATGAAGAGCTTCAAAAGGTGTCAGTAATAGGAGGAGCATGAAACGGTCTGAAATATAGGAGGAGAATGAAGCGGTGTTGAAAAACATGAAGAACCTGAAAAGGTGTGAAAAATATGAAGAGCTTCAAAAGGTGTCAAAAATATGAGAAGCATGAACGGTCTGAAAAATTGGAGGAGCATGAAGCAGTGTTGAAAAACATGAAGAGCCTGAAAATGTGTGAAAAATATGAAGAGCTTCAAAAGATGTCAAAAATATGAGGGGCATGAAACGGTCTGAAAAATAGGAGGAGCATGATACGGTGTTCAAAAACATGAAGAGCCTGAAAAGGTGTGAAATTTATGAAGAGCTTCAAAAGGTGTGAAATACAAGAGGAGCATGAAACGGTCTGAAAAATAGGAGGAGCATGAAGCAGTGTTCAAAAACATGAAGAACCGGAAAAGGTGTGAAAAATATGAAGAGCTTCAAAAGGTGTGAAAAATATGAGGAGCATGTACGGTGTGAAAAATAGGAGGAGCATGAGGCGGTGTTGAAAAACATGAAGAGACTGAAAATGTGTGACAAATATGAAGAGCTTCAAAAGGTGTCAAAAATATGAGGGGCATGAAACGGTCTGAAAAATTGGAGGAGCATGAAGCGGTGTTGAAAAACATGAAGAGCCTGAAAAGGTGTGAAAAATATGAAGAGCTTCAAAAGGTGTCAAAAATATGAGGAGAATGAAACGGTCTGAAATATTGGAGGAGCAAGAAACGGAGTTCAAGAACATGAAGAGCCAGAAAAGGTGTGAAAAATATGAAGAGCTTCAAAGGTTGTCAAAAATATGAGGAGTAAGATATGGTCTGAAAAATAGGAGGAACATGAAGCGGTGTTCAAAAACATGAAGATGCTGAATAGGTGTGAAAAATATGAAGAGCCACAAAAGGTGTCAAAATGAGATGATCATGAACCGGTCTGAAAAATAGCAGGAGCATGAAGTGATGTTGAAAAAAAAAAAGAAAAGCCTGAAAAGGTGTGAAATATATGAAGAGCTTCAAAAGGTGTAAAAAGATGAGGAGAATGAAACGGTCTTCATAATAGGAAGAGTATGAAATGGTGTTCAAAAACATAAAGAGCATGAAAAGGTGTGAAAAATATGAAGAGTTTCAAAAGGTGTGAAATACATGAAGAGGATTAAACGGTCTGAAAAATAGGAGGAGCATGAAGCGGTGTTCAAAAACATGAAGAGTCTGAAAAGTGTGAAAAATATGAAGAGTTTCTAAAGGTGTCAAAAATATGAGGAGCATGAAACGGTCTGAAAAATGGGAGTAGCATGAAATGGTGTTCAAACACATGAAGAGCCTGAAAGGTGTGAAAAATATGAAGAGCTTCAAAAGGTGTGAAAAAGATTAGGTGCAAGAAACGGTCTGAAAAATACGAGGAGTATGAAGCTGTGTTGAAAAACATGAAGAGCCTGAAAACGTGTGAAAAATATGAAGAGCTTCAAAAGGTGTGAAAAATATGAAGAGCTTCAAAAGGTGATAAAAATGAGATGAGCATGAAATGGTCTGAAAAATAGGAGCAACATGAAACGGTCTGAAAAATAAGAGGAGCATGAAATGGTGTTGAAAAACAGGAAGAGCCTGAAAATGTGAGAAAAATATGAAGAGCTTCAAAAGGTTTCAAAAATATGAGGAGCATGAAACTTTCTGAAAAATAGGAGGAGCATGAACCGTCATTGAAAAACATGAAGAGCCTGAAAAGGTGTGAGAAATATGAAGAGCTTCAAAAGCTGTGAAAAATATGAAGAGCTTGAAAGGTATCAAAATTGAGATGAGCATGAAAAGGTCTGAAAAATAGGAGAAGCATGAAGCTTTGTTCAAAAAGATAAAGAGCCTGAAAAGGTGTGAAAAATATGAAGAGCTTCAAAGGGTGTGAAATATATGAGGAGCATTAAACGGCTTGAAAAATAGGAAGAGCTTGAAGCTGGGCTCAAACACATGAAGAGCCTGAAAAGGTGTGAAAAATATGAAGAGCTTCAAAAGGAGTGAAAAATATGAATAGCATGATATTGTCTGAGAAATCGGAGGAGCATGAAACGGTGATCAAAAACATGAAGAGCCTGAAAAGGTGTGAAATATATGAAGAGCTTCAAAAGGTGTCAAAAATATGAGGAGCTTGATACGGTCTGAAAAATAGGAGGAGCATTAAGCTGTGTTGAAAATCATAACGAGCCTGAAAAGGTGTGAAAAATATGAAGAGCTTCAAAAATGTGAAAAATATGAAGAGCTTCAAAAGGTGTCAAAAATTAGATGAGCATGAAACGGTCTGAAATAGGAGGAGCATGAAGCGGTGTTCAAAGACATGAAGAGCCTGAAAAGGTGTGAAAAATATGAAGAGGTTCAAAAGGTGTCAAAAATTAGATGAGCATGAAACGGTCTGAAAAATAGGAGGAGCATTAAACGGTGTGGAAAAACATGAAGAGCCTGAAAAGTTGTGGAAAAATAGGAAGAGCTTCAAAACGTGTGAAAAATATGAGGAGCATGAAACGGTCTGAAAAATAGGAGGAGCATGAATCGGTGTTCAAAAATATGAAGAGCCTGAAAAGGTGTGAAAAATATGAAGCTTCAAAAGGTGTCAAAAATATGAGAAGCATGAAACGGTCTGAAAAAAAGGAGAAGCATGAAACGGTGTTAACAACATGAAGAGCCTGAAAAAGTGTGAAAAATATAAAGAGCTTCAAAGGTGTGAAAAATATAAAGATCTCAAAAGGTGTCAAAAATGAGATGAGCATGAAACGGTCTGAAAAATAGGAGGAGCACGAAGTGGTGTTGAAAAACATGAAGAGCCTGAAAGGTGTGAAATATATTAAGAGCTTCAAAAAGTATCAAAAATATTAGGAGCATGAAACGGTCTGAAAAATAGGAGGAACATGAAGCGGTGTTGAAAAACATGAAGAGCCTGAAAAGGTGTGAAAAATATGAACAGCTTAAAAAGGTGTCAAAAGTATTAGGAGCAGGAAACGGTGTGAAAAATAGGAGGAGCATGTAACGGTGTTGAAAAACATGAAGAGTCTGAAAACGTGTCAAAAATATGAAGAGCTTCAAAAGGTGTCAAAAATATTAGGAGCATGAAACGGTCTGAAAAATAGGAGGAGCATGAAACGGTGTTGAAAAACATGAAGAGTCTGAAAACGTGTCAAAAATATGAAGAGCTTCAAAAAGTGTCAAAAATATTAGGAGCATGAAACGGTCTGAAAAATAGGAGGAGCACGAAGTGGTGTTGAAAAACATGAAGAGCCTGAAAAGGTGTGAAATATATGAAGAGCTTCAAAAAGAGTCAAAAATATTAGGAGCATGAAACGGTCTGAAAAATAGGAGGAACATGAAGCGGTGTTGAAAAACATGAAGAATCTGAAAAGGTGTGAAAAATATGAACAGCTTAAAAAGGTGTCAAAAATATTAGGAGCATGAAACGGTCTGAAAAATAGGAGGAGCATGAAACAGTCTGAAAAATAGGAGGAGCATGAAACAGTGTTGAAAAACATGAAGAGCCTGAAAAGCTGTGAAAAATATGAAGAGCTTCAAAAGGTGTCAAATATATGAGGAGCTTGAAACGGTCTGAAAAATAAGAGTAACATGAAACGGTCTGATAAATAGGACGAGCATGAAGCGGTGTTCAAAAACATGAAGAGCCTGAAAAGGTGTGAAAAATATGAAGAGCTTCAAAAGGTGTGAATAATGAGAGGAGCATGAAACGGTCTGCAAAATAGGAGGAGCATGAAGCGGTGTTGAAAAACATGAAGAGCCTGAAAAGGTGTGAAAAATATGAAGAGCTTCAAAACCTGTCAAAAATATGAGGAGCCTGAAACAGTCTCAAAAATAGGAAGAGCATGAAACGGTCTGAAACATAGGATGATCATGAAGCGGTGTTGAAAAACATGAAGAGCCTGAAAAGGTGTGAAAAATGTGAAGAGCTTCAACAGGTGTCAAAAACATGAGGAGAATGAAAAGGTCTGAAAAATAGGAGGAGCTTGAAGCTGTGTTCAAAAATATGAAGAGCCAGAAAAGGTGTGAAAAATATGAAGAGCTTCAAACAGTGTCAAAAATATGAGGAGCATGAAACGGTCTGAAAAATGGGAGTAGCATGAAATGGTGTTCAAACACATGAAGAGCCTGAAAGGTGTGAAAAATATGAAGAGCTTCAAAAGGTGTGAAAAAGATTAGGTGCAAGAAACGGTCTGAAAAATACGAGGAGTATGAAGCTGTGTTGAAAAACATGAAGAGCCTGAAAACGTGTGAAAAATATGAAGAGCTTCAAAAGGTGTGAAAAATATGAAGAGCTTCAAAAGGTGATAAAAATGAGATGAGCATGAAACGGTCTGAAAAATAGGAGCAACATGAAACGGTCTGAAAAATAAGAGGAGCATGAAATGGTGTTGAAAAACAGGAAGAGCCTGAAAATGTGAGAAAAATATGAAGAGCTTCAAAAGGTTTCAAAAATATGAGGAGCATGAAACTTTCTGAAAAATAGGAGGAGCATGAACCGTCATTGAAAAACATGAAGAGCCTGAAAAGGTGTGAGAAATATGAAGAGCTTCAAAAGCTGTGAAAAATATGAAGAGCTTGAAAGGTATCAAAATTGAGATGAGCATGAAAAGGTCTGAAAAATAGGAGAAGCATGAAGCTTTGTTCAAAAAGATAAAGAGCCTGAAAAGGTGTGAAAAATATGAAGAGCTTCAAAGGGTGTGAAATATATGAGGAGCATTAAACGGCTTGAAAAATAGGAAGAGCTTGAAGCTGGGCTCAAACACATGAAGAGCCTGAAAAGGTGTGAAAAATATGAAGAGCTTCAAAAGGAGTGAAAAATATGAATAGCATGATATTGTCTGAGAAATCGGAGGAGCATGAAACGGTGATCAAAAACATGAAGAGCCTGAAAAGGTGTGAAATATATGAAGAGCTTCAAAAGGTGTCAAAAATATGAGGAGCTTGATACGGTCTGAAAAATAGGAGGAGCATTAAGCTGTGTTGAAAATCATAACGAGCCTGAAAAGGTGTGAAAAATATGAAGAGCTTCAAAAATGTGAAAAATATGAAGAGCTTCAAAAGGTGTCAAAAATTAGATGAGCATGAAACGGTCTGAAATAGGAGGAGCATGAAGCGGTGTTCAAAGACATGAAGAGCCTGAAAAGGTGTGAAAAATATGAAGAGGTTCAAAAGGTGTCAAAAATTAGATGAGCATGAAACGGTCTGAAAAATAGGAGGAGCATTAAACGGTGTGGAAAAACATGAAGAGCCTGAAAAGTTGTGGAAAAATAGGAAGAGCTTCAAAACGTGTGAAAAATATGAGGAGCATGAAACGGTCTGAAAAATAGGAGGAGCATGAATCGGTGTTCAAAAATATGAAGAGCCTGAAAAGGTGTGAAAAATATGAAGCTTCAAAAGGTGTCAAAAATATGAGAAGCATGAAACGGTCTGAAAAAAAGGAGAAGCATGAAACGGTGTTAACAACATGAAGAGCCTGAAAAAGTGTGAAAAATATAAAGAGCTTCAAAAGGTGTGAAAAATATAAAGATCTCAAAAGGTGTCAAAAATGAGATGAGCATGAAACGGTCTGAAAAATAGGAGGAGCACGAAGTGGTGTTGAAAAACATGAAGAGCCTGAAAGGTGTGAAATATATTAAGAGCTTCAAAAAGTATCAAAAATATTAGGAGCATGAAACGGTCTGAAAAATAGGAGGAACATGAAGCGGTGTTGAAAAACATGAAGAGTCTGAAAAGGTGTGAAAAATATGAACAGCTTAAAAAGGTGTCAAAAATATTAGGAGCAGGAAACGGTGTGAAAAATAGGAGGAGCATGTAACGGTGTTGAAAAACATGAAGAGTCTGAAAACGTGTCAAAAATATGAAGAGCTTCAAAAGGTGTCAAAAATATTAGGAGCATGAAACGGTCTGAAAAATAGGAGGAGCATGAAACGGTGTTGAAAAACATGAAGAGTCTGAAAACGTGTCAAAAATATGAAGAGCTTCAAAAAGTGTCAAAAATATTAGGAGCATGAAACGGTCTGAAAAGTAGGAGGAGAATCAAACGGTGTTCAAAAATAAGAAGAGCCTGAAAAGCTGTTGAAAATATGAAGACCTTCAAAAGGTGTCAAAATTATGAGGAGCATGAATCGGTCTGAAAAATAGGAGTAGCATGAAGCGGTGTTCAAAAACATGAAGATCCTGAAAAGGTGTGAAAAATATAGAGCTTCAAAAGGTGTCAAAGATATGAGGAGCATGAAACGGTCTGAAAAATAGGAGGAGCATGAAACGGTGTTCGAAAACATGAACAGTCTGAAAAGTTGTGAAAAATATGTAGAGCTTCAAAAGGTGTCAAAAATATCAGGAGCATGAAAAGGTCTGAAAAATAGGAGGAGCATGAAACGGTGTTCCAATACATGAATAGCCTGAAAAGGTGTGAAAAATATGAAGAGCATCAACAGGTGTGAAAAATATGAGGAGCATGAAACGGTCTGAAAAATAGGAGGAGCATGAAGCGGTGTTCAAAAACATGAAGAGCCTGAGAACGTGTGAAAAATATGAAGAGCTTCAAAATGTGTGAAAAATATGAGGAGCTTCAAAAGGTGTCAAAAATATGAGCAGCATGAAACGGTCTGAAAAAAAGGAGGAGCATGATGCAGTGTTGAAAAATATGAAGAGCCCGAAAACATGTGAAAAATATGAAGATCTTCAAAAAGGATGAAAACTATGAAGAGCTTCAAAAGTTGTCAAAAAAGAGATGAGCATGAAAAGGTCTGAAAAATAGGAGGAGCATGAAGTGATGTTGAAAAACATGAAGAGCCTGAAAAGGTGTGAAAAATACGAAGAGCTTCAAAATGTGTCAAAAATATGAGGAGCATGAAACGGTCTGAAATGTATGAGGAGCATGAACCGGTGTTCAAAAACATGAAGGCCTGAAAAGGTGTGAAAAATATGAGGAGCTTCAAAAGGTGTGAAAAATATGAAGAGCTTCAAAAGGTGTCAAAAATGAGATGAGCATGAAAAGGTCTGATAAATAGGAGGAGTATGAAGTTGTGTTGAAAAACATGAAGAGACTGAAAAGGTGTGAAATATATGAGGAGCTTGAAAAGGTGTCAAGAATATGAGGAGCATGAAACGATCTGAAAAATAGGAGGTGCATGAAGTGGTGTTGAAAAACATGAAAAGTTGTGAAAAATATGAAGAGCTTCAAAAGGTGTCAAAAACATGAGGAGCATGAAACGATCTGAAAAATAGGAGGAGCATGAAGCGGTGTTCAAAAACATGAAGAGACTGAAAAGGTGTGAAAAATATGAAGAGCTTCAAAAGGTGTCAAAAATATGAGGAGTATGAAACGGTCTGAAAAATAGGAGGAGCATGAAGCGGTGTTCAAAAACATGAAGAGACTGAAAAGGTGTGAAAAATATCAAGAGCTTCAAAAAGTGTCAAAAATATGAGGAGCATGAAACGGTCTGAAAAATAGGAGGAGCATGAAGCGGTGTTGAAAAACATGAAGAGCCTGAAAACGTGTCAAAAATATGAAGAGCTTCAAAGGTGTGAAAAATATGAAGCACTTCAAAAGGTGTCAAAAATTAGAAAAGCATGAAACGGTCTGGAAAATAGGAGGAGCATGAAGTGGTGTTGAAAAACAAGAAGAGACTGAAAAGGTGTGAAAAATATCAAGAGCTTCAAAAAGTGTCAAAAATATGAGGAGCATGAAACGGTCTGAAAAATAGGAGGAGAATCAAACGGTGTTCAAAAATAAGAAGCGCCTGAAAAGCTGTGAAAAATATGAAGACCTTCAAAAGGTGTCAAAATTATGAGGAGCATGAATCGGTCTGAAAAATAGGAGGAGCATGAAACGGTGTTCGAAAACATGAACAGCCTGAAAAGGTGTGAAAAATATGAAGAGCATCAAAAGGTGTGAAAAATATGAGGAGCATGAAACGGTCTTAAAAATAGGAGCAGCATGAAGCGGTGTTCAAAAACATGAAGAGCATGAAAAGGTGTGAAAATATGAAGAGCTTCAAAAGGTGTGAAATACATGAGAGAAACTAAACTATCTGAAAAATAGGAGGAGCATGAAGCCGTGTCGAAAAACATGAAGAGCCTGAAAAGGTGTGAAAAATATGAAGAGCTTCTAAAGGTGTCAAAAATATGAGGACAATGAAACGGTCTGGAAAATAGGAGGAGCATGAAGTGGTGTTGAATATGATGAAGAGCCTGAAAAGGTGTGAAATATATGAGGAGCTTGAAAATGTGTCAAAAATATGAGGAGCATGAAACGATCTGAAAAATAGGAGGTGCACGAAGTGGTGTTGAAACACATGAAGAGCCTGAAAAGGTGTGAAAAATATGAAGAGCTTCAAAAGGTGTCAAAAATGACATGAGCTTGAAACGGTCTGAAAAATTGGAGGAGCATGAAGCGATGTTGAAAAACATGAAGAGCCTGGAAAAGTGTGAAAAATATGAAGAGCTTCAAAAGGT